>NW_004797356.1:379060-390760 GCF_000002075.1 Aplysia californica | reverse complement strand
TGCAAACTCCACCCTTTTTTTCTCCTCCTCTTTGTAAAACCCCATCTCCCCTTTTCAAAGTTGCCCATCGGCCACCACCTGCCTGTGACGTCACATCGTCGAGGCGTGGTTAGTAAGGTGAGCACCATCTGAGGTGATACATGTATTTTTATTATTGAAGCTAGTTGTAGTACTCGGGTCAGCATCTTTTCGTTTGTTCGGCTACCAACATTTTTAGAGAGGGAAGGTGCGTGCGTTTAGCTTTGGGGTATAGAATTTCTTTCTTCTGTTTTTGTTTTGTTTTGTTTGGATTTGTTGTTGTTGTTTTTATTTTGTTTTCTTCATTTGGTAGTTTGTGTTGTTGTAATGGGTTGTTTTAATCGTTTTGGTGGGGGAGAGGGAAGGTTGTGGAAGGGGGTGGAGGGTGGAGTTCTTTGCTTTTTTTCTTTTTACTTTGTTAAGTCTTTTAATTATCATGAAAAGAAAAGGAAAACAGAAAAGAACAAGTATTTTCTTTAAATTAAAGAAAATACACTTTACAGTCACGAAATGAATCAGAGAGTTGAGCCATGAAGCTACATAATATGCAGAGTACAAAAGCGACAAAAGTTTGATTATAAAAAATGGAAGAAAAAAAAAATTCACCAAACGACAACTACTGTGCATTTAGCAACAATTCACTTTGAACCTACTGTAATATTATCATCAGCGACGAACCCTCTTGTTCTTTCAAAACAAGCTCGAAACAAGGTCCTATCGTTGCGTACACATTACATGAAGTACATAATGTACAATGTAATGAAACTACTGTAGTTCACAAACAAGCGTCAGCCAGTAGAAACGTTCCGAACAAGAAACACCTCACGGCACTTGCAACACAATAAGGTCATATCAGTGCAGAAGATTAGAGGTGTTACAAGAGAGTAACAAACATTTAAAAAAGAAGGAGGAGAGATAAAGACGTTGCACGTGCAATACATTAATTGTTTAATGGGAAAGAAGGAAAACACCACATATGAGCACCTGCCAACCACCCACGAAGGAAATTTAAATTCGGTTTCAATTAATGTCGTGTAAAAGAGGAAAATGTACGTTTTTCTAGGATTGGGGGGAGGGGGTGGGGGGGATGCAGGCTCAGGGTTCGTGGATTTTTTTAAAGAAAGACTTTCTGTGGTTGACTGGTCGGACAAGACGGTGTCGATTCTGCTTGTTGTTATTGTTGTGGATGTCGTTGTAGTGGTTATTTTAATTGCTGTTGTTGTTGTTGTTGTTGTTGTTGTTGTTGTTGTTGTTGTTGTTGTTGTTGTTGTGGAGGTGGTGATGGCGGTAATGGTTGCTGTTGCTGTTGTTGTTGTGGTGGTGGTGGTGGAGGTGGTGATGGTGGCGATGGTGGTGGTGGTGATGGTAGTAGTCGTTGCAGTCGTTATTGATGTTGTTGTTACTGCTGTTATTGCTGATGTTGCTGTTGCTGTTTTTGTTATGATTTTCTTTAAGCGGCTTTGTCATTTATTCTTTCAAATGTGGCTCTTCATATTACGAGTACAAACAAACATAACATGTATTAGAATCCATGATGTTTTACATTCATTAGAAATAAAGAAAATGCCACAAAACTGTATACAGCTCCTCGCCAAATCGCAGGATGGGCACTGCAGATGAAGTTATAAACATTCTCTGACAGCTAACGAATGAAAAGAAGAAAATAATTCTACGTTTTTGTGTTTTTAGTTTTACGTCACTTGCGACACAGTTATTAGGTCGTGTAAGTGCCGAAGATTGAAGGTTTAACAAGACGGTAACACGCACATATAAAAGCATGAGGAGAGATAAAGACGAGATGTTTGATGGGAAAGAAGCAACAAACTACACCAGAGCACCCGTCAACCACCCAAAATCATTCTACGCCTTGAATGAAACAAATAAAAGGGAAAAACTTAGCAGCCAACGCCCCATGCCCTGCAAGATAAGATTCTTGACTGAAACAACACCACATTATTACGCGCACTGTGATCACACAAAACCTTGTTGTAGGCCAGAGTATTCCTTCCTTGAAAAAGTAACGGCAATGCACCCTGTGACCAAAACAAAGAACAAAAACCCACACATACCCTAGCTCACAGACCTCTTAGAATGACACAACTGCTTGACCGGCGATAGGGAATGAATGCCTCCCGTGAGAAAAAGTAAAAAAGTAAAGTCCACGTAATCCAAGGGAAGATCAGAGATTCTCGAGTCAGCCAATTCTATGTTACTCTCACTCTCACTCACTCTCTCTCTCTTTCTCTTTCTCCCTCTCTGCGTGCTAACCAGCAGGAGGAGATTCACCACCGTGTCAACAACACCAAGAGCCAGCTGAAAGAAGAATCGATACGAACGAACACACGATTTTACCACCCCGGCTTGTCAGATCCCGGTCCAGTTCACGACGCACACACAGACACATAAGCGCACGCGCGCGCGCGTACGCACAGACATAGAAAGAAGAGCACACACGCAGACACGTGCATTCGAACTCGCGCGCACACAGGGCGGAGTAGAGCCAGCGTCCCGACCACTCACCCGGTTCGGAAGGAGCCTAGAGACCGATCGATTTCTGGGAAGCCCCCCTCAAATTGTTGTCGCCGCAGCCGGCTTTGAACAGCAAGCTATTTTTAGCAAACGGGAAAGTGACTAACTGTAGTTTTAATCGTAGTAGAAGTAGTAGTAGTAGTACAGTATTTTAACACTTGCAGCACAAATTGGTCATAAAAGTGCCTTAGATTCGAGGTGTTACTAGGGGGTAACACAAAATAAAAATAAGGATAGATAAGGACGATAGATGTCTGATAGAAAAGAGGGTGCAAACCACACCAGAGCACCCGCCTACCACGCCCACATTGACATAATTTAAATCATTAAGGAAGCAGGCTTCGTTCCTGCCTGCGACGCTTAACCCGGGCTGAGAAGGATACATACAACATCCCTGCAGAAAGACCTGGACACTCAGTTTTCTTTTTTTAATTCCCGACTCGGGAATCGAACTCGGGTCTCCTGCGAGCAACGACGAAGCATCCTAACAACTACACCACAGACGCCAGGTACCTGAAGTGCAGAACGAGGGAAAATCATAAACATAAAGTGGAGGAAGAGCGCGCGCACACCTGGGGAGCAGGAAGTGTGGGTTGAGGAGCATACTTAAGTGTGAGCTATGAGAAATGCATTCGTAAAAGAAGGCGACCTGAGAATGTATGAGTCAAATACAGATATGAGAGAACGCGTTTTAAAAATGCGGGGGGGGGGGGGGGCCTGCAGAGTCACGACTGGGGAAAACTGGGGTGGGGTGAAGGGGAGGGGGTGGGGGAGGGGGTGGAAGAACGTACTTAACAAAGATGGAACAGTGTCCGACCCAAAAGTTTTTAGTATGTGTTTCTGAGTGTGTATGGATAGTACTTGCGCTCTAAGTGCCAAGCTAGTAATAGGAAAACACTATGGTGAAGTATGGGTTTTAATTCAAGAAGCATGGCTTCCAATAGGATTAGAAATGTGGACTTCCGGGGTGTGTGTTTGTATGTGCTTGTGCGTGTGTTTGTGTGTGCGTGCGCGTGTGTGTGTTCGTGTGTGTGTGTGTGTGTGTGTGTGTGCGTGAGTGTGTGTGTGTGTGTGAGTGTGTGTGTGTGTGTGTGTGTGCGTGCGTGTGAGCGTGTGCGTGCGTGCGTGCGCAAGTGCTATTTTGTGAGAGTTTCCCCAAGAGCTTGGCACCCATCACTGCAAACATGTGCATTCCTTATTCTTTTCCAAAAAAGAAAAGTCACAGCTGAGACACTTTTCTCAGCCTTTCGTTTTACAATGCAGTTCCATTCAAATGACACAACCCTACGAAATCCTAAACAAAAAGAATATAGGTGTTACAGCTAGAGAGAAACAACGTGAAAAGAAAAGAAGACAGAGAGATGAAAACAATAGCAGATGGTTCACAGAAAAGAAGGAGCAAACCACAACAGGAACATCCGCCAACCACCCACACTTTGAACTGTTTTACGTCCTTATATATATATATATACACTCAATGCTAGATACTTTGAAAGGCCGGCAACTTCAATTCTACTGTCCGTAGTATCAGCGTCAAGGTTCCCAGTATTGGACACGATATTCCAGTTGGAAAACAGATTTTTTTTTTAGTTTTAGTTTGCGTTTTACTACACTCGCAGTGCAATAGAGCCATTTAAATGCCAAAGATTAAAGGTGTTACAATAAGAGAGTAACAAGCACAAAAAAGCAGGGGGTGAGATTATAAGGACGATAGATGTTTGATAGAAAAGAAACAGCACACAACAGCGACCATCCGCCAACGACCCTCGCTTCGAATGTGCTTAAGAATGAGTTACCTCCTTAAATACTCAATTTTAAATCAAGAAATATCTGAGCCGTCAAAACTTCCATTTTTGAACATGAAAATATCTCCGTTGGATTTCGTAATAGAGATCCTTAACAAGAAATCTTCCCCACTGGAGTTTTTGGTTAGTTTTAGTAGAGGTTTTACGGCGCTCGCAACTGCATAAGGTCATATGAGCGACAGAAGATTAGAGGTGTTACAAGAGAGTAACAAACACAAAAAAAGAAGGAGGGGAGACAAAGACAATAGATGTATGACAGGAAAGAAGAAGCAAACCACACCAGAGCACACGCCAACCACCCACTCACCCACCGGAGTTAGAACGATTTTCTTATTTTATGCATGCAAGGCAAAGACCCTAACCTTTACTCCACAGAAGTCGGTAGAAGTCACCAAACACAGCACGTAGAACTACCTATCAAAGTATCAAGTACTTATGATCCAAGAACAGTGAATGATCCCATTGGTTTTCCTTCACACACACACACACACACACACGCGCGCGCAGTACAAACCTCGTTATATAATGCAGAAGAAATCAATGTCAGTGAGTGGGCGGTTGGCGGGTGCTCTGGTGTTTCGTTTAGATGTTTTTTATTAAGAGCTTTGTGGCGCTTGCAACACGATTAGGTCATATTATTATTGCCGAAGATTAAAGGTGCTGCTTCTAGAGAGTGACATGACATCGTACAAGTGCACAAACAAAAGGAGGAGAGAATAAGGACGATAGACGATTAAAATTTATAGGAAAGGATAAAAACCACACAAGAACACCCGACAACCACTCAACTTTGTGCTCTAGAGTAGTTTGCTCCTTCTAGTCTACTCTAAACATCTATCGTCCCTTACGTGCCTCTTTCTTTTGTGTGTGTGTGTGTGTGTGTTTCTTACTCTCTTGTAACACTTCGGCACGTATAATGTAACCTACTTACGTGTTGCAAATGCTGAAAAACTCTTTCTAAAAAAAAAAAAAACTAAAACACCATCAGCGAAAAAAGCAAAGCAGTGCAAAAACCCAAGAGCCAGTACCGCCCGTCACAACACCCACACAAAAGGCCTTGACCGGCGTATTCTTGATCTTATAAGTAAGTCTTAGGGCCGGTGGACGATCAATGGATCATAAAATTACGCGCAGTTATTGTGCCGTGCCAATAAAATATTTCGCGTGCGCTCTCTCTCTCTCTCTCTCTCTCTCTCTCTCTCTCTATATATATATATATATATATATATATATATATATATATATATATATATCTTCTTTTTTTCTTTCTCTCTCTTTCTCCCTCTCTTACTCTCTGTCTATCTTTATGATAAATTATCGCTCTCCTTCTCTCTCTCTCCCTCTCTCCTTCCCTCCCCCTTTCTTCCTCGTACTCCCTCCGCGCACGTGTGCAAGTAAATGTAATTTTTCATGTGTGTGAGTGAGTGTGTGTGTGTGTGTGTGTGTGTGCGTGCGTGCGTGTGTGTGTGTGTGTGTGTGTGTGTGTGTGTGTGTGTGTGTGTGTGTGTGTATGTGCGCGAATGTGTTCTGTCTATCTGTGTGCATGCGATTTGTACAAACCCAGACAAGAGAGACGCGTGATCTTATCATGACCCTGTAATATTTACATGCAGAGATCAGGGACTGTGCTAATCGCGTGCGTTTAGGGGACAGGGTGTGACTAATGCGCAACGTAGGCTACTAGGCTAATAGTCTAAGAATAGAAAATATACTACAGCCTTTACTGTGGGTGATTAATGAAGAAACGTATATATATATATATACCCTATTTTTATTATTACTATTATAATTATCATAATTGTTGTCGTTATTTTTGTTATTACTAGGCCTATTATTATAACACAGTCCAAGATGTTCACTTGATTAAGACACGCACTTTTCCCCTCAACAATGGGTCTGTCTTTTGTGAGGACAATTTCGACTGCATGTAATAATTTACGTAATAATAATAATAATAATAATAATAATAATAATAATAATAATAATAATAATAATAATAATAATAATAATAATAATAATAATAATAATAATAATAATAATAATAATAATAATAATAAGGAATTGTGTCTCCTTGCCATGGCGACGTGTATTGATTTGCGTCCCGTTGCCAAACTGGCATTCCTTCACAATTCTGAGTGAGTCGTGAAAGGGTGTAAAGAGAGAGAGAGAGAGAGAGAGAGAGAGAGAGAGAGAGAGAGAGAGAGAGAGAGAGAGAGAGAGAGAGAGAGAGGAGAGAGAGAGAGAGAGAGAGAGAGAGAGAGAGAGAGAGAGAGAGAAGGGGGGGAGGGATGCAAGAAAGCTTAGACTATTTTTTTTCCAAATAGTTTTTAAAAACCTAAGCCTATGAGCTAATACTAAAGGACAAAGTTCAGCTCGCGTTCAGTTGTTGGAATCCTTTAAGTAAACGAAAAAATCACGAGACCACTTGAGAAATTGGAAGGCTTTTGAGTTATTGGGTTTTATTAGAGCTTTCTATTGTTTTGTTTTGTTTTGTGTAGGCCGACGGGGTAGGGGAGAAGACGTTTCTTTTTTGTTTGCTTAATGTGAGGGTACTCTAGGGGGGGGGGGGGTTGTTTGTCGTTTTGTTTTACTCACTACTCGACACAGACAGATTTGCATAGAAATAGGCCAATATGAGCCCCTTGGATCAGCGGTGAAGTTGCAGCCTCGTATTTGTGTGAACCATGTTTTCTAGCCAATTTTTAAAAAACGCACCATAGTAACTGTAAATGTTTTACACCCCCCCCCCCCCCACACACACACACCGTGACACCCCTTTCAAACCAACCACACAGTTTAGATAATTACAAGAGGCGGGCTGCTTCGACCCTGACACTCAGGACCGACCAAGGCTGAGGAGCGGGAAACAGCATCCCAGCAGAGAGACTTGAGACACACGATTTTCTAAAAAAATCTTCCCCACTTGAGAAACGAAACCACGTCTTCTGCGTGCCACGGCAAAACGCGTAACCATTAACCCACAGGCGCCAGTCGGCTCCGCGTCTTTGGGTACAACTCCCTAGAAAGTGCAAAATATGTTAATTATTAAGGCATGTCAGAAAACTACATTCATTCCCAACAGGAAAGTTGCACTTTAACGTTCCTGAAGTCGACGCACATTACGTGACCCAAAAAGAATTTTTTTAAATAAAACTATCGGTAATAACAAGGATAATTTTTTTTTTTTTTTTAAAGGAGAAGGTGGACTCGTTGGCAACATCTAAAGGCCCGCCATCTGGCTTGTGGGTAGGTGGCCTTAATTGTCTGCGTACAATATGAGACAAAAGCTCCTCCCATTCACGGCTTGCGTTTCATTGTTTCTCTTTGTGAGAGGAGCCCCCTTTTTGTCCTGATAACGAAATAACATGGATAATGTCACAGCAAGCGATGTGTAGGAGCCTGGAGTTTGGAAAAGCATTAAAATGTATTGTTACTTGTTAGCAGAGAGTTATTGCCTCTCATTGTCGAAATAATGGTACACGGGGGTATTTGTCACCACTACAGGCTCGTCATAGGTGTAGACTAATTAAACTTTGTTCCATAATTATTCTGAGAGTTTGCTCATTTGGATTTATTGGTAAA
This sequence comes from Aplysia californica, assembly GCF_000002075.1. Lineage (NCBI taxonomy): Eukaryota > Metazoa > Mollusca > Gastropoda > Aplysiida > Aplysiidae > Aplysia > Aplysia californica. Next base: position 382,826 of record NW_004797356.1, on the reverse strand, counting down.
AATGCAGTGGCATTATGGGTATAATGTCACTCTCACAGCAAGAGAAGTTTTTTTATATGGAAAATGGTATGGGTATGCGTTTAACACCTCTAAAGTTAAGACTTCAAACTGTCCAAAACAATGCTGCACGTTTAGTTTTACGGAAAAGAAAGCGACATTCTGCTAAACCTGTTTACAGATATTGCATTGGCTTCCTGTTGAGAAAAGAATTGCGTACAAGTTGGCCACCATATGTTACAAATGCTTGAATGATAATGCGCCATCATATTTCTCAAATCTGTTGAGACTGTACATTCCAAATTGCAGTTTAAGGTCATCAGCTGACAGAAAAAAATTTCATTTACCATCTATGAAATTTAAAACAGAGGGTGAAAGGGCATTTGAATATCAAGGCCCCAAGGTCTGGAATGCTTTGCCAAGTACTTTAACCTTAAGGGAAATCAAATCTTTCGAGTCATTCAAATGTCAGCTGAAGTAATTTCTGTTTTTAAATTAATTAGATGAATATTTGAAGTGATTTTCTTTCAGTCAGAACATAACGTTTTGTGTTACATGTACTGCGGTACATTGTATATTGTAAAGCGCTCAGAGCCTGTGAACTTTAATTGGGGCTGAGCGCTATATAAATGTCATTTATTATTCTTTACCATTATTATTTAATTTAACGCCTCTATCAACACTATTAGGTTTTATCTAAGAGGCGGGACCTCCGAGTTTAACGTCCATCTCCAAAAGGACCAAGCCAAATGGGGATTTCGGGTAAAAAGTGCCTTACCCAAGGACACAGAGTCCGAACGAACTGAGGCTCCAACCTTTTTGATAGGGAAATTTGAGTCAAACTTATGAACAAGGTAGTGCAGCAGAACTTTTTTCAATGCGAACTCTCTTGGGGAAAAGTAAATAAAGCAATGGTTGAGTGGAGTGAGAATGGTGAGACGTATGTTGACAATGTTGTAACTTGTATTGTTTTCTTCATTGTCTATTTGTTTTTTAATGAGTTTAACTCGAAATGAAGATAAAACAAATTAATGTCAAACACTGTTAAAGGGGGGGACACTTGAGAAGTCAGAGAAAAATAAAAATGATGACAAGAGGGAAGAAGGCAGAGACAAGAGCCGAACTAAACAAGGGTCACATTACAACTGAGACCCCGAGCCATGTGTAAAATAAAACATGAAAAAGGATTACAGTAGTACTGCCAACAAGTGTGCAAACAGTGGGTCTATTTATTTTATTTATTGAACCCCCATCCTTACAATCTAAAGGGTACTGACTGAGAGCCCCCAGTCTTTTTTTTTACAGGATGGGTGCATCTGTTCTGTAGCCTTCAGAATCCCACCAACATTTTACGTCACAACTTAAGCAGGAACTATATATAGCTAAAACCACAGCAGGAACGCTACTTCTCTCTATAGAACCCATTTCTCATCGAAAAAAACGAGAGAAAAAAAAAAAGAAATAGCCAGTAAGAAGAGATTTTTTTTGTGCTTTGCATTTCATTTGATAATTACTGATTCTGAATAAATATTTGATTTCTGATGCACATTTTATATTCTTCGTAATAGAAGGTCAGTGGGGAAAAAGATCCCACTAAACAGTCTGGCCCAAATACAGATTATTTCTACAGTAAAAACTTAAATATCTCAATAACGCTTCAATATGTACAAAACTGAAGACAGTTCAGAATGAACTTACAAAACATGTTAACATCACAACAGAAGTAGAAGTAAAAGAGACGGTCAACTAAGGGTCTGCACTAAGTAGCATAGCTCTTAACTTTATCAACACTACAAAAAATATGCTATTCAAATCTCACCATATACACAAATATATGAAAAAAGGTATTGCAGAAGACACAATGTTACCATAATATTTCTTGCGGCCTTTGCAACAATCTGTTCTCTGGACTTCTGTTGGAACCATTACATGTATTCCAAATATAATGTATGTTTCTCTTCTTTTCTTTCCATAAATATTAAGGCTTTCCAGGCAGTGTTATTATAAAGAGACAGAGCTTTTGATACATTAATTTATCAATCAAAGTGACTAAGAAGCAAGAAAGAAAGACAAAGACAATTCGATAAAACAAATTTTAAGTAAACCACATTTGCATAGCCTACTTGAGCACAACAAAGAGAACGCCTAAAGTGTCTGTAGTAAAACTATTATTGGAGAAATCCTCATGACAGGTATCCCCTCATAAGACATTTTAATTTTGACAGACACAGATGTTGGGCCAGCACTGCCATCTTTCTTTAAACAGCCAAAACATTTTAAGAAAAACAAAAAAGCAATGAGTCAATAAGAATGGCACAAATATTTTTTCAATTCCATCTTCTGGAAATTATTTTACACAGCAGTTGGGTACACCAACAAACCTTTTATAATATTTCAAAGCACATTAATTAGAGCCTAATGCCTAATAGACGTTACATAAATAAGAATCCAATCACAAACTTTTAGATTCTACCAAGTTAGGCCTCAGGTTCAGCTTCTCTGGTCTCAAAACCCATAATTTATATTTATTTGAGTTTGGGTTGTAAACATGATCCATTTGGACATGGCATGGTACTTGAGGAACCGTGTAACCGTGCCGTGATAGCTCTAGTTAGATCTAGATCTAGAAATCTAGATTCTACATCTTTTTTTTTAGATTTGAATTCTAAACCAAGACTCCAAGTCCAAGGGGACTCTTTTAGAGTCGATCTAAATCTAGATCTAGATCTAGATATAGAAGTGGAAGAGCAAGGCTAGCTGGTCTTGAGAGATTCTGGTTTTCTAGATTCTAGATTCTATAATTAGTCTTAGACTCTGGAATCTAGAATCTAGATCTAGATCTAGATCTAGACTCTAGATCTAGATTATAGATCTAGACACAAGAATCTGTTGGGAAGGCCTACTCTGATCTACAAATTTTGAAACAGAAAAATGCAAAGTACTCACCAACACCGTTGTTTTCAAGTATGGGATAACTTCCACCCTCCATCTCCATGTCAAACTACACCATCAAGAGTATACGTGCCTCTGAAGGGTAAATAAATCTCGTCGGTCAAGGAAGTAGCCAGCCTCTGCGTTATCATCTACTTATCACGCAGCACTGAAAGTAGCGGTCTTTTTACAACTCTCCAGTTCCAAAAAGTCAGAAGCAGTACCTGATGTGCGAACTCTTCGGTATTCGGATTCAGAATTAATAATTCGGGGATTCCCCGTCCACGCCCCGCCCACTTTTGTAGTGAGGCAGTTTCTAAATAATCATTATTTGTGTGTGTGTGTGTGTGTGTGTGTGTGTGTGTGTGTGTGAATGTGTGTGTGTGTGTGTGCCTGTGTGCATCTTTATCCACGTATCTGTTTGCTTAACTGTTGTATCGGCCTTTAAGTATCTTAAAAAGATAACTTTCTATCTTCATTTATTTTTCTGTCTACCCGTCAGTCTATCTTTATATTATTTGCTTTAGTCTAGCGGTGATATTGGGTTTTCCATAATATTATTATTGTTTGTGCATCTTTGTCTGCGTATCTGTTTGCTTGTAGGCCTATCTTTATATCTTAAAACATAATATCTATCTATCTATCTATCTATCTATCTATCTATCTATCTATCTATCTGTCTGTCTGTCTGTCTGTCTGTCTGTCTGTCTGTCTGTCTGTCTGTCTGTCCATCTGTCTATCTGTCTATCTATCTATCTATCTATCTATCTATCTATCTATCTATCTATCTATCTGTCTGTCTGTCTGTCTGTCTGTCTGTCTGTCTGTCTGTCTGTCT
>NW_004797356.1:352885-378370 GCF_000002075.1 Aplysia californica | reverse complement strand
CAAGTACGGGAGATGAACATGACGGTTGATATATTTTAACAATGGTTAGTTTTTATGAAAAAAGTTATAATAGTGCACCAAGAACAATACATTTCTTTATTTTATTTTTTAAACTTTTTAAAAGCGTTTTACGGCGCTCGCAACTGCATAAGGTCATGTGAGCGTGCGGCGTACATTAAACATTTTCAGGTGGTAGGAAATTTTGACTTTTGAACGGGGGCGGCCGAAGCCTACTCTTATCTATTTTAGTCCACTAAGGGATCTTTAACGTGCGCAACTTGCATACAGAACCTCCGAGATTTTTTCACCTTTATCCGAGAAGGCTAGGTGTAGATATTTCCTAGCAGAAGATCAGGGGTGCAGCTGAAAGATAGCAGTAAGAAGGAGCCAAGGAGTAGTAGTAGAAAGAGTCAGAAGCCCAGAGGAGGGGGCAAAGGAGGCGAGGGGGGTGGGGGCAGTAAGTGGAGACGAAAACAGACTACAGAACATTACTAGAGAGCCGGAAAGGAGATGAAAGGAGACAATTTTAGAGAAGAATTTTTTTTCGGTCGCTACCCGGATTCGAACCTGGGACCTTTGAAAGAGGCGAACCTCTAAGCCACGAGAGCCCCCACCAATACACTTCAACCGTAGTATCTCTCTGGAACGTCACCAAGGTATACCGTTTTCAGTTGTGAGCGTTTTACTGCTGGGCAGCGTCTGCATGCGCCAAATACGGAAATAAAATGTTCGTTTAAAGCATTGACTACGGTAAACGGGAAAAAATGTATAACTTACTATAACTCTATGTCCCTTCGCATATTATTATGGGATATTACCGTCGCCACTGTTTGAATCTGTTGTTGTTGTTGTTGTTGTTGTTGTGTTTTTTTTTGGGGGGGGGGTATTGACCCTGAAGATAATTAATAAACACTTTGCAATCGTTTATCTAAAAACAAACAACGATCAAACAAATTATTTTGTAGGCTATACACAAACGCATAAACACACACGCAAAACACTCACACACACACACACACACACTCATACACACACACACTCATACACACACACACACACACACACAGACAAACATACATAGAGAGAGAAAGAGAGATAGAGAGAGAGAGAGAGAGAGAGAGAGAGAGAGAGAGAGAGAGAGAGAGAGAAAGAGAAAGAGACTTAGAGAGATTTAAGTTTGTATACGCTGGCCTTCAGTTGGGTCTCGCTAATCTGTGTTTAAATTTGCTATTGCTATACGAGAGTCCTAATTAGTAAAATGATGTTCCAACATGCTCACACCATACTTATAATGAGGGGGGGAGGGGGTGACATAAAGTCACTGATAGGAATATTCACTTGCCATATCAAGTTCCTAGGTTCCAAAAATTAAAATCTTCTATTAATCTATATTAGAGACTCACAGGCACGCGCAACACACACACACACAGACACACACACACAGACACACACACACACACACACACACACACACACAGACACACACACACACACACATACAAATACATACATACGGACAAAGACAGACAGACAGACAGACAGACTCAAGGCAAGCACCCACACACAAGTAAACAAGGGTGAAGGAAAAAGCCATTCAGCGCCGACAGTTATAGCTCAAGCCTTCCGCATGTATAAACAGTTAATTATAAATCATTTCCCGTGGTGGACATCTGATCTTAATTGTCATGGTGGGGGTGTAAAACATAATATATACATATATTTTAAATATTTAAAAAAAACTCCACAATATCTTGTCTCATGGCCGCAAAAAGCTCAGAAACTAGATTCTACATTTTTTGCAAAGCACACAAGATCGTTTCCAAATTTTTATTTTTATATTTTTTTTGGAGTTTTCGTTTTGTTTTTAAATTTTAAAAAATGAATCTTATTCAAGGGGGTGTTTTTCCCAAAAATTCGATGCTCGTAACACAACAGGCTTTCATTTGTGTAACCATGAGAACACGATTTGCCTACAGCTTTGTACTCGTACTCACAAATGTGTCCACAAATGGACTTCACGGCCCTTTCAACACTCAAAAAAGTATTTCTTCAATGTCCATCTCTGACTGGACTGAGAGAATTGAATGGAGAACCTTAAAAACTCCTAAACAACAAAAGTTCAAGATTGTCCCTTTCAGGATTCAAACCAAGGTCATATGCACTGTAGCTTAACAAGATACCACTAAAGTGTATATTTTTAAAGTAGGGGCAGGGGATGAGGGGAGGGTTTAGACAATGAAACTGAATAGTCATTTTTCTTGATTTTTTAAAATATATTTTCAATTGTTTGTTGTTTGTTTGTTGTTTTTTTTTTTTTGGGGGGGGGAGTTTGTAGGCCTATATAGCTTAGCCTTGCCAGCATTTTTGTCTCCAAATTCCAAAATATTAACTCACCAGACATGTCACACCTGTCCTTTCTCCGCCCCCTCCCCCCACCCACAAACCCATTACCAGCGAGATAGTAAACACAGAAAATACAAGTAAAAAAGAACGAGGTTGAATTTCAATATATGGCAACAGCCTTCATTTCGTCAATAATGTACAAAATAAAGGGCATAAAATAAAAGCAACACTGATATTCCTGTTAATACAAAAGAAAACAACAACTCAACATAAACAACGTGAAGCAGTCATCATTTACCCTGGAAACTGGAAGGGACTGATGATAAACATACAGTGATTCTTCCATATTAAAGATATACATTGCCCACTTACATAACAATGAAACTTACACACAAATAATATTTTCTCGACCATGAACACTTTCCTCAATCCCTCCCAAATTAAAGGAGAATATTTTTGGTACTCATTGATTTTTCAGCAATGAGTAGAAGTTTGATCGAGTATTTTGTGCACGAAGTGAGTTATTCCTCCCTAACGAAATACATACTGTAATATAATGCCAAAAGCAGGATTTTTCAGACTTATCCTACTTCTGTTTACAGAATATGAGTTCTCACAGAAAGTGATGCTGATATGGCTGTATTGATAAAAATTCTACAGACACTAAATCAGTTCAGATTGATTTGCCATCCTAAAGTGGGTTTTTTTTAAAACCCTCAAAATATAAAAGTAATTGAATGGATCAATTTCCAGTGAATAGGATTGAAGAATTCTTTTATTCCCAGGTTGGGAAAACTTTCACTTCACAGAACACCTAGGCTCAAGGACAGAAGCACATCGACACAATAAGTCACTTAGTTTTTGAAAAAACAAAAACAGACAAAAAGAAACTACAGATGGATAGAAAAGAACACGTGGTCAAAAAGGTTTTTATGAGGGCGTGATTTCAGATCTTTCATAAAACATTCATGCGTGAGTGGTATAAACAGCTAAAAACAGTTTACAACAAGCATTTTACAGAGACTAAAAGCAGACAATTTGTACAATACTCATTATGTTCTCTGAACAAAGATCTACCATTGTCACAATCAGTGTTTGCATGCAAAATGAGAACAGGACAGTTAGAGAAATCATAGCAAGAACAAAGACATGTTTAACACAAAGAAACCAAAAAAAGGAAAGCAAAATGATCAGATACACAAGGGCCGGAAGAAAGAGTATTGAAAAAGATGAGAAATTAAGGCATGGACTGAAAGCTGTTATGAAAACAGCACACTTATCAAGAGGCAGAGGCAGTACTTCCGACTTAAACGTCCATTCATAATATGGCTAAGCCAACAGGGTCCACAGCTCTGACAATTTATCAAACAATCCAAAATTAAGAACATCCCCAAAAAAGATTTGAATAAGACACTGACATGTCAGAGAGTCATCCATTACACAGTCTGGTCTGATACATTTCCAAGCACTACTGGTACACATATCCCTTAAATAAAAACACCTTAAAACTAACAGCAAAAAAAGTAAAAGCAATACAGTTATTCAATAAATGCCTTGCAGCCTGTCAAAATGACGTGCAAGTCACACATAAAGATCCTTCAAAACATACTATTCAGTATTCATGAACATTTATCTTTTCCTACCTGTTTCTGAACAATAAGGGGAAGGTCATTTCTCACATTGAAAATATTTATTACATGAAAAAGACAATGTCAATACAGAAATGGACTTTTAAAAAGAATGACTCAGCACAGCTTGCCGTGAAATGTGTCTTGTAATGAAACGTTGTAAGAATATAAAACAATACTCCATCCTATCTCCACACATCAAATTTTCGCTTTCAGCACCTCATTTACCAAAAGATTCTCAAACACAAAGCACCAAATTGAAAGTATGAGACAATGCAGAACACTAGGAAAACAAGAACAAAGGGCAAACAAATCACAGCGGGCCAAACAATAAGTACATGTCCTTGAAATGAACACATCACCGTAAAAGATGTACAAGACCTTGTCAAACATACTGGTTGTTATTGAGTTGTCGTTTTACAGTGAGTCAGCATGATAATAGCTACAGTTTACACAGAGCAGATTACAATAAAAGTATCTCAGAAGAGAAGCAGCAGCAAGTAGATCCAATCCACATCATGATAATCTACATGATTGCAGATATCATTTTTTAAATATTCTCATTACATAGTTCAATGGCTAACAACACAAGAAGAAAACAGCATAGCAATAAAAGGTTGACATTATTCAGTTTTAGTAGAGGGTTTTACGGCGCTCGCAACTGCATAAGGTCATATGAGTGCCAAGGGGTGGGTGTCAACAGAGAAGTCTTTACAGGGAATCAGACTTACTCTGCTCACCTCTCTAGCTTCAACAGCACAAGGTCTGCTTCAACTATCAAGGCACCCCAGAAATAGCAGGTCACAAGATAGTTACAAACATACAAAAGAAGTAGAGGAAAATGACAATAGTAAGGATTAGGAAAGAAATAGCAGCAGTTCCCTGTTGTAGATCAGGCACAGTTATGAGCGTGACATGATGAATCGGCCCATTTACAATTCTACTGTCCTTGAATGAGAAATGTCCCCCCTTTAGGAATGGCCTAAAGACACTACAGTCAGTGGCACTGCCCCGGGGGGTCGACATTATTCAACTGGAAAGGCAGTAAGGTAGAGAGCACATAGAAAGCCACATGAAAGGATTTAAAAGACAGCTTAAAGTAGAACAGCAATCTGTCTAAAAGCCATTAAATTGTAATACTTACAATTACCAGGTGCCTAATTGTTATACATATAAATTGTTATACTAGAGGAATCATGCAACTAGTCCCTTTTCATTAAAAAAATGTAGAGAAATTAGATCTGTCATGAGTCACCGTTACAGTAGATCAAACTGCAGGAAACTTGAAAGGTTATTTTGAGCTAATTCCTGAGTCTACAATGGTATCAGAGCGCACACACAAGTACGTGTTGATTCAGAAATATTTAAGAAAGCTAAACTGACCTCATTTGAGCAAATCAGAACGTTCATAATTTAAGGAACACTCATTCCAAAATCCTTCTTAAAAGTACACGATACTTCAAATTTTGCTATTGGAATAAAATGGTAAATATCCCCAGCATGTCATTCTGAGGCTTGTACTTTGCTCAAGGAATAGTAGCCAACCTTGTAGCACATCACAAGTCTTTAATAGGAAAAAGTTACAGGGCATGCCACAGGAAAAATAGCAACGGCAAACTCACAGCAAAACCTAACTACACTTGGTTGCATTCACACCAATAAACGTCCACTTCATATTTTAAGCAGTACAATGGGTTTTCAGTTCACACAAAACACAATTGCTTTTATCATGAACAAAAAAATGATATAAAGAAGGATTATGTGATCTTGCGTAAAAGCGGCCGTATTTGCTTGTATGGACAAGTATGTCTCTGTGCTCAAGCATACATTTTTCCCTTTTCAACAGATCTCTTTGAACAAAAGATTATTGCATGTCCAAACAACACTTGCCTAAAACCAATGCACTTAAGTAATCTTAAGTGACAAATCACAAATTGCGTTATGACTAGACAATAATATAAGCAACAATATCAAAAATGCCTTTTGATATGAATAGTTGTAATGAGCATTTATAATATGTAAAGATAGATATGTGACATAATGTGTACAGATTAGAACATTTAGATGCAAGTTACGCTACTATCTACTCCTAAACCACCAAGAACTTTTACTGCATGTGCTATAAGTATCTACACACAAACAAGACAAGAAACTGGAATGTTATTACCTGCTTTGCTCTAAAAAGAATTCACATGTTTTAACAATAAATTAAAACGAAGTGAAAACTTTCAATCACATTTTTCAGTGAGTAAGTTGTCTGGCTTTCACTTTATGATAATAAAAAAAAGCACCTGATCTGGTTTTGTACAATATAAAAAAGTAAATGGATATGAGCCGTATACCAGTGTGAGCAAAATATAGATCTATGAACCTACTCAAAATCTCTCAGAAATATTTTTATTATTACATGAAAAGAGATTCTGATTACCCTGTTCAAGCAAGTGCAAAGCCGTTTTAAAAGCAGTTAAGTGAAAAGAAATGTAACAGATGTCAAAAACACAATTAATTTTGGAACATCTTGCACCATTACATTTACATTATATTTATAATCTCAAATGATAAATGAAAATGTTGACCTGTGCACCTATAAGTGAATATCCAAGGAAAACTGGTTAAGAGCAAGACACAAAAGTGCATTTTTATCTCAGGAAAAAATAACTTGGGAAAAGGAATACAATTTAACTTACCTCAAATATCCCCCCCCCCCCCCCCCCCCCCCCACCCCAAAAAATAAAAAATAAATAAATAAATAAATAAAATAAATAAATAAATAAATAAATTTGAAACAAGCAATGCATAACTGATTAGTATTAAGTATTAACGCCGCACATTCCAATTTATACAAACTAGGTAACATCAATAATCCTGATCATTTTGAAACCAAAAATTTATTTTTTTAAATTAAAGAATTAAATAAATTACAAAAATAAAAGAATAACAGAACTGATTTGATAGTGAGAAAGTGGGGCGATTCCACTAGTCATACAAAATGATAATATAATCAGCCTTGCTTCAATTCAGTGTAATAAATATCACCTAATCAAAAAATAATCTGCAGATACATATTTTTAAAAACAAAAACTTTGCATTTGGCTTTCTTCCTTGTTTGGACTATAGCAGGTCTCCAAATACCAGATGGAAACATTCTAATCAACATAAGGTCAAAACTTGGATGATTGTTATGGGAACGTTAAAATAAAAAAACAACAAAAGTTTATTCCATGAAACGAGTTCTCAACTCCCAGCACAAGAAACTGTAAAGAACTGAGTTGACAGTCACATTTATACAAAGCCGTCATCTCTCACAAAGAGCAATATATATAACTAAAAAAATTGGATTTGAGAACAGCAGCAATTGACAGATGTCCTGTAAGTCAACCTGACTTTGCGTAGAGGGGCATGAGATTCAAATTCACATCAATAGAAAAATTTGACGTGATGTAACCAAACATAGAAACGAATAGATCACAAGAAAAAGGTTTTCAAACATGTGGATAAGATCATCTGAAACAAAAAAAGACAGAAACAAATTCAACAAAACTAGGAAAAAAGTGAGAGAAAAAACTTGTAGTTTGCATGTAGGAAAAGACAGGTTACACAAGCATAGAAATCGAAATGTTTCAAAGATCTATTACTTCTAGTATAACAGCAGCTGTAGAAGTAAATATGGCAAAGGGAGTGTGCAAAAATCAAAACAAAAACAAAAATCACCAAAAATATAAAAGCAAACAAACAAACAAAAATTTTGAAATTCAAAAAATAAGCAAGCAAACAAACAGAAAACAATTTTTTTAAAAACAAAAACAACCCCTCCCCTCAAGGAAAAAAAACCAAACAAAACCCTCAGCCCAAATCCATATTGCTTTTAAATTGCAAGTTCACAAACAAAACAGATGAAAAAAAAAAACCTGGAAAAAATATACATTCTCTCTCAAACTCATCCCTTGAAAATTGACAATATTGTGTTTTCTGTCAAATCTTGAGTAAAAAAAAAAAAAAAAAACTTGAAAGAGAGGTCGTTATCCAGTATTGTTGTCTAAGTATTGCTTTCGTAAAAAAAATTTAATCCAGCCATTCCTGGTATTTTCTCCACAATATTGCTCTCTATACAAAGAACAGTTGTGAGTCATATATTTCAAGTGACAGAAATCAATGCCCTAAAAGTACAATGTAAAGAGATATAGTACTCCAAAGGAACCGACACATAATTTCACATTCACGTATTTTATCTGTCAATACTTTCCATTCTCAAGCCTTAGCAGAGACATACAGCTTGATATAAACCAAATGTACATACTGCACCGCTGTCACTCAAATACTTGCAAATTTAATGATAGTTAAATACCCCTTTTAACTGGCAAAACAGATAGAACAAAAAATGTTTTTGTTTTGTTTTAAATGGTGAAATGGTAAAGATTTCACGCCCCTATCAACACTATTAGGTTATTTAAGAGGCGGGACCTCCAAGTTCAATGTCCTTCTCTGAAAGGGTCAAGTCAAATGGGAAATTCGCGTAACGTGTCTTTCCCAAGGACACAACGTCGGACCAAGCTGACGCTCGAACGACCAATCCCGCAATCTCACGATTACGAGCCCAGTAACCTAACCACTAGGCCACTGACGCCACACAACAAAAAGTTTAATACCTGAGCCTTTCATAATCACACATAATACTTCCCATTACAGACATGAATCAAACCCACAGCCTTTGGACTACAAGTCCATCTCTTTAATCATTATGTATCCATACCCATTCAGGATCGGAAAATTAAAGTATCCATACCGACAAGAACACAGATCGTTTCAGAATGATAAACAGCTCATTTTCCTCGCCAGCCTGACAGACTATACTAGTGGTCTCAATCTCAAATTACCCAAGAGCCACTGAGAATTGAGTCTGGGTAAGGTTGAGTCATATCAAGTATTCCACACACACAAACACATTCACAACAATTTTTTAACGAACAATCTGAAATCAAGTTTAAAACTTGTCAACAACACTACTGGAAGCTGTCGTAAACCTGAGCTGCGGTAATCCATAAGCCATAAGTTATAAAGATGTAACTTCTCGAAAGTCATAACAAAGCTCTCCCATGACATAGAAGTCTGTACACCTGACACTTTGTTCTTCTAGAACCGGTGAGCACAACCAGCACAAAACAAAGAAGTGAGGGTCACACCGACACTAGCTCCAAACAAGTAGCAATATGCTCTTCCACTACAGAAGAACAGAATGAGATACTCAGTATCTGAGAGAGAAAATATCTATTCAAAATTACATGAGGTTTTGCTGCAACATTGGTGTTATTATGTCATGATAATGCTCAAAGGCAAGTATGAACAACAGAACAAAGATAACACAGGGGAAAGGAAGGGTGGAAAAGCAGTAGGGGGTAGGAGGGGTGAGAGGGTGGATGGGGGAGGGGGAGGAGAATACAAAAAAAAGAAGGGAAGGAGCACTAAAAACAGTAAATGCAGCCTGTACAGTGACGTGTGGACAAAATACTATAAACATTTAATTTGATATCAAAACGGTAACTACTTTAGATTTTGGACTCGTCTTTAAATCTGATCCCTCATAAGCGGCAAGTAATAAAAAGTAGATCATAATCAGGTTAGCAAACTTTGTCAGATACAAGCACTCGGAGCAGCCGTCCTTCACGCAGGTCAGAGACACAGATACTGGTGAAAAGTTTGCTAAAACTGTAAAAGTAAACAAAAACAGGTACAGAAGGTGATTCATTATAGGCCAAATTGCCGCTCATCAGCAAGTTCCATGTGCTTCAGTAACTTCATTATCTACACATCAAAGATATGTCGTGTATGTATCATATCTGAAAATGTATGCCTTTAAATAAGGCTTGGTATGGAACCATATGGTTAGGATTTCATTTAGAAACATGATAGGAGAATTATTTTAATATTTCCACATTTTTCTCACAGATAAGTGTCAATATTTCAGTAAATTTCAGACTAAATGTACATATGCAAAAACATATTATGAACTAGGAACTATTAAAAGAAACTAATTAAAAGATATCTCAGTGGTTAAAAGTACAGGATCTATTTGGAGTTTACATGCACTGTTAAAACCTTGAAACAGACTAACTCTTTTTTTATTTACAGGGTAGGATAAACCATAAATTAACAGATATTGTAGAATACTAGGTAAGTGATTCTCAGTAGACAAAGAGGGGTTGACTCATACACATATCACATGATTGATGTTAGTAGTGCAGTGAAACCCTTGTCAGTGTGATTTTTAAAAATCCTTGTTTTGTTATCATTGTGAATAATAAGAGTGTGAAAGATACTGCAGTCATAGAAATATCAGTTCATATGGAAACAAAGTGTTCAACTTACCATCCTATGACAGTCGCCAGTTTTTGAGATGGTGATTAACAAAGTATAGCTACAGTAGAAAATAAAATTTAAATAGCTTTTCCCATATTTTTCTTTTTACAAAAGTTACAAACAGAAATAAAGACGTGGACCTGCGGAGCCATCTCATAAGGGCAAATTCCAGCTCACGTTGAGTTCAGACATGTAAAAATTACAGATTCACTATACCACCAATATAGGTCATAAGAAAATGTACAGAAAAGGTGTTTAAATATAGATACAACACTATGGGGACTTTTTTTAAAGTCAATAATAGCGGCCAGGTCACCACAACCATTGTAGTTCAAAAACGCAAGTCATCTGAGCAAAAGCAGACATTCTACTTGAGCACATGCACACAAACACACAAACAAGCACGTAATACAAACTTTTTCAAAATACACGATCTTACTATGTGCCTTCAGCACCTTCTTTGAACATCATCTCCATTGATTTAAAATACTTTTGATTCTTGTTTTTTGTCGGAACTGAGAGACCAACATAGACATAGATCCTTTAAAACTATAAAACTACAAGGCTAAATATTCATATGCCAAGTTGATTTAATTTTGAGATCAAAATATCAACTGTAACATTTTGTACTTTAGCTCTGAAATGTATTAATCATTCAGAAAGTTGCCTTTTCTATAAAAGCCAATTGTAAATGGGCTCTTTTCTTTGTGCAGCATTTCATCCTGTTCGTTGTTGATATGTCAAGGGTAAATCACATTACAGCAAAGACAATGTCACTGATGTTTTGATTGTAAAGAAAGTGAATCACTCACATGTAGTACAACTAAACGTCAACAACATTTTAAAAAACTACAGCAAGCGAGATTAACCATGTGCTACTCTTTGGTACTCTTACGTGAGGTCACTGATAATTTTAAAATCACTGATACTAGATCATACTAGATGTACAAATTTCAACAGTTCAAGTGGAACAAAAATCTGAAAACACAATTACAATATTAGTACAAAGCATGTTTTCAATAATGTACACTTTTTCCTCTCACAACCCCCCCCCCCCCCAAAAAAAAAACAACAACCAACAACCCATGACTCAAACACTAGAGAAAAAGACTAGGCATCACCAGAAACCTCCAACTTCAATGCATTACAACTGGCTAATTCAAAAAAGGAGGGGGAAAAAAAAAACGTAATCATTTAAGTTCTCAAAATCATATCTGAGCTTGTTTCTGCAGCATCAATACCTAATTAATATGACTTGCAATACAACAAGGTCACATAAGAGTTGAAGATTAGAAACGTTACAAGAGAGTAACAAACACAAAAAAGGAAGGGGAGAGATGAGAATGATAGATGTTTGATAGGAAGGAAGGAGCCAACCACACCAAAGCACCCTTCTATACCAAAAGTCTCACCTGTACAGACAAAGAGATGCATAAGAAGGCTGAAAGTAAAGAACACCCAGGTATTGTGAAGAGCAACATTTTTGTGTGAACACTGTGCATTACAAGAAGTTTGTTCAACTCGAAAAGTTTATCAAGCTACTGAAAACAACAGCAGCACCTTTGCAGAAACCAGATCTTCTCAGCCATCACAAGGTGTCAGCTTATATCAACTGCATAGTGAAAGACTCCACTATATGCCATTTTGAAAAGTTTTAGTTTAAGTTTTAGTAAGAATTTTACGGCACTTGCAACACACTACGGTCATATAAGTGCCGAAGATTAGAGGAGTTACAAGAGAGTAACAAACGTTTAAAAAAAGAAGGAGGAGAGATAAAGACGATAGATGTTTGATAGGAAAGAAGTAGCAAAACACACCAGAGCACCTGCCAACCACCCCCAGTGAAAAGTGACGTATGATGGAGTCGTACACTTAGCAGTTGATATGTACAAAACATTGTAATATCTCATGATAGTTGCAGCACCATACTGGTCAGTTCTTATTATATAATTTTAAAAAGTTCAGCATAAGCATACACAGAGGCATACATGTATGCACACACACAGGCACCCGTGCATGCACACAAGCATGCAGACAGGCACATATATACATGCACATACTTACAAATGCAAATTCAAGGCATAAATTTAAATGCTTCTATGAAATCAAGCCAAATAACAAACTAACATAAAGGCAAACACAAAATACACACAAAAACAGACATAAAAAGAAAGGTGTGAAAACAAAGCACCCCCTACAAAGTGAAAAATAAAAACATTTCAATATACCCTGCATCCAGCATTAAAACAGAATAAACCTCCGAGTTCCACAACATTGTCACAGCAACAAAGCATTGAGACATTAACCCTTATAGCACCAGGCTAATTTTAGCCCTCACTTCCCTCTGGCCCAGGAAATACTGGAGTCCTTGACTCCTCAGGCACAGCCAATACTGATTGTTTCTTATTTTCAATTTTTGGCAAACAGTTTTTAAAAATCTCTATTCTGTTCTCCTCTGAAGTTTTAGAAGATAGCATGTGGAATATTTTTCACAGACAAATTGGCTAGGTTACGGTAAAAGTGTGTGACTGAATTTGAGGAAAATAAAAGAGACTGCACCTTGGGGAACGGGAACTTGCGAGGAAAATATATGCAGCTAGGGCAGTAAGGGTTAAATACAAGCCCAAACAAAAAAGTTAAAAATAATAAAGAGTATTGAAAATAAAATTAGAGTACATTCTAGAGGTTGTAGAGTTATGATATGAGTACAAGCAAAGGGAACGGTTATTACATGAGTAAGTAGATGGACTGACAAGTCAGTAAGACTGTTTGGCAAATTCTCAACACAATCAAGCAAAACTTCATAAGGTTTGTATCAAAGGAAAAGAGCCCATTCTCAGGAGCATTGAGAAATACTGCTTTGAAAAATCACAAGCAAACACCAATACATATTCAAACGAAACAAGCCCTATAATAAGGCAATTTTCACACACCGAGTGCCTCTACTTCCATCATCAGGTGCTTTGTCAATGCACAGTCATATAGAGGCCTACAATACAACCAACTAAACTATCAGAAAAGCAATATCTTGAACACTAATGTATAACAAAAAGTCTGGGACCTTCCACAGTTTCATATGAAACCAACTTCATAAGTAACAAGCTTCAAAATATAATTTTTGACATTGCCCATGGCGATTGTGACACATTTAATAATTCAAGACTATCTACTATTAAAAGAACCAAAACACAACTAATAAATAAATGGCCAGATTCAAATATGTAAGCTTGGGACAGCTGATATGTGCAAAGTTCGACACAGTCTTAAATAGTTGTGTAAGTTGTCTTTGATACAACACAATCCACTGTTATCTTGACAGCAGATAATCCCATCAACCATAGTCTTCTGCCTCATCTTTGAGAGATTCTAAGATACCGGCTGTTTCAAAGAGCCATTTTTGAGCCTTCTCAGCAGGGTCACATGGAAGGAAGGCCAGCTGGGCTCGGCTCAGTACTTGTAGACACAGTCGAGGTATCTCCAAGACCAACTGGCGGTGCTGTGTGGAAACAAAGACCGTCGATTACATAAATAAATTTCCATCAACCTGGAAGGGGACAACACTAAACCTTAAACAGTCATTCTGTACCCAACTTGATGAGGATATTTTTTTATTTCAACATAATGAGAACCTCATTGACAAAATAAGTATTATTTAGTTTGGGAAATAGACAAATGGGGAAAAAAGTAATAGTAAATTCTTGCTGAAATACATCAACAATTAATTGGTTATAGATCAAGAAATACTTTATGATTCAAACAGTGATTTTTTAAAACTCTCTGGGTTAGTCTGCACTGGGGGAAAAAATAAGAGAGAAAACAAAAGTCCTGGAACAACACATTGTGTCAGCCACCAGCATCATGAATTACAGTCAAACTTATCTAGGAAAGTCAGCCAATGTGCAGAGGAAAAGTTTAAACTGGTGGATATCTTGGACAGTGTCATTATAATGTAGAAAAATCACAAGGGGGGAGGGGGGGGATGTTGAAAAGCAGTTGTTTGTGGAGGTGATTGTCTTGGACAAGTGGCTCCCTAGAGTAGGTTCTACTGTACATGAAACTAAAACCAAATCTTAAAAAGTGAGTGCCATTCAATGAAAACAAATCTATCTACTAATCTTGAGAAGTTGCAGCTGAACAGTTGTTTACAGCCAGTCAGCAAGAAAGGAGTCCCATTTTGGTTGTTGGTTCAGTTATAGTATAGGGTGAGTCAGCCTAACAATGGCCCCCACAACCTCCGATGGTAACAGTATAATCATGAAGCTTCTAAAGTGAGGAGTAACAGAGAAAGTAGGGGCAATTGAAAGATCGGATCACATAATATGTTTTCAGTCTAAAAAAAAGGTCAAAGTTTTCTTTCAGGACAAATATTTATTCGTACTCTGTATCTCAAAATCAGCAAATTCCCTTTTTGTGAGCTGTTTCAAGTGTGTAATTAATTTATGCGTCTGCAAGACACTTTGGGAAACTGTTTTCCTCACAAAGACAATTGTATGCATTTCTAAATGTTTCTGCCATCAAGTACCCTGAGGAACATGCCCCCAGGAAGAGCACTTTTTTTTTACCAATTATGTGGATTGACTGACACTACCAAGTAAGATCTGGCCTCTGTGGGGTGATAGATAAGACTCTTCTCCACCACACACAAAAGACGTGAACTCAACACACCGAGCAGGAAAATTATTCTATCAAGACTCCTCGTTTGTTTGGGAAGATACTGTATCTCACTCAGCCTCAGTTGCCCTGACAGGCAGTATCAAAATCAAAGCAGTCTGCCATCTTAGTGATCTAGGTTGTGTCAATGCACAGATTAAAACATTTACAATCTAAAGCGAAAGAAGTTTTAAGATGCACAGAATAAAACATTCACATACAATCTAAATTTGTTGCTGGATCGATAACAACAACAGTTTAAAGTGAAATATGTTATAAGATACATGGAATAAAATATTTACAATCTACAAGTGACAGAAATTTTACGATGCACATTTTATGTCAGTCCTTTCAATTAATAATAAATCAGCTGCCCATGGTACAAACAATTTGGACAGGACTATTAGAAATAAGCTTACCTTTGAATAAGCCCATTTTTGAGGTGGTGCTAAGAAACAGTTCTCAATGTAAGGCACAAGGTCTGCACCTTCTGCCTTAGCCACAACACAGTGCAAGGTCGTACGCAGGCGCCCATCCTTCATCAATGCAAACCCCTATAGAGAAGAAGTGTGACCTGTTTCAATGAGGGTGGGGGGGGGGGACTTTATGCAGCACCAGACATGCAGATGCTTGTAAGTAAAAAAATACTTCAGATTAACTGCAGAACTTGGGAACAGACTGCAGAAGGTTGTCTGTAGCTACTGGAAGAGAGCAGTTAAAACTAGCATCAAGATGAAATAAAAGAATGTGACAGAGAAGGCTTACCGATGTCCAAAGACAAAGCGAAAATAACTGCACACTTCATGATTTTGAGGAAAAAAAACAACTCTTGACACTTATTATTGAGACCAGTCACTTATGTACCTCGACCACATTAAAAACTGCTATTTCTGAAGTACATACATCATCCTGCTTTTGACACAAGTAGGTTATATAGGCAAGACTAGTACAACAAACCAATAAAACTAAAGGAACTTGATTTCGTCAGATACATCCCTGTGCATTAAGACAGAAGCACCTTAAAAAAAAAATACAGGGACACAACACAGAGCAAAACAATTATCACTTTCTTGCACCCACTGCAATCGACATAAAAAACATAAATTATAATTAAATAGGGAATCTTTCAGTGAAAGCCAAAGTATCTTTGGTAAATTTTTAGTCACGACAGACTTTTTACCATCACAGTTACCTGAGGTAAGAGAATACAATGGTAAAAAAAAAAGCACTGTTACTGTAATATGGTCGCTTTCAAGAACAAGCGGGCTAACCTAGATTTCGGGGGTTTCCAGAATTCTTGACCAACACCAAAAGTGGGCATTGCCCTGCCTATAGGAGAAGTTTGGTTTCATTGGTGTGTATATGTGTTTGGTTATAGAGAATACTCTTTTTTTCTTTTAAAGAAACTGAAAGGGGGCAAAAACTTTACCGCCGATTTTTACAAAACTCCGTTTTTCGGGATGGCCCCCTTGTGCTTAAAAGCGACCATATAGTAGCTCTGTTGTTTAATGAGAGATGCACACCTGAGTTTTTATGTTCAGCTCACAATGATTCACTCTCAGGGGTTTTGCAGCCTGGAACACATAGTCATCGTTGTCAAGGCAAGCTTCGGAAGATGCGCTCTTCACCTAAAAAGCCAAAGAAAATGTATGAGAGTTATGAGTTTTGGAAATGACAACACAGTATAATAATGTGTGACCCACCCACAGGTCGGCATCTATTAACCAAGGGACATAACTGACAGACAAATTATTTTTCATTTGGTAACAAAGAAAAAGATCTTTTAAAATTAGTTGGGTTTTTTCGTAAGAGTTTTACGGCACTTGCAACACAATAAGGTCATTAAAGTGCCCCGAAGATTAGCGAGGTGTTACAAGAGAGTAAAAAACACAAAATAGAAGGAGGGGAGATAAGGACGATAGATGTTTGATAGGAAAGAAGGCGTAAGCCACACCAGAGCACCCGCCAACTACCTACTTTTTATAAATTAGATCTGGTTCAAATACAATTACATGCTGGTGTCAATGCAGAAATTATCTATATATCGATATAAAACTAAACAAGTATCAGTTAAGGACACAGTGACACAGAAACTGATAGGTCACACCGAAGCTGTGAAGTTCACTTATTAGAACATGTGGCACTGAAAAAGTTGCTGAGTCAAAGGTAGTAGTACAACAAATCTTGCCAGAGACAGAACACACTCCAACAGTAACAGCATAGACAAGAAGCTTCCAAAGTGAGGAGTACAAGAGAAAGTTGGGGCAATTTAAAGATTACATCACAAAATATGTGACATTTTCATAATAGGACATGCATATATTTGTTTGTACTCTGTGTCTCAATATCACAAACCCTCTTATGTGAACTGTCTTAACAGTGAAAATTGTCTCTGCAAGACACTTTGAGCAGCTTAAGAAAAGTAAAATGAGAAGACCACACCAGACACCAAGTTATCACCAGCTCACAGAGTAGGCTACAGCTGCTATATCATAAACAAACTGCTTACGCTATATAAGTACTTAGAAGAGAGGTAAAAATCCAGTATATACCACAATTCATCGTTAGGAACAAAATATTATGTCCAATGGGGTAAACAATTGACCATTGTGAGTTTCAACAATAGATTGTAATATGAAACACGATACATTCAAACCTACTCCACCAACCGCCTGTCCGAGGCAATCACCAGTACAAACACTTCCTACTTCTCCCTGTGTGTTTTTGTCTACATTTCATGGGAAGACCACCTGTCTAAGATGATCACTTCTCTCTACAACACTGAGTTGTAGTCTTTAACAGGTTTGATGGAATATTTATTAAAAATTATGGCGAGAGACAAAACGTTTTTCCCCATATATATGAATAAATCAAGAGCATAATAGGAAACTCCACAGCACCGTATTGACAGTCAATAAAAAATTAAGTACCTGTCCCCAATGTTTCGAGTTCTCCTGGTATGGCAGTAGCTCTGGCCAGATGTTCTCCAAGAACCACGTAAAGTTATGACACTGCAGCCGATTCTTGTACAGGTTGCGCTCTGACAGACTGCCAGGATCCAAAGCCTGCAGATTCAAACGCGAACATTTCTTTAAATTGTTTGTGGTTCAGAAGCATATTTACAATGGTGAAACAGTGCAGCTGTACAGTAATGCACATTATGAGAACAGAAATTGCGGAGAAAAAAAAAAGTAAAAATAAGAGAACATCTAGAATCAAACCCAAAAAAATAATGCCTAAAATCAATAAAGTTCGAAACAATTTAAATAATTTTTTTTCTTATAATTCTTATGCTACAAATCAAAATCACAAAATTCATGAAGAAGTTATGCATCTGAACCGAGAACATAAAGACAGAAACTTTTCTTAACTGTGATTATAATGATAGAAAATATTCAGATATTACAGAGACAGAAAATTACTCTTTTTTGAGATTATAAGTATGGAAACTTTCCCTTTTCGTAGAACCAAAAACACAAAAACTTTCTGTTACATGAGACTATAAAGAACCAGTATATATGACATACCTTCATACCAGGAAACATGGTGTAGACGTACTGGCGATAATCTCCGAGCCAAACATCAGCAGCTCGTTTGTAGTTGACCATCTCTGTACGCAGTCGTCCTTCGGGGAAAGTGTACGGCTGTGAGCGCTCGACATGGCCGATCTTTGAGCATGGAACGTGAAGCAGTTGCCCACCACACATCCAAGCCTGAACCACATCAAAGAGAACAATTCAATGCGATTCAATCAGCCTATTCCAGCAATGTATTAAAACCAAACAATCAATGAGTCCCATACTTCACTGCAAGACAATGCACACACATAGACAAACACAAGCACACACAAACACACACACACACACACACACACACACTAAGGAACAAAAACTTAAACACATATACACCATCTTATAATTGTACTAACACTCAAAGTCAAAAGTTTAAATGGAAGATAAGAATGATAAAAGACAGTTAACACCCTTAAAAGTGAACTTAAAGAGAATAAAAGCCCTCACATATCAAGGAGAGGGGAAAGAAGTCAATCATGAAGCAGTTATGGTTGGTAGGCATTCTGAGTAGTCAGGTCTTTAAACTTCTTTTCAGAACACCCACCAACCACTCATATGTTTAACCCTTTGAACCCTGACCTCCTGAGGTCACTGTGCCCCTCCACCTGAGCATCGTCAGAATCACATTCCATCTTCCACTCAGGGTAGACTTCATCATTAATAGCATCTATTTAACAAAGATTTTAAAAATAATGAATACGGTTTTGTGTAGCAAACACTGCTTTCCATGCGCATTTTGTCCAAGGCAGGCGGGATAAGGGATGGGGTCTCACTCACCGCAGTACTGGTGGCTATGCATACAAGCAATCTGACATGCCACCAGTGTACCGCTGGCTAGGGTTCAAAGAGTTAACTCATACAAACACATATAAAGAAGAAAACAAAACAGCCTAATAAAACAAAATAAAATTGAGAGGTACACAAAAGAGTACTCTTTCACTCTTACACTTACCCTCCATGCCAGCTCGATATTCTCACCACCCCAGATTTTCATCCCGCCATCATACGCCCCGATGTGTTTGAAGTAATTCACATCCACAGCAAAACCTGGGCCAACCATCAGGACACCCCTGTTATATGAAGTATTTGACAGGTGTTAAAGATTGCCTTTATGAAAAAAGGTATTCATAAACTAATGAAACTGCAAGAGGCTGGATCATGAGAATATGTTCAATACGGTCAAACCTGTACTAATGGCCACCTCTCCAAGACAATCACATGTAGAAGCTACCACTTCCCAACACCCCCACCTTCATTTTTTTTCTCACTTTTCTACAACACAATCGGTGGTAATCTTCGACAGGTTTTTACATAACAAAGGGTGGTCATCTTCGATAGGTTTAACTGTAATTGTAACTAAAGTCTAAACACAATAACGAATTATGCGAGCATAACCAAACAGAAAGTGTTAAGAATAAGTTTGACTTTGAGCCCGATGTCTACTTGGCAAAAGAAAGACCTGTTCAAAAGCATAGAACTTCAACTCTCTCTGGGAAGTTCCCCTTTTTCAGTTTTCTCCAGTGAGATCACAGGGAAACATGAATGTTATGTTCTTCAACTCCCTCTCTCTTTCTCTCCTATGGGAGAAAAAACAACAAAACAGGATTCTTTTCTCTAGAATAACCTTTGCAGTGTTGAAAGAGGCATCAGACCCATCACCTGCCACCATGGCTGTGTTTGTCCATTGGTGCCCCACTCATCCTTGCCACAACAGGCCTCTACCTTCCACAGTCTCTGCTTTAATGTGTTTTTTCATGAAGAAGTAGAACAGTGTGGGATTTTACATTTCTAGAGTATGAAGAAGGAAGACTTCCCTTATTTGTCTTTGCCTTTATTTTGCCCTGCAGCACAGACCCATACCATTCCATTAAACAAAAAACAATGATGAACATATCCATTTAAATAAAGTTCTAAAAAGGTTGGTGTGAGAAGGCCCAAACACTACAGCCACAGTCTGACTAATCTGACATTTCTTGCTGAAACTAGACAAACTAAAGCACTTTTTTCTTTGCATTGGCCTAATTACCTACAAGGGCTTAAATCCCGAACATAAAATATCATATGATGTGACTGAACGGGGTTTACTACCATAAGTCTTCTCAAACAACAAAGCAACTCTAATCCTATATCTTAAAGATTAATATAAATTTGCCTTAAAGACAAGACGATCTATAAAAATAATCTTTTCTTACTTAGCACCCAAAAATCTAAGAAACATTTTTATCAATTAAATCACATCCCTAAAAATTGTTCCACACAAGGAGTAAACAGGCAAAATAAAAACTGTACTCACGGAAGTGGATCAGTTTCTTTCTTTCCCTTGAGTTGGTCAGGCCGAAAGAATGTTTCAAAGAATTGCATGTCCCACCGAAAGCCATAGCGAGTGCGATAACCCTCATAGAAGTCATATGTGAAAGTGTCATGGTTGATGTAGTCCAGTTGGCCCATGGCAATTGTTTGTCGATTTTTCACAATTTCATTCAGTAACGGCTCAAGCCTGTGGAAAGAACAAAAATGAAAAGAAAAAGTGTGAAATGTCTCACTGAAGTTCACATCTGTTTATGGGAAAGCATTGTAATCTTGGCATATGAAGTGGAGAAAAATTTTTAAAAATAAAAAAATAAATCAGATCTGTACATGGTATAACAATATTAAGATGGAGGGCTAAAAACAACAAAATAAAGGGTCAAATCCATTGCTTTTTGGTACAGCATTATGATCTTTGAATAATATACCGTAACTATAAACATTAGTACCAAAGCTCTCAACAATTTGGGGAAAAGAAACATAATCATCAAATACAGAACAATAGAAAAAGCCAAACAAAACCTAAAATCTGTTCACAGTAAAACAAAAATGACCATACAGAGAAGTTTCTCTCAGAATCCTCACTAAAATTGAAGTTTTAAAGACAAAATTGGAGTCTCCAGAAATCTAGAAGATTAAGGTTACATTTTGAACTGGCTGTAGTAAATAAACTTGCGTATAAGCGAGCAAATAAAAATGTGTATTTTCACATCATTAACGATAATTCGTACAAATGTTGTAAACAAACCTGTGTATTTTCATGTCATTACGATAAGTTGCGGACCACCAAAAGAAACATTTCAAGAAGAAAAAAAAATGCATTTTGTGTAAGTCCAATTGGGGTTCTACGACAGAAAAAGAAAAAATGGAAGGGCTCTGATTTTATTGGAGCACATGGCAGGTCTGCACTATAGACAGCCACAATACACATTACATCCAGCATGAAAAGATATGAAGTAACCCTCCCCCCACCCCCCACCCCCGAAAAAAAAAAAAGAATAAAAGGGAGGTGGGGTTGGTGGCATTGAAGCAAAAATAACCCACCATCTCTCATTCACTTCCATGTGGCTGTCAAAGAAAGAAACGACTTCTCCCGTCACCTGGCGGAGACCTTCCAAACGAGCTCTGATCAGACCTTCCCGTTCTGGCAGCCGGATGAGTTTGACCAAACCAGGAGGGAAGTTCCAGTCCAAATAGTTGCGAAATCTGGTTTTTAAAATGTCTGTCAAGTGAACAGAACACAAAAATAGCATTGGCAATTTCAGGAAACAGATCATTTACACGAGTTGGGAGCACATGGTAATTACGATAATACTGTGACTGTGACTGTTCAGTTAACTTGCGACAGTAAATCTATTCAAGATACTCAGTCTAGAGGGAATTCAGTCTATTTAATCGATTTTTCTCTGTCTTTCTGTTGAAATTAGGATACTATATCCCAATCAACCCAGGCGGCCCTGACAGATAGAGAGGAAGAAACCAGTCTCCTAAATTATCTAGATGGTGTCCATCAGGGCATAAAACATAATTTACAATCATCAGAAAGGAAATTTTTGTTTTATATAGTAGAGGGTTTTACGGCGCTCACAACTGCATAAGGTCATATGAGCGCCAAGGGGTGGGTGTCAACAGAGAAGTCTTTACAGGGAATCAGACTTATTCTGCTCACCTCTCTAGCTTCAACAGCACAAGGTCTGCTTTGCCTATCAAGGCACCCCAAAATAGCAGGTCACAAGGGAGTGACAAACATACAAAAGAAGTAGAGGAAAATGACAATAGTAAGGATCAGGAAAGAAAAAGAAGCAGTTCCCTGTTGTAGATCAGGCACAGTTATGAGCGTGACATGAGTCAGCCCATTTACAATTCTACTATGCTTGAACGAGATATGTCCCCCCTTTGGGAATGGCCCAAAGACACTTCAGTCAGTGGCACTGCTCCGGGAGGTGTCAGAAAGGAAAAAAACTTAGGTTTGGCGAAACAAAAGACGCATCTTTCTTAAGAAGAGCAAGTTTATTAATAAAGAATACAGAAATCATCGGCATGAGCTGAGACAAAGAAGAACAATTAAAGTTGATGCAGCAAAAGGGAACTGTCAAACATCATAGATCATCTTTTACTTTAGCGATACGTCCTTGAGTAAGACATGCTAAACCTAGATCAATACCGAGCATAAACACTTTGATGACAAGACAAGGCAAGGCAGTAGTTAAATTCATTGTAGTTCGTTTTGTTTTGTGTGACATCCTTCACTTTGGACACATACATGCATTATAGAAAACCATATTTAAGTGAGTATAATCACATTTAAGTTTCACTATAAGTTTTACAGCACTTGCAACACAATTAGGTAATATAAGTGTCAAAGATTAGAATTGTTACTAGAAACTAATATACAAAAAAAATGGAAGAGGAAAGAATGAAGGCAATAAATATTTGATAGGAAAGAAGGAGCAAACCACACCAGAGCGCCCACCAACCACCCACTCACTGATGTCACTAGCGTCGTCCACTAGGATAATCTCTTTGAGGAGCTGTCTTGGCGTGCGGTTGATGAGACTGTACACAGTACGCAAGATGACAGATGGCCACTCGTTGTGGAAAGGAATGACCACACTTGTCGTTGGCAATATAGAGGGGTACTGAAGAAGCCGGCATCTGTTTACAGAACGATTCAAGATTGAGTATAGAGATGTACATGTATATCAAATTGATAATTGTAATAATATAGTGCGGGGAATATAGCTAAAGTGACAGGCAGAACAGTGCAACAGCACCTCACTGAAAAACAATGTACTTTCCAAATAGGTAAGAAACACCTATTATACATATACTATATACCTTCCTCTTTTCCAGTGGCAGGGGAAATGAGGGGGGGGGAGGGGTCCCCACAGACACACAGTATATCAGCAGGTGGTAAAACTCCTCTATAGTATAGAATAGAAAATTGAATATTTATGGCCAAAATAACATGTACAATATCTCCTTTAATGTATCGTTTGAGAACTCCTTTCTTCCTACTTCTTTACTTTAACCACTGGGTCAAATGCTCCCTTCCAAAAAGACCAGATGTGCACTACACAGTGGAATCTGGCTCTTGTCAATTTTGGAGTAAATAGAATTGTTAGTTTAATCTTAAAATTTGTTCATTTGTCTCCCTTTTGATGAAAACAATACCCTTCTTTGAGCCCTTTGAAACTGCAAAATTTACATTTTTTTAAGCCTTTGATCAAATTTTTTTTCAAAATAAAATACACAGAAATGTTTTTAAAAGACATAAAATGTGTATGGCAAAAATTAAAATTAAAATTGCCAAACAGACGGAAAAATAATGGTGTCTTCAAATTCATTATTATGACAAGTGCCTAACCTCCCCGTGATGCCACACAAATGGTACCCAGCATGATATCAAACTCAGAAACACAGACCTAAAATAAAACAGCTATAGGCCACAGTTACATACCCTTTAGGCCTAGAATCAGGAACTTCCCTGTTCAGAGGAATCATGTCACTCGTCTGAATGTTCAAATTAAACTTTTCTCGCGCCGTCTGCACATCCATCCTTTGGCTGTCCATTAGTGCTGACCACTCCAAGTCAGCGCCATGGCTTTTGTTTTGCATCTCCACCTCATCTTCAGTATCCACCTCCATATTAGACGTGTCTGCAGAAAAATCGCCAGATATTTTGCCTCTCAACTTCGAAATCGGCTTCCGTTGTATTCCGCTGTGTTGCGTCCAGAAGATATCTGAAGACTTTGGATTAAAAAACGATTTCACCTCAACCTGGCGAAATTGCAGTTTTCCCTGAATGCTGTTGGTGAGTCTGGTACTTGAAACCCTGGTGCGTGTGTACACAATGATGCCACACAGGAGACAGAGAGCTGCGGCTGCAGCAACCAAAATCAGTCTCCTCGGATGGACACGCATGGTGGTGGTTCAAGTCCTCAGCTGGACAATCCCTGTCCACCTGTGGAACATAGAATCATTCAAATAAAAAATGTTATTAACTTTTTGTGCGAGAGTTAAAAATGGGCTTGCTTTGTTGCTTTCTTTCTACAAGCTGAGGAAAAGAAAGACATAAAGGAAAAGAAAAGAAAAATAGAGGAATCATACATAAGTATGAAAGGAGGATTACGTGGTGCCCTCACAATATAGTGAAAAAGATTACAACAAATCTAAAAACAATAAAGCCCCACACAGTCTTTTATGAAACAAGTCTTATTAAGAGTTTTATGGCACTTGCAACATAGATAAAGTTAAATAAGTACTGAAGATTAAAGGTGTTATAAGAGAGTAGCAAACACTTAAAAGGAGGGCAGTTAAGGATGGTAGATATTTGATAGTATAGAAGAAGCAAATCAGATCAGAGCACCTGCAAACCATCCACTAAGCAATGTGGTGAAAAAGTAAAAAACTGTCTGTACGCTGAATACTGGGAACATAATTACCATTTAACAAACAATGTGAAATATTAAGCACAATAAGAAAAACGGCAAAGACAAAAACATGTAGAAGTATAAGAGGGTGAGAACAGGGGAGGAGGAGGAAGAGGAGGAGCTTGAGGAGGAAGAGTAGAAGAAGTAGAAGAAGACGGGGAGGAGGAGGAGGAGGAGGAAGAAGAAGAAGAAGAAGAA
>NW_004797356.1:337453-351028 GCF_000002075.1 Aplysia californica | reverse complement strand
TAGTTTGCTTCCGTGAAAGAGACGTAAAAGAACAACCAGAAATCACAGGTGGAAATCGAAAGCTAAGAATGAAAGTCCTTGGTCACTTCATATGCCCTGGCTCCCCTGTAAAAAAAAAAAAACAGGCCTATGATTAAAAGTAAACAGTAAACATTTGAACTGGCAAAGCTTCCACTACAAAGGAGGTACATTATTAACTCATACTCTATTACAACTATAAGGACGTAGCGGACATTTGCATCATGCTGTCCCCGTGGTTTTATGCACCCCGCAAAATTTAGCAAAATTTGATCATTTTTTGCATAATTTCTGATTATTTTCCTTTATCATTCTTTGTTAAAATTAACATTTAATTTCCCATTTGTGGGCTCAGTTTGCATAATTTCAGAATTTTTCTTGCATAAAACGACGGGGACAGATCATGTATGCATGTCCGATCAGCAGCGGACCAAAGGCAATGTTGCGGTATTTTTTTTTAAAAACAACATTATACACAAATCAGAAACACGAATTTGCATATTATAGTATGCACGTTTCTGCCGGCCTTTGTAAGTTTCAATATAATGGAAACCACAACTGAAAAAACTGTATGAATTATGATTCTTTCTTTAAAGTCCCAAAACAGCGCGTCTTCGTGGTTTTGTCTAATGACCAGACAGGGTCCTCGGTGAGTTAAGTAAAGTCTGCTGTTTTAGTTTACGTTTTAGTAAGAGCTTTACGGTTTTTGCAATACAATTACGTCAAATAAGTGACAAAGATTAGAGGAGTTGCTAAAGAGTGACATACGAAGAAAAGATGGAGGAGAGAAAAGGACGACAGATGTTTAATGGATGTGATAGAAAGAGCAAACTACCACAACACCAGAGAACCTGCCAACCACCCGCAACATCTGACTAGGCAAAGCTTCAACAGCCAGGAGCAATCTATTAAAGAAAGCTTGCTGAAGATAAGATCTCGACATCAAGACCGAGGTGAACGTATACGATGCATGCGTGAGTAAACACACACACACACACACACACACACACACACACACACACACACACACACACACACACACACACACACATACTGCCAATACGCTTACGAGACCTTTTTTTCTCTTTACTTTAAGAGTTTAACGCCCACATCGGCACAGTTTAGATCATATTTAGAAGGCGGGTTTCGACCCAGAATGCAGCGTCCCAGCAAAAAGACTTGACTAGAGATACTCTATAAAAATTCTCTTCACATAGGAATCGAACTCAGGTCTTCTGCATGCGGCGGTGGGGCGCCTAACGGCTACACTACAGACACCGGCAAGTGACACACGTTCGGCGTATTCACATCAGGGGGGAACAGCTCAAGAGCTTTCACGTGACATGCCTTCGAAAGTCTCGAGGAAGAAAACGGCAAGACAAGGTTAGCCCTATTTATCCAGTCCACACGGCCAATCGGATTCGTTTGATTCAGTCCGGACCTGTCGGACGTTTATTTTCATTTATTCATTTATTTTTAAGTAAAAGTATTACGGGCATTAGCAACACAATGAAGTCATACAAGTGCCCAAAATTAGAGGTGTTGTGTTACAAGAGAGTAACATTAATAGTAACAAACACAAAAAAATGAGGGGAGATAGGGACGATAGTAGTTTGGTAAGAAAGAAGGAGCAAATCAAACAAGGGCACCAACCAACCACCGACCTATTTTTTTTTTCCATGCAGGAGCAAAAGCTACCGGTCTGGTACAATACGACCGATTCGACTCGCAACAGAGAAAAACAAAGGTGTTTCATTTTCAAGAACATATTCTATTGCATTGTGACAAAATGGTAGCTTTTTTTCCCTCACTTATGAAAGAAAATCTAGCCGGTCCCGACAATATCAGGTGAATCCGACTGGCAGTGCGCACTGGTTATTACTGATACAGACTGGGGGATTGTTTTCTAAATGCAGTAAGAGCTTTCCGGCACTTGCAACACAATTTAGGCCATACAAGCGCCGAAAAGTAGAGGTGTTACTAGAGAGCAACATACAAAGAAAAGAGACAAGACATATGAGGACGATAAGGAGCACACCGCACCAGAGTAACCCCAACAACCCATTGGAGTAGTACGTAGAAATATAATATGAAGAGTGTACACTTCTTACGCAAAGCAGACTCCTATGAAAAGAACACCTTCGAGCACAGAAGAAGGGAGAATGGGGTAATGATCAGCTGTGAAGATCGAGAGGGTGAAAGTATGAAAGGATTAGTCGATTGCAAAATGATATACGCCCTCACCGACTCAATTTATACTTTAGAGGGGGGCGATATCGACCATGCCTGCCAAGGCCAACCTAAGTTAATTAAGTGGGACATATAGTATCCGAGCAAACATTCGGATGTACTCCGTGACATAACTTCGCCAAACGGGAATCGAACCCATGTCTTCTGAGTGCCTAAAATCAGGGGTGATTTTACCAGAGATGATCTTTCGTAGAAAAGAAGAGGAGAGAATAAGGACAATAGACGTTAGGAAAGAAGGGGCAAACCACACCACACCACTCGTTCGACTTGTTTGTTTGAGTAAAGAAAAGCACATTGATACAATAATGGTCATTTAATGTTTGGGGGAGGGGGGAGAAAGTAGGACAGATAGATAGAAACAACCGAGGAAAAGTAAAGAAGAAAGAACCTCCCAGAAACACTTTCAAACCAGACGCGCCCAACAATCAGCCACAAGTCCACTCTCAAGACAAAAGATTAGCACTAAAAGCATTCAGGAACATCAGTGCTGACAGGACAAAGCCAACAGCCGAACCGCGCTGTGCTCTGAATTATTCGTAAGTCCTCTTTTGTTTGTTTGTTCGAATGCTAGAGAGGCACATCGACGCAAAAACGGTCACTTACCTCTGAGGGGAAAAAGACAGACAGACAGAAACAAAAGAGAAAAATAACAGAAGTAGGGCCCGTCAATGGCGCCATTTAACCATCGGCTCATACAAACAAAATAATTGTTGGAGTAAAACAGAATTCAATCCACTTGAGAACGCTGAGCGCAGGGAAAAGGTAAAACAGTCGGGTAGCGAAACGACAACGAGATAGGAAAAATTGAGGACGAGGTTTTTCTTTACTTGAAAAGACCTGAAATTTTTACAAGTCCAGAGCAGTGCTTGAATATTAATTAAGTTTGGGTTTTAAATAAAGGTTCTAGGACGACTGAAACCGGTTTTTTCTAAATTAGAAGTTTGGATCAGAATGATTCAAGACGTGTTTGAAACAAAGAAACAAAACAGATCAATCAATAGACAGATAAACTTGTATGAATCTTCAGTTTTTAGTTTTAGTTTTAGTAGAGGTTTTACGGTGTTCGCAACTGCATACGTCATATGAGCGCCAGAAGATTAGAGGTGTTACAAGAGAGTAACAAACATATAAAAGAAGAAGGGGAGATAAGGACGATAGATGTTTGATAGGAAAGTAGGAGCAAACCAAACCAGAGCACCCGCCAACAACCCACATTAATCCCCCCCCCCCCATAAATTCGTGTCCAGTATGCCCCTTTACGAATTACAAAGTTAAAAGTTTCATCCTTGAGAGAAGTAACGCCTAATGCTGATATACTCCAACCACCCCACTATATTTTCGTATTCTTAAGAACACACGAGAGACCACAACCTGGCCCCGCGGAAAATTGCATTTTTAAAATAGAAAAATTACCAAAAAAATTACAATGTAAACTGCCTAAAATTTGCACCAAAAATTGCAACCTTCCCATCCCAGGTGCATTAATACGAGCTTAAGATTTTTAGTTTAAAAAACATGACAATTTGAGTACCGGTAGCATAAAAGCAGAACAGCCTTTTAAAAAATCATGACCCACAATACAAATTGTATTAACAACATTTACTAGTAACAACACACGAGTACGTTAACAATAAAGTTATCGACCAAATATAATATAATACCGTGTGACCAAAAAAAAACGTAACCCTCGGTTTTAGTAATAACTTTTAAATGAAGGCATAAAATTTGACCAAATTTAGTACATACCGGGTACTTGGTTCATGCAAAGGTCTAGAAGTGTAGCATGAGGTTTAGTCTATTAAAAAAAAATTGAAGGGAGATTCGAACAACCTCTAAATGCAAAATTAGCTTATGCCCCAATCAATTCAGATCCTGTTCTATTTTTCTCTTGAAACCTTCGATACACCGGTAATCTGTATTTAGATCTATTTCAGATATTTTCTTTTTTAAAGCCAGTATGGTATTGTTTTAACTCTAAGTCAAATCGTAAAATACATTACAGAAATTTCTCCAATTTACTAGTAATAATAATGTAGATCATTTCTGTAGCGACCACTCCCGTGTGAACGCAGCTTGTGACATTTTACCTTAAGGGAGTGTCTACGTACACGGTAACCGGGCACCTAGCCTCAGTGTCTACGTACACGGTAACCGGCAACCGGGCACGTAGTCTCAGTGTCACGTATACGGTAACCGGGCAGTTCAACTCCAAAGTTCAGTTTTTGTCATCCGAGGTTGCCTTCAACCCCAGCCCTCTCCCGACTGTACCTTTTAAAAAAACCAATAATCCCCCCATTCCGTAGCCCTATACTTCGCAGCGCACAGACTTTGGTGACCCCAACCGGTACTCACAATGTGATGCGAAAGCACAGGTTCACTGACCGGTCACGATGGCGAGCCCGACAAGACGCTTGTACATGTATGGCTTTCTTTTTTTTTTTTCAACAAGTGTCAGCATACAGGACAAAATATTTATTTATTTTCGTTCCAGTTACCTTGTTCGTAGATACTGAGACTAGGTGCCCGGTTACCGTGTATGTAGACACATGCATCATGTACGAACAATATTCACGCGCCCGCGCACACACATACACACACACACGTACACCTTACACGCTCGCACACATGCACACCACACACACCTACTTTCTTATTACACGCGCACGCTTACACTTACACACATTAGATCTCTATGTCTCGGTTTGTGTTGTATACGATGTATTCCGGCCTGAATTTCCGGTTAAAGTCCAGTAGACTAGAGCTGGGCCGAAATCATGATTTACGTAGGCCTACGGCTCTGTACTCGCATCATTTCGAATTTAAAATTCTGTTAAAATTAAAGCGTTGATGTTATTTTGCCTAAAATTGCAAGAAATTGCGAAAATTGCAAAAAATAGCGGGTTTATTGCGGAACTCGACGAAAAACGCGGCCGCAAGACCGCGATTTCCTGGGGGGCCAGCACAACGTCCCCGCGATCGTTTGCTGAAGGGTTTTTTCTTTCTTTCTTTGATTTTGTTTTTAAGTTGAGGTTTCGTTTGGTTTGGTTGAAAAAGTAGTGACCACAACGTCCCGCGTTTGTTCGCTGAGTTTGTTTTGTTGGGTTTTTTTACGATTTTTGTTTGGTTTTTGTGTTGGGGTTTTCTTTCGGTTTGCTTGAAAAAATGAAAAAGGTGGTGGGGAAGTGGGGGGGGGGGGCGTAATAGACAGGTAATGGATTATCAACCTTAAGACAAGATCCTGAGACAAACAGGGAGTACGTGACGGGCAGGTTCACCTCGTCCTAAGAAAGCATCCACATCACAAAGGAATCCTTTAGCTTGACATTCACATTAACAACGCCAGCCTTTCATTTGCGCTGAGCATAGTAATAGAAAAAGTGAGACAGAAGAGATGCAAGATGCTGGCCAGCGTAATGTTCTCGATTCTTCGCCGTCCGACATGAAACCATATTATAACCTACGTAAGTTAAATGTTGGTTTATAGTGGTTACGCTCTTTCATATCACCACATGTACTACTCAGCAAGACGTCAAAAACTGAAGTCAAAAGCTATCAAAATCAGTTTATCCGCATCCACAGAAAAAAAAAATCAAAACAGGTCACAAAAGCAAAAGCCAAAATATTTTTTCCGACATTCAAAAGCAAAAACTAAAACATAAAGGAACAGACATACAATATCCACATTATTGTCATCACACAATTTCATGTCCGGCTTTCTTTAACAAAGAGTAAAGCGATTAAGCGCTTCACCGTCGCCGCATGCAGAAGACCCGAGTTCGAAACAAGATGGGATGAACTGTTATCGAGCATCTTGATCCTTCTACTGGGATGTTGTATCCCTCTCAGCCTGGATTGGTCATGACAGACACCTTTAGTCTTTTAAAAGATGCAACGATAAAATGAAAAAGCACTTTTTTTTAAAAGCCTGTCGCTTGTCCACATATAATTCACAAGATCTAATTCAAACGCCAGACAAGACGCCGTTGTCTCGGAACAGCATAAACGTGCGCTGCTTCCACTTCAGCAGCAACCCAAACTTCCGTCACGATCATGCTGCTGTCTCGGATAATATAAAAATATCGTAGATCTAATACTTAACTGGCAAACAGTGTTCTCATGGGTGAACTAATCCAAATGAAGACGCCGTTGTCTCACACTGGTAGACATAAATACACGGTTCCCAGTCCCCCCCCCCCCTCAAATAACTTATGTTGTGGTCCCGCTGTCTTAAATCTGCTGAAATATAGGCCCATGTTAAGCCGGGGGGGGGGGGGGGGGTTAAAAATAAAAACGAGCAGGCCTGCAAATAAATCTTTCCTATTTAAAAAAGAAAATGCCAAAATATACGCCTGTAAGCTAATAAGAGAAAATAAATTATGTTTTATGTCGAGTTTCCTCCCTGGAAACACGTTCCACAGTATCTGAATCCGCATAATTTCATGCGATATTTGCGTGTATAAATATCAACCAAACTTAGGGACGGTCCGGTGGGGCGAGAAATCGTCAGCTGGACAGATGCCAATATAATTTTTACTTTCCAGCGAGGAATAATAAACATTTTTATAGTGCCCCATAAAACGCGAACGACCTCTCCCTCTTATTCCGATAACCACATAAGCCTACACAGCAAAACATCTGGGATTTTTTAAAAAGATTCCATTGTTCCCATCTTCATTATTGTAGCAGTATTTATAAGTTTGGTTTTTTTTAATCTCCCTTTTTGTGTTTGTTTTTTGTGTAACTTTCCCATATAACTGAACCAAAAAATCCACAACCTTTGGCTCTTATCAGAGGTAATACAAATTATATAAAATATAAATTCGACAAATGGATCAATTCAAGACGCATAGGTACCAAAACAGCATACGTTTATGTTACTTCTACATTGCATACTTTACACAAAGAAAGATTTTTTTTTAACTTAAAAAAAAATTTAAAGAACTGTTTTTCTGTAATCCATATAAACAACCACAAAATATATCTTACAAGCGATCAATTTCCTTTACAATTCTAGCATAGGCCACAGCCTACAGAAAAAAAGAAGATAATAATCTGATAAATACCGGTAAAAACGCCAGCTGCTTTATCTCCTGGATTCAAACTACCGATACAGGAAAATGGAGAGAAAAAATACCTATACTTACTTCGCCATCTATTTCTCCCCCACAATGGATGCGCAAACACAAAGCAACGCGTGACAGTCAGTGTGTCGTTAGGCCTAGTTCTCCCCGTCAAGCTTTTCTTTGCACATACCCAAAGCCACAAAACCTGAAGGATTGAAAGGATTGACTCTCCAGCCAGGGAAGCACGTGGCTTCCAATAGGAGAAGTGTGTGGGGTGTGGGGGGCTCAAGACTCACGTCGATGTGTCTGAATGGGACTACATGATTGCAAGCACGCAGTACGCAGTTCGAGTAATGTTCCTCGACACTCCCACATTAAATATCATAATACGCATGTGTTCATGACTGACATGAAGACACACACTAATACATGAGCACCGCCCCCCCCCCCCCCCCCCTTCCTCGTTTCCACTCTAACACACACATATACACGCGAACGAGCACAACACACACACACACACACACACACACACACACACACACACACACACACACACACACACACACACACACTGTAGATCTATACTGCATCATGTTCTGTTTGGGAAAATTCGTCATGCATATTTTAGACTAAGTCGTCCTGCATAATCATCTTATGTCACGCCCCATTGCCGAAATAAAGACAGCCTGTTAGTGTCAAAAACAGAGCCTTAGTATATTCAGAATAGAATATTTTTACGAAGGAAACTCACTTCACATGTTATTATGCAGAGCCCAACAAAAATAGACACCCTGTTTATTATTATTGTTTTGTTTTTACTGAGGCATTCTTTAGTTGCCTATTCAGCTGAAAAATAAATAAATAAAAAATAAGAACCAACCTTACAACGAGGCAGTCGATCGCAATCAGATATAAACACATTACCAGGGTGAGAGCATGAGGTCAGATGTTAATGGTTCCTCCCCCAGGGCATAGTAGAGAGCAGGGGATAATTGTAATGGCTCGTTAACAGGCCTTGTTCAGTAGGCCCAAAGGCCAAATTCATGACACACGTGTAATTCTGGGTCTGAGAGAAAAAAAACGAGGTTCTACTACAACTAGAATGTGAACTGGTACTAGAACTAGAAGACCATTTAAAGTTAAAAGCTTCCTTCATAAATCAATGCTTTCGCATTGTATGCAGAGGAACAGAGGAGTCTGCTAGAACCAAACATAACTTTTAATCCGAAAACTGCAGTAAACCAAAAGAAAAGAAAATCCCCAATTCTTATTTCTTCTATTTGAGCAGCCTCTCTAAACTGAAAACCTGCCTAAACCGAATAAAATCCCGCACTCTCGCAGATTTCAGTTCAGGCAAACTCTACTACTGTATATTTCAAACATTTAAAAGCTTCTTGAAACTAAGTCTATTCAGGACACTGGCAAAATGAAAATATCATAGGAAGGCCAAGAACAGAACTTAGACCATACTGTGACTCAAGCCAACTGATTTTTATTTATTTACTTTGTTTGTTTGTTTTTTGTTAGTACGCGCGGGACTCATCAAACATTTTCAATTGGGTGGAAGTTTTTGGATTTTGCCCGGGTGGCGGCTGAAGCCTACTCTTATCGATTTTGGACCACCAAGGAGTCTTTAACGTGCGCAACTTTGCACACATGACCTCCAAGATTTTTCGCCATTGTCCGAGAAGGCTAGGTGTAGATCTTTCCAACCAGAAGATGAGGGGAGAGGCTGAAAGACAGCAGTAAGAAGGAGCCAAGGAGTAGCATTAGAAAGGCTGTAGAAAGAGTCAGGAGGCCAGTGGAGGGGACAACGGAGGTGAGGGGGTGGGGGAAGACAGTGGACACGAAAGCAGACGACAGAATATTGCAAGAGAGAACGAAAGGAGGTGAAAGGAGACAATTAAAGAGAAGAACATTTTTCGGTCCCTACCCAGATTCGAACCCGGGACGATTGAATGAGAGGTGAACACCTTAACCTCTAGGCCACGAGAGCCTCCGCTGATTTTGTAATATGATACTACGCTACTGTTACAGCACCAGAAATACATGTAGTGAGGTATCTCTCCATACTTCAATTCTCTTCATGCCCATACTGCCGTGCCAAGGCAGACCGACGCTTGTGCAAAAATTATTCATTTTTGCATCTTCGTTTAAATGGACGCCTATACCCATTCTGCATCTTGTGTCAAAGGCAGGAAGACGTATCTGCACTACAACAAATAGGATATTTCACTATGGCAAACAGACGTAACTGAAGGGCCAGGCCCATATTTTCAATGGCAGCGTAACTTCACTCAAAATCTTAAAAAGTGCAGATATGTCACTCGCCCTTGGCACAGCAGCAAAGTGCAAAAACAATTTGAATACACCAACAAATTTGGGTTAAGTGTTAAGCCTTTTCAATAACAATCAAGTTCGATAGTCCGTTCTTTTTACTAAATATGACAAATATCTGTGCTCAAGTATTTTACAACAACATGATCATTATTGAAACCACAACTGGTACTGGCTGCCCAAAAAGGTAGAAGTATAAGAGCCCCCATATGTCAATCCATGAGAGAGATCTACATGCAAACCAGAAATAATTGAAAAGATGGAGATAAAAAAAAACTTCCTGATTCTCAAGGAAAGTTGTTCTTGAAACTACTCACTGTGGCAATTTAAGATGAATACATTCAAAAACAGAAATAATACACATGACAGATATAACATGCAGAAGTAATGTGATATTCATGCAAGCTTCCACTCTTGACTTTTTCTCACTCATGATTGTCATACATTTCCACATCTTCCACAAAACTCGTTGACATCAGAAATTTGTCACCCATAATATCATACACATGCGAGGACACGATTGTAGTTACTTTTTTTTTAAAGGACTGAACATGCCTTAATCAGTTAATGTATATATAGCCTACAGCTTCCAACAATGTCCACATTACTTTTAGTTCAACCATTGTGCCTGAGTAGTCAAGCTACATTAGTGTCTCATTAGAGCTAAATCAAGGGAAAAAACCCACAAGATTCCAACTAAATTGCCCCCAAAATTGACAGAAGCAAATAGGACTCATTCCAGAACTGCAAAAAAATCCACAAAACTGATGAATCTTGAGCAGGTCATGATGCAATAGAGAAACAAAAAACAGTGGTGCCCATTAACAATCTGCCAGGAGGAGAGAAGTTGTAGGATACGTAAGATAATTCTGTCCCTGGCTACGAAGGGGGGGGGGGGGGGGGGGGGGAGAAAAGTAAAAAGATAGCCCATGGGAGCCAAAAATTTAGCTTATATATATTACATTTATTAAGGTTGCAAGAATGATGGGCTTATGAAAATAAAAATCACTGACTATAAGACATTTCAGCACCATGACAGAGCTAAGGTTAAAGATACCTTGTGTCTTGTTTTAGTAGTATGTAAGAGTTTTACAGCACTTGCAACACAATTAGGTATACATAAGTGCCAAAGATTCGATAAAAGTGTTACAAGAGAGAAACAAAGACACAAAAAAGGAGAGATGAGAATGATTGATGTTTGATAAGAAAGAAGGAGCAGACCCCGCGAGACTAGTGAGAGCACCCGCCAACCGCCTACTAAAGATACTTTGTCATCACTGTTACACAACGTCTGGACAATCAATATTTGTGTGTATCCATATGGATTTACATGCAAAACAGATTCCGGATATATATATAAGATATAATAATAATAAATAATAATAATAATAATAAATAGCATTTGTATAGCGCACATCCCCACTCAACAGCAGGCTCTATGCGCTTTACACTATATTATTACCCCAGCAGACCATAGAACACTCCTAAACATTCTCAGCTTCCCGGGAAGCATACAGTACAAGCAGCTGAATAAGCGTTCAAACACTAACAAACTGACAAGATCTTTCGCTGTCTATAGCCGGGTACCCATTCCCACCTGGGTGAAGTGAGGAAAATTCATGTAAAGTGCCTTTCCCAAGGA
Source organism: Aplysia californica (assembly GCF_000002075.1). Classification (NCBI taxonomy): domain Eukaryota; kingdom Metazoa; phylum Mollusca; class Gastropoda; order Aplysiida; family Aplysiidae; genus Aplysia; species Aplysia californica. The sequence continues at coordinate 339,718 of NW_004797356.1, read as the reverse complement.
CACAACGTCGGGTCCCTGATGGGATTCGAACCCACGACCTTACGGTTGCGAGTCCGAGAGCCTAACCACTAGGCCACCGACGCCACATATAACCTTTACTTCAACTTCTGTTAATCATACAGGGTATGGAGGGGGCTCTGCAACCCCGACACATCAAAACTGATACATTCCAGGGGAAAAGGGATTTGCCCTTGTTGTTCTCTCCCCCCCCCAGTCATAACTAGTCTTCCTTTAGTCTGCTTTATATGTTTTAAGATAATTATTGTTCCCTAAAAGGAAAACACTTTTCAACAGGAAAGCTTATTTAAGTTCCATCTTGGAGATCATGTTTTTCTGAGGGCTGAAAAAAGATGTCAAGATAATTCTTATACCATGCCCAAGCTGAAAGTTCAAATTTTACCACATTGGAATTTCAGCATTTTCAGCACATTTGGAGTTTATAGTATTTTGACTCAGAAAGCATCCTGGCCTCCTAAAATTATCAACAACTGGTTATCCTGGACTTCATGGGGCACTCACAGCACAAGTCTGACGTGAGGTTTCTGAATGAAATCCTTCTCACTTATATGACAATAAGAAATAAAAACACCAAGCAAACAATTGGTACCAACCCACTGATTTGTGAATGCTACAATGTGGCATCGGTTGTCTAGTGGTTAGGCTCTCTAAAATGCAACCGTAAACTTAAGTCGTGGGTTCAAATTCCGTCAGGGGTCTGATGTTGTGTCCTTGGGAAAGGCACTTCACACAAATTTTTCCTCACTTCACCCAGGTGGGAATGGGTATCCAGCTATAGACAGCCAAAGATCTTGTCAGTTTATCAGTGTTTGAGCGCAGATAATCAGCAGCTTGCACTGCATGCTTCCCAGGAAGCCAAGAATGTCTCTGAGTGTTTTAGGGTGTGCTCGGGTAATAATAGACTTTGTAAAGCGCATAGAGCATACCAAATGCAATTATTAAATATTGTTACAAACTCTGAGAAAAGTGGAAAGTAGAAACCCAGTTACTTTGCTTCAGCCTCAAATATGATGCTTGTTGCTGCACACTTAGCTAATTTACAAAATTTATGAAAACTGCCACTGTGATAAATCTACAAGAGTGAGCGGGAACATCTCTCAAAGTCTGCTTTTATAAATAACGAGTGCAGCCTCCTAAAGGAAAGAATGAAAGGAGGTTACATTAATGGGGTGTGTCTGATGACCTGGCTCAACAAAGCTTCCTTTCCTTTCGCACCAGTGAAAGGGTGACAAGTAATCACGGGTTGCATTTAGTGCAAAGTGTCAGGATATTATATTCTATATATTGATTTACTTTAAAAGTACCATTCACCAAATCAAAATAAGTTCAAGCATTAAATACCAAAGGCAGAAATGTCTTACACTGTTCAGGCGATAAACTTGCACAAAAGCCACTGCATTATATTTATACATAAATGGAATTGACTACATGAAGATTAGACAGTACCAAAAGCCAAAGAATTAAGAAATTTAATATGTTTATCAAACGCAGATGTAGAGAAACATTATAATGGCAATTGAGAAACAAAAAAGCATGAAGGTGTTGATCCAAACATTAAGAAAAAGTAACCTGAGTTTCTGATTTCCCAAAAATATTAATGATAGCAGGCATCTTTTCCATTCTCTTCCAGAAAACTCTTTTTATGTGAACATGTTGGCAATTACTACTGCTTTGAGAAACAAAAGAGGATTTCTGATGAGGAGAAAAATGAAATTATCTCTTTAATAACAGGCCTACAGTAAAAACAATGAGCACAGCACCAGTTTATTTTCCACAATAACGGCAAGGTTTAAGTTACAATAGAGGCTTACACTTACCCTGTTAAATTGAGTTTTTAATCTATGAATGCAGTTATAGACCCAATTGAGAGTCCTACATCACCGGTAGGAAAATGATCTTTTGTGATTTCGGAAAGTTTCAGAGCCCTCTTGGCTCAGGGTAGGGTTCTTCTAGATCTATGGCCTAGGTCTAGATCTAGACAGACAGACACAAATTCTAGATCTAGTTTCGAGTCCTAGATCTAAATGAAGATTGCGGAGGTTTTTCGATGAATGATTGTTTTTCCTCGGTTTTGGAGTTGGAGGAATCAGACAATTTGAAGAAAAAAGAACAATGTCATAATATTAATCGAGCAGTCACCCTCTCTATTTCTCGATCTCTCTCCATCTCTTCTCCCTTTTTCTGCCTCTCTCTCTCTCTCTCTCTCTGTCTCTCTCTCTCTCTGTCTCTCTCTCTCTCTCTGTCTCT
>NW_004797356.1:321597-337353 GCF_000002075.1 Aplysia californica | reverse complement strand
ATATATACATGTATATGTGTGTGGCAGAGAGTGTGTGAAAGAAAGTATGCGTGTATACGGGTGTGTGTGTGTGTGTGAATGAGTGCATGCATGTGTGTGTGTGTGTGTGTGTGTGTCTGTGTGTGTGTGTTTGTGTGTGTGTGTGTATGTGTGTGTGTGCGCGTGTGTGTGTATGTGTGTGTGTGTGTGCTTGTGCGTGCGCGGGCGCGTGTGCGTGTGTATATTATGTGTGCACGAATGTGTAAGGTGAAACACCAAACCAAACTGCTTGTGTCTAGACAAAAAGAGTAATCTTCTCTCATATTATGTTATCTTAAACGCTCATTTTATCGCATACGCTTAACCCCCGCACAGGCAGTGTGAATTCCCACACATTATACAACACCGATATCTTTGTGCAACCCTACACATGTATAATTTCTCACACCCACCACATATCTACATGGATATATTCACGCACACCACACACTCTCACACATTCATGCCCCCCCCCCCACCCACAGACTTTCTCTCTCCTCTCTCTCTCTCTCTCTCTCTCTCTCTCTCTCTCTCTCTCTCTCCACTGTGTATCACTCTCTTTCTCTTCCTCTGTCTTTTTTTCTCCCCCACCTACTTTCCCACTTTATCTTCCTCTCGTTCCCTCCTGTCAACTGGGGCATGTGATATTTTTGCTAGCACTTCCCCCTGTTCTCTACCCCCTCCTCTCTCTGTCTCTCCCTCTCTCTCTCTCTCACACACACACACACATGCACACACACTCTACCGGGTCTGGGCGCTGAAACTTTCCGAAATCACAAAGGGTTTCCCCTACGGGTCTGTATACTTCGTGACTTTGTTCCTAGCCACCGGGTCTGTATAAACCTTGATTTTTGCAATTTAGTGCAAGAACAGGGTCCACTTTCGTAGATAAAGAAGCAACCTAACTTGATATAGGCCTACTGTTCATCCTTGAGCTCTTCTTGCAATTTGAAGATCACAAACTACAATCTAGTAAAATGTACACAACACAAACTACACTCTTCAATTTTATGGACTATATTCACGATGAATAGTCTACTCTACACACTTTTCAGTCTTGTATTTTTGAACTCATAAGACCTTATTTAAGCAGTTGCGAGTGCCGTAAAACCTCTAGTAAAACTAAAAAAACAGCCTTATAAATAATCTTGCTCTCATCTTAGTCTTGGAACAAGCAAGAAGAAAGAGCATGGGTCTGCACCTCGAAGCCAGGGACTGAACAATGAAATAGAGAAGAGAGTCAAGTCAAGATCTGGATGTTAATGATTTCAGTTTAGCAAGGAAAAATAAAAGAACAGTGACATCCGTGAAAGGGATTGAAAACGAAGCCAGGGAAAGACTGCACTGAATGAAACGGGTGCCTGTGAAGAGGTGATGACTGATGTGAATTAAAAATTTTAGGAAGTGCCTATTTGCAACGCCGGGTTGCGATTAGCGCCAGTGCTAAATAAAATGCCGCGTTGTGATTAGCGCCAGTGCTAAATAAAACGCTGAGTCGCCGTGTGTAAAATATCAAGCTTAATCTGCACTTCGTTATCGGTAGTTCTGCTCTTGAAGTCAAGCCATTATTTTTTTTAGCGTGGGTTCGATACCAGCCCTGGACGCTTTTTTTTTTTCTTTTCTTTTTTTTTTTTTTTTGTTGACTGACCAACAAATTGTTCTCATAATATCTTGTTGCTTTGTAGTTTTTTTTTAGTAGTGATGAAGCATGCACATTCTGGTTTTGTCCCCAAGAGGAGCTCTGTACAAAGTAGGCCTTAGTATAGCCTATACTTTTCCTTTTACCAATTTAGGCCTGGTTAAAGTTCAGTGGTGGCTTTCCTTGGTCTGTGAGTCTAATTTTAAAAAAAAATTTTTTTTTAAATTTTAGGCTCAGGAGAAGGGAAAAAAAAACCCTTCCGGGACCAGGATTCGATGCCACGCTTGGAAGCACTGAACATTAGACTTAGAGAACGTAGACAGTAGACAGCTTACGTTCTCTAGGCCTAACTTAAAGTTCGAGTTGCATCGTCTTTTTATTGTTATCCAAGCGTCTTTCGACTTAAACTTGCAAACTCTAACTCAAATGATTATGAGAGATGAACAAGACGTCTACTTTTGTGCAAACAATGTCAGAAACAATTGTTAGATCTAATCTAGATCTACCCATGTTGATCAGAATAAGACAACGGCATAAAAAAAGGAGTCAAATCCAAGGAGGCTTATCAAAAAACTGAGAAAGCTTCCACAATTCAGGCAGAACTACAATATTATCATGTAGAAACGATGGCTACTAGATCTACATCTAGATCTAGATCTAGATTCTAGTACTGGCGTTTCAAATAGCACGGGAGCTATTCAGAATGCGACGTTGCAAATAGCACAGAAGCTATTCAGAATGCGGTATTGCAAATAGCGCTTGCCAAAATTTAAAAAAATAAAATTACAAAAATTACCTGGCTGCTAGATTCTAGATCTAGATCTAGATCTAGAAATTCTATATCTAGATCTGTATGTAGATTCTAGCTGGTAGGCCCAGATTAGATCTGATTCTAATCAATCACAAGTCACAATCACACTCACAGTGACTCACAGTATTCACAGTCTTTCTAAGTCTAATGATCTAATCTCAAGAAGAGGCCCACTGTGACTGTGAGTGTCCCTAACCAATTACCTGCACGATAAAAGCAAAAAATCACAAAGGACGACGCGTTTTAGCTTGATTACCCAAATTTAGTTAAAATTCTGTTCCTCACACGAAAACTGCAAAGACAGGCTGGCCATAGCAAACACTGAGAATGCTGTTGTTTACATTGCTTCAACACTGCGAACAGGACTGGCTTTGTTTACTATCGGTCGTGCTGAAGTTCGCGGAAGTGGGGAGTGGGAGACTGGCAGGACTCGTCGTACTATTTTTGCTTGGAGCGATTCGTTTCGCCTTTTCTCAATTGAGGAGAGCTCGTGTGTGACTTTTTCCAATAAAAGGAAGTGACTAAGACTTCTCAAATTAATCAGCAGTCATCAGATCGATATGAATGACACTGGTTTCCAGAAAAACAACATGAAGAGTGACGATGTATTGCACTTTAAGTCATTACCCGAAGACGTGTTCTGAAATTGAGTTTACAGAATAGAAATTATAATCAGAAGGTAACGCCCACGGCATAAAGAGCAGAGGAGACAACTCAATTATTATTATATCGTTGGTCCACTGCCATTTAATTTAACGTATTTATTGCTTCCCCTTAGAGTAAAGTAAGAGGCCTAATGTGTGATTGCTTGAGAATAAAATCTGTGGGATTTTCAAAAAATATTCGCACGATTTGATTTTTAGAGGCTCATAGGAGAAGCACTTTCTCAAGACAAAGTTGACAGTTTAACTGACCATTTGAAATTATTTGTAATGCAATACACAAATGTATACAAAGGTGGATCTTTCCTTCATTTAATTTTACTTCAATACAATTAAGGCTAGCTGTGAATAATCCAGAGTCGAGCTATTGGTCTTCGCACTTGAAAGACAATAAAACCTAAAATACAGGATGGCGTTGTATACTTGGGGATTAGGAAGCAATGGTCAACTTGGTACAGGAAATCTGGAAACGAAACACACACCTCAAAATATCAAACCACCTGGAAAGGTCAAGCAAGTTGACTGTGGAGCACTGTTTACAGGTGGGAGATGTTGCCGACTAGTTTGTATGTGTTGTTAGTTCGAATATGTGGGTCATGTGTATTTGAGAGCACTGATGAATTTGTTTTAAAATTTTTGTCTCGTAATTTGTTACAAGAAAATTGTTTCACTTCATTTGTTTGTATGGGATTGTTTTAAATCGTAAGAGTTCCAATTATTGCATTGTTTGAAATTGGGATATACAAGTAACATATTTCACTTTTTTTTTAACTTGGAAATCCATTGTAGGGTAACAATAAATTCTAAAATTGTAAAGATAGGCTGATGAAACTGAGAACAGGGAATACGGGAAAGAAAATCAGATGGAAAGAGAAAGAGATCACTCACTTTCTGTCTTGATAGAGACATAATTTTTATCACAAGATTAATCTGTCTCAGAGCAAAGTCTCCTAAAAGAATTAACCTTTTTATCAAAGAAACTGTGCAAATCTTAAATGATCCCTGAATCACTGAAAAGGCAAAACTAAGTAGAGAATTTCAGTATTATATTGTATTCTATTATTAGCCTAGAACAGGGGGCTATCAAAATATACCCACAAGACTGACACGTGTATTTCATGCAACTTTTCATGCCACTTTCTGTTTCCCGCAGTTGTTTTGACGGAGGATGGGGCAGTCTACAGTACAGGCTGTGGGAAGTTCGGGCGCCTTGGACACGGAAGCTCTGAGAAGGACAGCAATATACTTGGACCTGTGGTTCTTTCTGTCAAATGTTCTCAGGTCACAATGATGTGCAATGCCTTGTGATCTTCCTTGTATATTTTATTGTAGGCTTACATATATGTTCCTGTTCATCTTGAACTGCTCTCTTGAGAATGCAACAACAAAAATCCCTTGATTTAATCTACTCTGTGTATTGTTACTTTAAATCTTTTATTGTTCATTTTTGTTTCATACTTGTTTATACTTTAAATCATTTCCAGTGATAGTTCTATAACTTAAATTAAGCATTAATTGATAGGTGGCTTTTAATATCTAGTTCTCTTTTTAACTTAGACAATTTAATTAATATTGTGAGGTCATTATAACTAGACGTCATTTTTGTATATATATAATTTATTCCCTTTATTTTCACAGAGTTAATCTTCAGTTTCAACACTTATCATTGGCTATAAATTTTGCAAGAGGACACCTTATAGGCTACAAACTTTACCTGGCATGAGTATTGTGTGGTCATGTTCAAATCAATTCACAACTTTTCACAACTTCTAATTATGGTCCATGGAGACCTTGAGTTTAAAATATTTTCAGCTAGGAATCGGGTAATTTAAGATGTTTGCTTTAAAAAAATTATCTGGGCAATATTATATGTTACTATATACATGTATAACATTACTGAGATTAGTCATTGAAACTACATTTAAACTTGCTCGAATGACCACCTGTCCAAAACAATCACATGTAGGATCATTTCCCATTCCCGGGGCTCTAGAGGTTAAGGTGTTGGCCTCTCATTCAAAGGTCCCGGGTTTGAATCCGGGTTGCGACCGAAAACATTTCTTCACCGAAATTAAAGATCCCTTGGTGGTCTAAAATCGAAAAGAGTAGGCTTCGGCAGCCACCCCGGGCAAAATTAAAAATTTCCTACCAACTGAAAAAGTTTAATGTGTCCCGTGCGCTCATATGACCTTTTTGTAGTTGCGAGCGCCGTAAAACACTTTCCAAAAAAAAAAAAAAAAAAAAAACAGCAAAAAAAAACAACAACAAAAACTCCCACTCCCCCTTAATTGCTGTACCGGTATTTCTCTTTCACAATAACACTTTCCAAGAAGACCACTCTTTCTTCTCAACTTGGAAAAGTTCGACAGTACTTTTCCTTTCTCTTTCTTTTTACAGGTATCCTGTGGTTCATGGCATGTTGGTGTCGTAACCACAGAAGGTGCATTGTTCCTCTGGGGTTATCAAAAGGCTTTCGTTAAAGTACTGAAGCCAGAAAATATGGGTCTTCCAAATTTGTTTGCCCTCCCTCATAAGGCAAAAGTAGCAGGTTTGTTTGTTTAACTTCTAAATGTAGAATCAGTTATTCACTCATTCAACGATTCTGTCTTTCATTCACTCCGCCATTCCCCCATCCCTATTATCTCCTATTCTATCTTTTAAGTGCATAATACGTACGTGTTTGCTTGTTTCAAGTAATTAGTAGATTTATAGAGCTTTTGGTTCGGGGGGGAGTAGGGGGGAGAAGGAGGTGTTTTGTTTGTAGTTTTTGATTGTTTTGTTGTTCACTTATTTTGGAGTGTGGGGAAGATTCAGAGGAGTTTCTGTGACTTCCTGATAACTGCCATGGCCTACATGCTCAAGGAAGATGGGTTTTTTTTTCTCTTTAAGAAAAAGTGAATGGAAGATCAATGTAACTTAACAATTTTCATTGTCCTGCTACCTGCACTACTTGAGTAAGCCCACAGACCACAACCTTCTTTACTTCATTTACCCCTTGCGTCTGATCAGAACCGTACTTTTTGAGAAAAAACCCCAACTAAATTACTTTATAGTTAAATTGTAGGCCTTTAGGTATTCATTTGATAAATTACGAAGGATGAACTGAGTTTAATTACCTGTTGTTCGGGGACGCGCCGTTAGTTATTTAGCGTTATGCTGCACAGCTGTGATCTATATTATAATGGAATATTCTTGAACTTTTGCTGGTGGAGAAATTCACATAACTATCTACCGACCTAACTCGTCGGTTGTGTTCGAGATAATGGTTGAGTTAGATGTCCTACCTCTTCTAAAGGACTGAAAAGGCAGTAAAACCCATACAATAATATTAAACCAAATATCATTCTTGTGCTCTTGAGCACGAGGCAGGGGTAGACCACGGGAAACATGGAAGAGATGTGTGGAAAGGGACATGAGAGAGATGAAGCTCACTTGGAACGAGCTAGGAAGGATGGCCCAGGGTAGAGAGAAATGGAAGGAGCTTGTATGTGGCCTATACCCTGCTAGGGGTGAAAGGCATTAATGATGACATATCATTCTTAATTTTGACAGCATTATTTTGATTATTGTGAAAAAAAAGTTACGCACAAATTAAGGGTTATAAAAATGTTCTTTAGTTCTTAAACCATACTTCTCAGGTGTATCTTGTGGCCACAATTACACATACGCTTGGACAGTTGAAGGCCAGCTGTATTCTTGGGGAAGGGGTCAAAACGGAGTTCTTGGACTTGGATCTGATGATGATCAAAGGTTGCCTCAGCATGTAGAGACCTTGAAAGAGGAGAAAGTTGCAACAGTCGGAGCTGGCAATAGTCATTGTGGCATCGTAACAGAGTCAGGACTTCTCTACATGACAGGTAAATCTTGCTTCAGACAATTGGCTACTCCAGATTCGAATGACAAAGTTCTATCTGATGTTTTTAGCCGTTTTGAGTTACTAAGACCATGAGGTCAGAATCCAAATGCTCTATCTGCTCGATCAAAATCATAAGACTACAAGGAATAGTTATCAAAAATATTCAAAGAACTGTATTTGAAAAAGCTTGACTTGTTGTGAAACTCAACATTTTTAGCATCAAATTTCTCAGAACTAGGAACTGAGCTGATGGAACTTTGTAATTCTTTTGTCAGCTGTCTGAGTTTTGCATGAAGTGGGCAAATGAGTAGTTTTGTGTGTATGGAAGCTCTCAAAAAGAGTTAGTTACAGAAATTTATTTTCATATAACAACCATCACTCTTAGATATGTTTAATTTTTTTAATTTTTTTTTTGGGGGGGGGGGGGAATGGGGGGCTTTTTTGGGGGGGGGGGGGGAGGGGCTTTTACTAGATACATAGGATTCTGGCTCCTTCGATAATTATTTAAGATTTTTGCAGACGACCTTGCACTACTCTCCCATACCAACCAGCACATGCCGGAAAAAACAACCAACTTCATAAATACGGACGCAGATTGAATTAAGAATAAGCCAGGAGAAGACAGAAGTGATGACACTGAATGTAGGCTCCCCAACACTGATTAGGAGGAAAACCGCAGACCTGCCTATAACAGACAAGTTTACCTGCCTAGGTAGCATAATTAAAACTGACGGCGGCACAAAGGAGGACATCATGAACAGACTCAGCAAGGCAAGATCTGTACACAGAAGCATGATCAACATCTGTAAGTCAGGACAGTTCAGTATACAGACCAAGTTAAAGCTGTATGACAGCTGTGTACTATCCACACTCCTATATGGAGCTGAATGCTGGAGGATGTCTGACCATGCTCGTGCCAAGCTATCTTCTTTTCATACAACCAGATCACACCAAATCCTCCGAATCTTCTAGCCCGACAAGATTTCCAATGCAGATTTTATACGGAAATGTAAGCAAGAGGACATGATCGCCATAATAACAAGGAGAAGATGGAGATGGATTGGGCATGTTCTAAGAAGAGAACCAGACTCTATTGTAAAGACTGCCCTCCACTGGACACCCGAAGGACATCGCAAGAGGGGCAGACCCAAAATGACCTGGAGACGCACAGTGGAGTCTGAAATGAAGTCCTGGAACCATTCGTGGGGGACGTTGACCAAGATGACCCAAAACAGACAGAGCTGGAGATCCTTTGTTGCTGCCCTAAACGCCAGATGGCGTGACGGGTTGTAAGTAAGTAGGTACTGCAAAGAAGCGTTTGTCCAAGTGTACTTCAAAATGAATGATATTCATTTTCTTTTTTTGTTTCCTTGCTACATCTTAAAGCTGCTCTACTTTAAGTTTTTTTTTAGCTCACAACATGCAACACTTTATGTGAAAAAGACAGTTGTTTATTTATACCAAAGCTTATGACAGGTACCCTAGCTTTCTGACATCTGAAGCTATTTTTTCCCTATGATGTAAATGTTTATACAATTTTACCCAAATAGATTCTTAGTTCTTCAATTATCACAAATACCAGGAAAGGGATCAGATGGAGCTCTTGGATTTGGACATTCACATCTGGGCAATGCGTTACTCCCAAAACGCTGTGAAACGGGGACAGAGGTCAAGGCTGTGAGCTGTAGCAAGGGAGAGCATCACGGACACACCCTGGCGCTGACTGTCTCTGGCTCGGTACTGGCCTGGGGAGATGGCTACAAAGGAAAATTGGGACTTGGTGGACAGGTGAGGATACAAAACACCACTAGGCAGAAACACAGACTTGCCATAAGGGAAAGGTAATATTATTTTGGCATGAGTTTAATCTTTCAATCAACACAAATAATATGTCACGATGCAGGGAAATCATGAGGTGCTCGTCAATTTTTGGGCACCTGGAGTTATTGGTTTAATCTATAAAGCTTTTTCATTTGCCTTGCTTTTGATGAAAACTATATTCATTTTACTTGAATAGAGGGTGAAATATTTGTGAGTGAAGGAGGTATAGAGGTCGCTTGATGTCAGGGGTAAAACAAATGAGAAAATTGCTGCTAAAGTTTGGTGACTTTCAAAGCTGCAAAGTCCTTGTAAACTGCAAATTTACTTTTGTGTGTCTTTGTTCAACGTTTTTCAGTAAAATATATAGAGGAATGTTCTTTTTCAATGGACATGAACAGTGTTGAACTCGAAACAAAAAAACGGATAGAAATTGTCCAACGGGCTTGAAAATATTGACTTCTTCAATATCATGATTTTGATGAATGCCTTTTTTTTCCACGATGTCACACATATTATTATGATGTCTATTTGAAGGAGGACAGGGCCCCATGCTGTTGGGTTTAGGAAGTACAGTGCTTTGCCAAAGCTGACCTTTGATAGGCAATGTGGTATGAAAGACTACTGAATAGTAAATAAAGTATGTGCAGACAAATGTTACCACTGCTACAACTGAGAGGTTGCTACATATATATACATATAACACACACACACACACACACACACACACACACACACACACACACACACACACACACACACACACACACACACACACATATATATATATATATATATATATATATATATATTTATTATATATATATATATATTATAAGAGCCACCCAACCTGCAGAGGAGTTGCTTCTACTGTTGGTTAGGACAGCAGACTTGGTATCCCTTGGCCCATTGGGACACAGCAGGAGAGCAAAGAGAAAACTGAAGTGTTGAGACAAAGAGACTAGGGCGGTTCTGGTGTTTGGGTGGTACCCCACTAGCAGGGAAACTGTGCCTTCTGTAAGGCTTAATATGATGCTAATAATAGAAAACAAAGAAGTAAATAAGAAAACAATAACTTGATCAATAAACCAACAGCATTTTGTCATTTTTGGATAAGATTCTACAAATTTCAATGAAGCTCTCTCCAGGAAACACAGTGTGTATGTACATATGTAAATACTTTGGCAACCTGTCGACTGTTGCAGGTAGACATAATAGAGTACTTCTGACCCACACACAGAGTCACAAATCATGGCTCCCCAATGTCAGATATTAGGAGTTAAAATGCTTGTGACAATTGGATGGAGCCCTGTGGGGAACAGTAAAGTAAAGGGTATATTGACAGTGCAAGCAGGAAAAAAGTTAAAACTGAACCTGAGCACACACAGTAGCGTGAGCCACCTTTACCCTTTTGTGCTCCAAACACACACCCCACCAAGCAGTGGTGTAAATTTAGCAGCCGAGCCAAAAGATCTCAGGTACATGGATCCTAGCTGTAGACTCAGGGAAACATAGCTTAAAGGAATTAGAATTTAATCCATTCTGCAAACATGAGCACAACCGCTGGCTGTAAAAATTGTTTGTGGGAAATTGTAGTTAGAATTGTTTCTATAAAGCTCTGCTGTATGCAGACATATTGAATCTTGAGTTTTAGACACATTTTTTGGCTAAAGTAGATTGATTTGAACACCTTTATGTGAACGGAAAATGATTTTATGGCTGGTTCACATCCACCAAGAGATGTATGACTCCTTGGTAGGTGGACAGTAATTTTTTGTTTGATCAGTTCTCAGGCATAATGTTAACCACTTCAGAAGTCCTTTGTGCTTTGATTGTTTTAGTGATTGTTGATCCTCTTATTGGCATTGCCAAGAGACTCTCATTAAGATCATTAATGTCATATCTGATGGACAATGTTGTAAAGAAACGTAACTGGCCATTGGTTCAATCGAACCTTATCCATTTCTACATCAGTTTCATCTGTTTGGCTCCTGGAGACATTGAAATAAACCTTTTGCTTTCAATTTTCTCCTCCTTTGTAAGGAAACAGCTGAAGTCTGTGGGTTCTCACAAAACAAAATTTAGAAAAAAATATTTTCCTCTTCATATTTGACAGAAATTGAGAGCTGGATACAGAAGAATGTTATTTTTTTAGGTTTATGTTTATTTAGATATCAAGGAGTAAACATAATATGATCATTGTAGTTTACTTCAACTTTTGCTTGTGGGTTCTTCAGAAATACTTTTATACACATCTTAATTCTGGGGTTCAAATTGAGTATCGAAGAATGATGCAACTAAACCAGCTCACTGTCTGGCTGTCAACGAAAATCAAAGTGCACAATGCTGTTGTGCTCTCCCCCCTCCTCTACTGTTCGGAGATCTGGACACTCTACAGGAAGCACAACAACAAATTAGAACAGTTCCACCAAAGGGCTCTCCGCAGCATAATTGGTATCCGGTGGCAAGACCGCATCGCCAACATTGAGTTCCTCAACCGATCAAGCGCACAAAGCATAGAAAGTATGCTTGTCAACGCCCAACTGAGATGGGTCGGCCATGTCATTTGCATCGAAGACCACCAAATGCCCAAACAACTGCTGCACGGCGAACTCACAAGTGGCAAAAGAAATCGGAGGCCATAAAAGTGTTTCAAAGACACGATAAAGGCAAACCTTCAATTTGCGCAGGTTACCCCCAAAGAACTCGAAAGAACCGCCACCGAAAGGAACGCCTGGCGCGGGGCTGTCCATCTTGCCAGCGGAAACAGCAATATCAACTACAGGGAGAAGTTGACTATCAGAAAAGAGAAGAGACATAACCCAATCACCCCAACTGCGACATTCCAGTGTCCCCACTGCAACAGACATTGTACATCCAAGATCGGATTGCACAGCCACATGCACGTCCACAGATAAGCTGCAGGGTTTCATCATCATCTTTGGCAACCAAGGACTATCTACAATTCTGAGGTTCAAATTGAGGATCTAAGAATGATGTAAAAATGAGTTGAAGTGCTCTCGTTTTTAGGGGACTGATTATGCTTTTGGTTCAATAGCAAGCAAGTTGAAAATGTAAGAAACAGAAATTATCTTCAATGGTATGTGTCGTGTAATTAGGTTCTTAACCTCCGCGCCCTGAAGACACAAGTTACATTTTGGTATAAGGAAGTTTTTTTGTTTTTTTTAAATGAGTACCATATATCTCTATCTGCCTGCATAAATAAGGTATCCCACTAAGCCTAAGTTGTCCCTGACAGGCAAAGTTTGTGAGGCCCACTTCTTAAATTTTCTAAAGTGTATTATCTCCAACTGAAGAAAATAGGGGAGCATTAGAAAATATCTATCTGTTGGTGTCCCCAAAAGTTTAATAACATCACTTATATTGTCATGGATTGATTATTGCAATTCCTTACTGGCTGGTGTACCTGATGAACCAGTTACAACAACTACAAAGAGTACAAAATATTGCTGCCAAAATAATTACTAAGAAACTAAAGCATGATCATGTGACTCCTATTTTTTTTTTAAACAAAACTACACTGGCTCCCGGTGAAAGAGCGTATCATATATTATATAAAATCTGTTTAACTTGCTACAAGTGCTTACATGATTTATCACCTGACTATCTAAAACAGTTTAAACTCCCAATGTACCTGCTAGAACGCTCAGATCATCAAGTAACAAAACAACCCTTATTAAACTTAAAATAAATTACAAATCATAAGCCAACGCTCTTTTTCATATTTTGCGCCATTTGTTTGGAAAAGGCTTCCAAAAACTACCAGAGAAGCAGAAAATCTAGAAATTTTTAAGAAGAAACTAAAAGCATTCTATTTTCATCATATTTCGATTAGACAGAATCCATCCAAGCTGTAGATCGTTGTGAGTATGTGCCTATGTGCGTATGTGAGTATGTGTGTATGTATGTGTGTGTGGTGCGTGCGTGCGTAAATATGTGTGTGCACGCGTATGTAACACTATGTGCCTTTAAAATTGATTTGTAAATCCATAATATGTATCATGTTAAGCGCATAGAGCATTGTTTAAGTTGATATGCACTATGTAAATGCATTCCATTATTATTCATTATTATTATTAATCGATTCGTAACACATTTACAATCAATCTATCAAATTGTGTTCTTCCTCTTTTTATTTTATCCTCCTGTCAGACCTTAAAAGGGGGCTCTTGTGACCTAGAGGTTAAGGTGTTGGCCTCTCATTCAAAAGGTCCCGGGTTCGAATCCGGGTAGCGACCGAAAAATTTTCTTCTCTAAAATTGTCTCCTTTCACCTCCTTTCCTGCTCTCTAGCAATGTTCTGTTGTCTGCTTTCATTTCCACTTTCTGCCCCCACCCACTCTCCTCCTTTGCCCCCTCCTCTGGGCTCCTGACTCTTTCTGCAGCCTTTCTACTGCTACTCCTTGGCTCCTCCTAACTGCTGTCTTTCTGCCACACCCCTGATCTTCTGGTAGGAAAGATCTACACCTAGCCTTCTCGGACAAGGGCGAAAAACCTCGGAGGGCCCGTGTGCAAGTTGTGCCTGTTAAAGATCCCTTAGTGGTATAAAATCGATAAGAATAGGTTTCGGCCGCCACCTGGGCAAAATTCAAAATTTCCTACCAACTGAAAATATTAGGTGTGTCCCGCGCGCTCATATGACCTTATGCAGTTGCGAGCGCCGTAAAACACTTTACAAAAACAAAAAACTAGACCTTAAAGAGGGATTTAACTTCTTTTTTTTTCTTTAACTCTCATCTCACAGTGTGTTGGAGATGTTAGATTCTACTCCTCCAGCATTTATAAATAGAGTGACATTAGTTTATACAGTTATTATAGCTTATATTCTTTTCGTTGCATTGCAGGAATCCCGTTATACCCCAGCTGTCATACCTCCTGAGCTTTTCAACAACCAACCAGTCACTTCAATCTCAGCAGGCGGCATCCACAGTGCAGCAGCCACGGCTAGTGGGGAAGTCTTTACATGGGGCTGTGGTAGTGACGGACGGCTGGGCCATCCAGAGGGGCAAGGACATAGATATCTGTTCCGTTCGGACATTCCGAAAAAAGTGGAAGGGTTACCGAAAGCAGGGGCTGGTAAAGTTACTGTCAGCTGTGCTTACTATCACTGTGCTGCTGTTGTGCATAATTCTGACTAGGATCCATTTGTGCAACAGCCGAGTTCCGAGTTTGTGCATGATGAACTTTCTCAGACAAGAATTTTGTGTTCACTTCCATCTAGTTTCATAATATTGCAGATAATTTCTATAACACCAACTACCATACAATTCAATTCTCGGTGCTTTACAATGCCTTTATTTTAATACAAAATACTTGTGTATGAATGTGCGTGCCCACTCTTCAGATTAATCCTTAGGTGCACATAAGCAGACTTCTTACTGTCACAGCTCAATCAATGACAGTATGCACATCACATTAAGAACATGAAAGAATTTTGAATAAAAAGGATTAACTATCAAGATGGCATTTCAAGAAGTGTCTTTTTAAATGAATTTAAAATGTTGCCTCCTACTTTGTATCCCTCGAATGTTGTGGGAGATAGTTCGAGACAGATGGAGCCAGATAAGGAAAGGATCTCCCAGCGAAATTTTGACCTCCCTTCCAAGGTGCTCTCATATGAGAGGGTGATCTCCTGGCCATAGACATTTTGGTACAGCATTTTGATACATTTGAATCAAGTTGCTTAAATCAAACTTAACGAGGCCTTATTGTTAACACATTTATGGCATAGGGTGACATGTGTCATCATCATGAAGTGTCGAATCTCAAAGGATTCATTTTTCTTCTCAGATCTCTGCAAAAGAATACCTATATTATTTGCCTGGTGTTTCCCTGCCACTCGCAATATCCATATATTATATGAATATTGATGTTTTATTGTGAATTTTATGATGCTGATGTATTCCATGTACTGGTATGCAATGAAAATGCATTCCTTTTAAACCCATATTTTCCCAAAAGGGTTTAAAAAGATAATATTTTTGGTTTGTAGAATATATTTCTTTAAATTCATATCTAGGATTCTTTAACAGAATACCTAAGTTAAGGGTTTACTTCACCCGAATACCTAAGTTAAGGGTTTACTTCACCCGAATACCTGTCATAAACAAATTACGATCAAACCTGCTCTGACAGCCACCTGTCCAAGACAATCACCTGTACAAACGGCCACTTCCCACATTTTCCCCCTTTACTTTTTTCTTTATTATAAGGACACTGTATTGTCCAATACGTCCACCTGCCTAAGGCCAACCACTTTTTTCCTCCAAAATGGGTGACCATCTCGAACAGTTACAACGATTATTACATTCCACGCACTATTTAAGATCTTAAGATCAGGTTGGGATCTAGAGATCAGGAGATACAAATTCTTTCCACCGCCAATCCAAAAAGTATAGAGTGTATTAAGATTAAGAAGGGTGGTCATTGGAGAGGGACCTTCAAAAAGATTCATTCTACCTTCAAGAGGTACTGCACTCTGTCAACCAGCAAGGCTTGAGTGATGATAAAATGAATGAAGGTGATATGGTGTCATTGTGATGAATGAATATGTGTATATAAACAAAATACATCAAGTTAAAAAAAAACAGCTTTGTTTTCTTTCTTCTTTCTTTACTGTAAGGTTCTCCCTGTGAGGGCTCTTGTATGGTTGCTTTAATCAGAAGCATAAGGATTATTTGTACACCCAGATACTACATTGATCATCTCTTCAAAGAAGCAAAAGTCTAGCATGTGTGTTTCTGTATAGGCTTTCTTGTGTATTATTATACAGGTATTTTTGTGCATACACTATGTTTGTGTGTGTGTGTGTGTGTGTGTGTGTGTGTGTGTGTATGTGTGTGTATGCGTAGTGCGTGTATGTATGCATGTGTGTGTGTGTGTGTGTGTGTCTCCGTGTGTGTGTGTGTGTGTAGTGTAGTGTGTGTGTATGT
>NW_004797356.1:313289-320369 GCF_000002075.1 Aplysia californica | reverse complement strand
GTGTGTGTGTGCGTGTGTGTGTTTTGCTGCTGTTGTTGTTGTTGTTGTTGCTAGTCGGCTGGGCAAAATCTTTTAATGTTCATAAGGGGCACCATTAACTTCGCTGATATCATGCTTAACTTATGTGTAGCAACCCTGGCTCAAGTCCCTATAACAGCCATCCACTTGCAAAATTTTCGAAATTGTAATTTATAGGTTTAACGCATCTTTCAACACTAATAATAATTTTTTTGTAATGGGACTTCCAAAATTAAGGCCCGCCTCTGGTAGGACCGAGTTTAGATTGAAAATTGGCAAAGAGCCTCAAAACCAAAAAAAAAGCCCAAGGTCAGAACACCCTGTAAGGAGATTCGAACCTTGACCATCCACCCTGTAGGCCCATATGGTACCAACTGAGCTAACGACTTACCCCCATCCAATTAATTTAGTCCCAGAGGAATGGGCGTGAACTCTGAGGTACAGCGCTCCAGTTCAGTTTGTGCAGGCAGGGCATAATTCGGTTGTTCACGGTCATTACAAAAATCTACAATATTCCAGCAAATCCATTGCTCCTGTAAATCAAAATGTATGTTTATTGTAGTTAGGAATCATTCATTTCTACCGAGGTTGGTGTTTATCTTATTCTAATACTACCAGTAATAGTTAAATCAGGAATAGATTGAAAGGGAAGTTTACGATGTTGGAAACTTGGATAACAATTAGTATTTGCTGCGAACAAATACAACAGTGGAATAGACGTCCGTATACTGAGGGTCAAATAACCTACCAGAATTAAAAAGAGTGTTTAACCCTTGCCATACCGTTTGGGATACTTATAGATGGTCGGGGTGAAAAACTGAAGAAAGATGATGGGAAGAGAGTAACTGTTTTAAGCCTTGACGCAACAAAACACCTCGGGATCGTGTCCAGGGGACTTTCTCAGCAAGCCAGACCAAGCTGTGACAGGTGATACCTCAACTTCAACTTCCTACACACAGGTAACTTCAGGTAAGTCACCGTAAACAGCGCGCCGTTTCTTTATGGGGACGCTGAAAGGAGGCGGGAGGAGGGGGGGGGGGTAAAAAGACAAGGAAATGGAGGGAGAAGTAGGGAAGGAGGTGTATTTCATATCCCATACTTATGCTTTCACTTCCATTTGTTACTTCTGTCTGTCTGTCTGTCTGTCTGTCTGTCTGTCTGTCTGTCTGTCTGTCTGTCTGTCTGTCTGTCTGGTCTTCTTCTTCTTCTTCTTCTTCTTCTTCTTCTTCTTCTTCTTCTTCTTCTTCTTTGGTGGATTGGGGATGGGTTTAAAGTGAAAATATACATTAATTAACTATCAAAATGCGTTGCTTTGACATGGTTCAAAGCAGCGGCAAGCGAACGAGAGCACATGTGGTCGCTTCTAAGGACAAGCGGGATAACCCGGATTTCGGGAGTTTCCAGAAATCTTGACCTACACCAAAAATGGGCTTTGCCCTGCCTATAGGAGAAGTTTGGTTAGATTGGTGTGTATATTTGTTCGGTTATAGAGAAAACTCTCCTTGTTTTTAAAGAAACTGAATAAGGGACCTTCAATTTTCTCACATCAGCATTTTTCGGGATAGCCTCGTTGTGCTTAAAAGCAACCATGATGGGTTTTTTTCTTCACTGCGCCCTTTCCAAAATTCTAAAACGTTGCTGCTGGGACAACAACTTGGAAAATCGATAGCGTCAGAAAAAACTGAGTTGTATAGGTTTTGTTTCTGAGTAAAACTCAGTTACTTTCAAAGTCATCCTTAGTGAAGGAGACTTTGTTCAATTTGGCATTCCGGTCCACTGCAAGTGCTGTTTGAACAGCTGAATTTTTAAATAGTTTATTCATGTCAAGTTTTTTGGGATGTGGTTACCCATGAGGACGCCTTTTTTAATAATAATAATTATATATATATATATATATATATATAGTCTTATGCCGACATTGCTCACAATCAGTCTGTTGTAAGTTTCTCACTTTGCACCACACAATTCGCGAGTGACTTGCTGATGTCACTTACGTCTTTTCACTTGAGATAATACTCAATGAGTGAGATGCCTAGGCTAAGGCTATCCATGATTATCTGTGTTTTATTGACAGAGGTGAAAGTTTGCGTTAGCGATGAACAGACCATGTTCTGAACATGTCTGTCACAGTTGAAGGAGTTGGTGGTTGGCGGGTGCTCTGGTGTGGTTTGCTCGTTCTTTTCTCTCAAACATCTATCGTCCTTATCTGACCTCCTTCTGTTCTGTTTGTAACTCTCTTGTTACACCTCTAATCGTCGGCACGTTTATATGATCTTATAGGGTTGCAGGTGCCATAAAATCTTACTAAAACTAAAACAATTAAAGGTTGCACTGTTTACAGATGACACTTATATAGTCTGAGACTACTCTGGCGTTACAATAACTGATACAAAACCAAGTACCGGTAGTCAAAAGCTTGGACTGAGCACAGAACGGACTCGGGGTCACAATAGAGTTTATTTTCGACATAATTCACATTGTTACACATTGGGTCTTACTGAAGAAAATTATGAGAGCCTTGAGTCTGCATGGCGCCTTTTGGTAGGAGTGTGAGTTGGGCATCCGTTCCATTGCAAAGCCAACACCATTTGCTCACTTTCTGAAAGATCGGTTCCTTTCCAAAAGAGAGTATAGCTGCCACTCATTTCTTTCAACTGAGCTTTGATCATCAGCAAATTTAATTTGGCAAAAATCAACAAAATCAAGGTCATATATATTATATCGTGGCTTATCTACATTGCAATGATGGCTGTCCTCCTTTCAAGACTGGGTCCCTTATACTGAAGTGTACGAAGGTTTCAGCAACATATTTATTTCCGACAGCTTGTTATTATTGCTTTTGTTGTTGTTGTTCATTAGAACTGTGGCAACCCGACTGATCGCGGTAAACCCGGCCCGGAAAATAAGATGAACCTTCTTTTGCCATAATTCTTTTCTAACCGCTTCCAGGTGTCGAGTGAGCAGTGTTGTCTCAAAAAGGCTGATCAGATTCCATTGGTGCTGCTGAACTATATATCCATCACTACAGGGAATGAAACGACAAAAGCCCATGATCACATAACATGCAAGTTTGTGCTAACAGCTCCCAGCCCATGCAAGCCTGCTACTACCGCACCCATCCATCTCCGAAGGAATAGCGATAAGATAGACATGAGCAGGAGTTTGACTTTCGCAAAGATTTTTTTTAAACTGAAAAAGAGCAGTGCAAACATTCGACTCACTCGCTTGCTCTGGTACAACGTATCCCATATGGCAATATGAAGACAAATGGATCAGATCAGCTACGTGCAGGAGGCTGTCAGAATGCCATTCATATTGAAGATAGACTGCCTAGAGTTACCACCAGAGGCTCGTAGTCCCAGCTAACTAAGGTTTGAGGAGCTTGGCCAAGAGCACTTGATAGCATTCCGGCCAGTACCTGGTATGACAGTCTATTACCACCTTCCTCAATTGCTTACCATTGGCCTGCTGCCACCTATTTCGAAGCTGCCCCCGGCAAAAATGCTTAGAGGTTCATCAGTTATGACACACGTTATATTGCACAATTCTGTCGGGGATAACAGTGAGAGTCACTGAAGTGGTTCACTGGAATCCTCTAGCATATGGCTGTTAAAGAGCTCTGTGAGCCTCTTTCGCCCTGGCCGTTATTACCAACAAGGTAAATGTATACATGTGCCACGTGACGTCATACTAGACCGCCTGTCCCTGCCACAATGTTGTACCGGTTTACACGTTAACAGTAGGGGGGATTTCCCAGACCTGGCACTTACTTCAATGTAAATTAATTAATAAAACTAAAGAGCAACACCATTTTTACGGATGTTAGATCTATGTCTTTGAAAGCTTCACAACTATCTCTTCTCGGGAGGCGTGAAGCGAGTCGGGGTTTTTTTTGTTACTTACTTTTTCCTTCCTCTGGTATCCATAGGATGCCAAGGGGAAGTGCAGGTTTCGGTCCTGTGCTAAGTGAGTGGCGTCTGTGATAGTTTATATTGTACGGACACAAAATGCTGACATGCATGGATTCAATCAAGGGTCAACGCATTTAGGGAGATATTTACATTGAGAAATCAAACTAATAAGGGGCAAAACATTCAAATCAAATTCACATTAAATGAAGGCGAGATAGAGAGAGAGAGAGAGAGAGAGAGAGAGAGAGAGAGAGAGAGAGAGAGAGAGAGAGAGAGAGAGAGAGGAGTGGCGGTAGGGGCATTTCTATACTTGTTATATTTCCATCGCTGAAGAAAAGCATTCTGGCACGTTTTGATAGAGAGTATGAGGAAAAGTCATACAGAATGCCCAACTAGCTATTCATAGTTTTACACTTCAATGTAAATAAATGTATAAATGAACATTACTTACGCATTTATTAGACCTAGATATCTAAATCCTTGAAAGAATTACACCGAGCTCTTCTCGCGAGGCATGGAGCGAGTCAGTTTATATTGTCTGGACACGACACGGAGACCAGCATGAATTCATCCACTGGTCGTAACAGCTGAGGTGCGATTTACATTTTATGAGCACTTAACTTCCCAACTCTGAGTCTTGACCACATGCGTCTGTCCTCCAGCACGGGGCAGTGGACATGGCTTGTGTGGTCAGTCAGTGGCTCGATCAACTCTACCAAGGCTTTCAAACACACATACGAACACATTAATTGGCTACGTTGAGCTCAGAACTACTGCTTGGATAGGCTGCTCTTGTATAGTTAATGTGCTTGCCAGGTACATGCTCGTGTATCTGGTTTGACTGGTAGAAGAAGCAAGCCCTGGAGCCTATCGAAGAAACCTCTACCTCTACAACGAGCTGTAAAACAGGATGCTGTTATTTGAACTGATGAAGGTGTCGTCGTTTTCTCACAGCGTTAAAAGGGCACTGTAATCTTGTCCATGCCGCAAATTAGACGGGATTCATTTCCGTTTGTTTGTTTTTGAGGAACAGAGAGACAGAGTGAGTGAGCGAGAGGGAGAGAGAGAGTGAGAGAGAGAGAGAGAGAGAGAGAGAGAGAGAGAGGGGGGGGGGGATAACAAAAAAAAGAGAGAGAGAGAGAGAGAGAGAGGGAGAGAGAGAGGGAGAGAGAGAGAGAGAGAGAGAGAGAGAGAGAGAGAGAGAGAGAGAGAAAGAGAGAGAGAGAGAGAGCACTAAAATAAGTCCATGTACCAAGTTATAATATGGACTTCTCAATCTCATCATAGATGTTCATACTAATTAGTCCACTTAGTCTTGACCGCTGGTCATCTTTTCACATCGGCATAGATGGGGGTCACTTGGGATGTGAAACCAAAAAGAGAGAAGGGAGGAGACGTAAGTGGACCAGGAAGAGGTAATTAAGTCAAGTAGACAGACAAAGAGAGGTTGGAATGTGTCGCGTAAGCTTCCTCTGATTCTGCTGCTGGTAGGGTCAATTTGTTCTCTCCGCTTGTCAAAGTAGATATATAGGGAAAGGAAACAAGTTGACACTATCACCATTAGCCCTATTCGTACCCCCTGGGGTCATTTTGTAGCCCCGGGGTTGTATTCTTCACATTTGAGGATACTTATACTGAGGGTGCGGTGGCGGAGTGGTCAGTGCGCTCGTCTCCAAAGCGGAAAGTCCGAGTTCGAGCCTCGTTTCGGACACGGATTTTTTTCGCCCCCTTCTGCCCACCCAGCAGTAATGGGTACCTAACTTCGAGTTGGGGAAGTAAAGGCGGCGTGGAAAGGAACTGACCACCCTACCACAATATGCCGAAGGCCCAGAAAGTTGTCTCACTAACAAGGCAATCCCCAATGTCCGGATCGGATGCTGGAACAACTTTATAGTGCGAAAATCTCTTTGAAACTTACAGTATTTCTCAAAAATTCATTTTGACAGATTGCTATGCAAAGCGTACGGATCAGATTAACGAGTAAATTTCCTCTTCGGAAAGCGGTGGCACAGAGTTCCCCTCGACGTATGGGTACGATAGTAAAAACACGACGTACGGATAGGGGCCAAAAGAGCAGTCTGGGTAAATGTGTTGTAAATGTAGGTGGAGTTCGAACAGAAGGTTCTTTTTATCAAAAACATAACCAACCTTATTAATAACAACCCCCCCCCCCTTTCATATCTCAGAAATAACTAGGCTATAATATGTACATAATATAATTGTATTTCGGTTATAATGCAGACCCTAGATTATTATGAATTAATTATGAACACCAAGTATTCTGACACCGCAAAACAGTCACAGCTTTCCTATGACCTGACCCCCCCCCCCCTACCGCTGCTATTGCTGCTAACGATTTATTTGTATTTTGTTCTTTTCCAGTTTCTCCGACATTGTACGTTTGGCAGTGTTTCAAAAGTGGTTGTGAAAGTCAGGCATAAGCGAGAGAATTGATTCATCAAATTATTGATCACGCATAGCCGATAGTTCAAAAGAAGTCACAGGGCAGCAGAACCTTTGCATGCGATTGTCAGGATCAGGATAGCCTACTCTACGCCGCACTCGTATACACAGGCACCAGAAATTATAGGAAGTTAATAATGATATTAAATACATAATAATTTTATATAATACATAATAGCACAACTAAAAGAGCTGCGGGGCTGGCCTACCGTTAAAAAAACCTGCATCTCCCCTCGACAACAGAGGATGAAAAAGTAAAGTAATAATGATTTTCTCGAATCCGCATGTTGATTTTATTCCTATTGATACATTTGACGACAGTTGCATGAATTTAGTTTGTGTGAAGCATTGTTGACATTAATGAAAAGATGGCCAAGTTGTTGCCCTTCAAATGAGCCCGGTATATCCATTCCATTTATTGGTAAAAAAAAACAATAATTGTTCTCTTATAATCCTGTCCACGTCTTTGTATGCAAGAAAAATTCTTAAATTATGCAAACTGAGTCCAAAAATGAGGAATTATGCGATTCTGTTAATTTTAA
This sequence comes from Aplysia californica, assembly GCF_000002075.1. Taxonomy (NCBI): domain Eukaryota; kingdom Metazoa; phylum Mollusca; class Gastropoda; order Aplysiida; family Aplysiidae; genus Aplysia; species Aplysia californica. Next base: position 313,435 of record NW_004797356.1, on the reverse strand, counting down.
CAAAGAATGATAAAGAAAAATAATCAGAAATTATGCAAAAACTGATCAAATGTTGCTAATTTATGCGGAGTGCATAAAACCACGGGGACAGCAATCTTATTTTTAATTAAGAAATTAAGATTCTTTTTTTTTTTGCGGTTTTTTTT
>NW_004797356.1:310505-312051 GCF_000002075.1 Aplysia californica | reverse complement strand
AGGGGGGGGGTCCTGACAGGTCTTCTACTTGGCAGAAACGGCCCCGGGGAAATTGATGGGCCTCTCGTAAAGGGGACCCACACACACACATCTCACACAGCCAGGGCTATAGGGCTGTTTCTACCTGCCTGAGAGACCAGTGTTGTTACCACTCTCCATCACATAGACGAGCCGCGCGTGTCGCCAAATTCGGACCGCAGGAGGAATACACTCTCCTTCTTCTACCTGCACATAGTCTTTTACCTGTGCTGGTATGTATTTTCCTGTTTCCTTATCTCCGATTTTTTTTAGAGCATTCATTGCGGATAATAGTTGCATAGTTATCATCTCTATTGAGGTTTACGGTAATGTACTTTGGTGGTGGTACTCTTCGGGGTTTTTTTCGGAGGGTCGAGTTGGAAGGGGGGGGGGGGCACCATTAAGTTAACGTAATTCTGAGCAGGTTTAACTCGTATTGCCTTACCATATGGTCATTCACTGCACATGTGATTTGTATATTAATAATTTCAACGGGATTTATTTTGTGTCGGAAATATTAGGATGGAGCAAATTTGTTGTTGTTATTGTTGTTGTTGTTGTTGTTGTTGCTGTTGTTGTTGTTGTTGTTGTTGTTGTTGTTGTTGTTGTTGCTGCTGCTGCTTTTGTTGTTGTTGGGCTGTTGACAGGTTTTTTTGTGTGATAGTGTCTAGGAATAAACAGTTTGATTTCAAAAGAGCTTTCTAAGAAACTAAAAATTAGGGCATATCTGATTCAGTGGACGATTGGCCAGGGATTTCTCCCTGAGAGACTTATCATTATTAGGTGGGCAAAGACAAGCCCCAAACCTCAGATCTTTCTGTTATATAATGTTAATACACTAACTTCCATCCTAATTTTCCTTTCCTTGACACCACGTTTGAAAGATTTTGCATTAACATTTCTCAAGCACAAATGATCTATAGGCCTCTTAGTCCTGAGACAATTCCTCGAGGTCATGGGCACTATAGCTCTCACTACAACCTCGAAAAGGTTCATATTATTATTATTGTGTTAGTTGGCGAACCAGTGAGGTGGAATGGTGTACGTGGAGCATTTACAGCCAAGTAAGACTCTGAATATGGAGACTATACCAATTAAAAATCTTTTTATTTTGCAACGTTCGTGTTTATCTTCATTGCGTCCATCTACCTGGATGCTGTTGTGTTTAAATTAAGCACCCTGCCAGTCCCCTCGTTTTCCTTAGCCGTCCTCTCCTCCTTGCTCTTACAGCTTCACATGTCAAGGGCTCTAGTCCTGTGTCAAGGGCCCTTTGCGTGTAGGGCTAGTCGCAGGGCTTTCTCCTTCGCTCCCTCGAGATCATCGACCCATCCATCACTTTTTGGACCTTAATTAATCGCGTTTTCTCCGGTGGTTTCTGTTCTGCTTTCTGCCACACGTATCGTCCTTTTTAAACGTCCTATAATATTGTGATAAGATCTTTTAAACTTTTTTCAAATAATTTCTGATGCGCGTGCGCGTCGTGTGTATGTGTGTGTGTATGTGTGTGTGTGTGTGTGTGTGTGTGTGT
>NW_004797356.1:305889-306635 GCF_000002075.1 Aplysia californica | reverse complement strand
CTTTGTTTTGAAATAAAACAGTTTTTTCCTTCTCCTGTAAAATTTACCTCGCTGGGGTTAGCCGGTTTTATCACAAGGCCGACGATTTACTGTGTGTAATCATTTCGCAGAAAACAGAGAAACATGAATTCATTTCGCATTCCAATCTATCTGATCGTCCGTCCACTTCTTTTTCTCACTTATCCCCATTCTCGCCACTTCCTGTTTCTCCTATGCTCCTTTTTGTCATCATCATCATCATCATCATCATCATCATCATCATCATCATCATCATCATCATCATCATCATCATCATCGTCGTCGTCGTTCTCCTAGGCATCTGAAGCAACACATGCAAGGACAGATCAACACGGATAAGTCCATGTCACCTGCTGAAATGGAGTTCCATTATTTTAGGTGAGATAGACAACTCTCTCTCTCTCTCTCTCTCTCTCTCTCTCTCTCTCTCTCTCTCTCTCTCTCTCTCTCTCGCTCTCTCTCTCTCTCGATATATCTCTCGCTCTCTCTCTGTCTTTCTATCTCTCTATATCTCTTTATATCTCTCTCTATATCTCTCTATCCCTCTCTCTATCTATCTATCTTCGTTTTACCCCTCTGTCTCTTTTTTCTGTCTGTCTGTCTGTCTGTCTGTCTGATTGTCTGTCTGTCTGTCTGTCTGTCTGATTGTCTGTCTGATTGTCTGTCTGTCTGTCTGTCTGTCTGTCTGTCTGTCTGTCTGTCTGTCTGTCTGTCTCTCTCTCTCTCTC
>NW_004797356.1:303734-305667 GCF_000002075.1 Aplysia californica | reverse complement strand
TCTCTCTCTCTCTCTCTCTCTCTCTCTCTCTCTGTCTTATTTGTTGTGGCTTTGTTTTGGGTTTTTTTTTCTTCATTTGTTGTGATTGTTTTTGTACTGTTTGGTTTATTCAAGTTTTTGTTTTTTGCTGTTGTTGCCCTTTGGGGGTGCGTTGTTTGTTTGTTTGTTTGTTTGTTTGTTTGTTTGTTTGTTTTTGTTTGTTGTTGTTTTTTGGCAGGGGGTTGCAGTAATCCATGCGAGAGAACACAACATATGAAATAAGGGTTTTCAAGAAGCATTCGTCCAAGAACAGAGACAATCGTTTAACGCAACTTCCCATAGAACACTTTGAATAAATGAGAAACACAGTGGTTCATAGGTAATTCTGAGTAACCACCCCCCCCCTTTCTCAGTAACTTAACACTTACTTACTTTATTTTTGTCCGTCCTCTTGTATCTCTAGGGGAGAAAAAGCTTTCTGTCTCTATTAAGTTGGATGGCCTGGCTGGGTGTAATGTTGCATGTTTTCAGGGTATCTTTCACACCCTCGATCCAGGTTTTCTTATGTCTTCCTCGGTCTTCCTCTTGCCTAGTACCCTGATATTGTTTTTCTAATACGCTTTACTGGCAAGCTGGTGAGGTGCCATACGTGTAGCTTCACATAATGTTGAATTTATGGTCATTAAAAAATTCTTCTTACTTTGTCACCCTTTTATTTAACTCTTTTCTTCCCACAGACTTCACGACACCAACAACGACACGATGCTGGACGGTCTTGAGCTTCTGAACGCGTTGAGTCACATGATGCCGCCCATGGAGTTTGCCCCGCATGAGATCAACGGCAAGCCCGCTGTGGAGGTGGAGCAGATGCGGAAGGACAGAGTCAGGGAGATGCTCACCAACTATGTCCGTGAGTGGTCGAAAGTGGTCAAGATAAAGCCATTTGAATCTACAGTCTAGCACACACATAACGAAATCGGCAGGACGCGGAAATTTTTCGTTATGTACGAATTTCGTTATGAATGTGTTTTAAATACAAATATTAATAAACACATGTATAAGAAAGAATTTGGAACCTGAAAATCTATTCGTTATGTTGCTACACTATAATTACAATGTTATATCTGCTCAATACCTAGTTTTGAGAAATATGACGTCAGAAATGTTGAGTTTCACCTCATGTCAAGCTTTTTCGGATGCAGTTCTTTGAATATTTTGATAACAACTCCGGGTAATCATATGATTTTGAGAGCAGGTAGAAAATTTGTTTTCTGAATTCATGGTCTTAGTTATTCAAAACGGCCAAAAATATCAGACGTAGAGCCTTGTGATTCCGAGGAAACGATGTGTCTTATTAATTCATGAAGCCATGCCCTTCTTTACCATCCCCAGGACTTGTTTTAATTATGCACACACAGAGTAAAATACTAGGTACAGTTGTGGTGTGCGTTACGAGCCTAAAAGTTAAAAAGGAATGGAATGGGTCAGTAAATAAGGGGTATAAGTCACTTTTTGCTGAAAATAAAGTACTTAATATGAAGACAAACGTCAGAGTAGATTCCACAGCATAGCATTTGAATAAAATGGCTACGACTTTTTTCTTTCTTTTTATTTTGTCAGTGTTTTACGCGCTCGCACCTGCATAAGGTCATATGAAGGCACGGGACAATTAATTAAACATTTTCAGTTTGTAGGAAATTCTGAATTTCGCTCGGGTTGCGACCGAAGCCTACTTTTATCGATTTTCTGTTCGACTTTAAAGCAGAGTTATGACCGAAACAAATTACTCAAACACGGTACGGTAGTATATTATCATGCTTTTGTTTGGTTTAAGTGAAGAGATGCGCATCAATACAATATATGTACAGGTTATTTAGTGCTGGGTAAAAAAGCAAGACTGAAAGTCAGAAATAAGAGAGAAAATAAAGAAGTATAGGCCTACCGTTGACGCTCC
>NW_004797356.1:298477-302570 GCF_000002075.1 Aplysia californica | reverse complement strand
CTCCCCCCCCCCCCAACAACACAAGACACACACACACACACACAAATAAACCCAAAAGCAAAACCAAAATCAAAACCAAAAAAAAAACCTCCAAAACATAAACAAAAAACCCCACCTCCAAACAGAAAAAACAACAACAACCCCCCACCCCCCGCCCCCATACCGACCTAATGTTTACTCTTTGGGCATTTTTTTTTCTTTTCAATATTTTTTCCTAGCGACTGCTGACTCTTCAGTGGCCGAGTGATTAGAGAGTTATCGCCTATACATGTGATAAATTTATGTCAAGCATAATATGTCGGCGATGAGGCGGAGGTGGGTGACCATTGGAGATTGTAATCACGTACTAAGCGTATCTAACATTTTAGTCAAAATCGAGTTAGAACCACTGCTCGATTACAGATATAACAATACGAATGTTATGTCAAATCGGGGAATCGATGCCAGCTTTAGTTACCGACCAGGCGCGGTTCGTCTATAGAGCACGGTCGTGCAGTGCCGCCCTCAATGTTATAATGTTGTATTACGTAAAGAAAACACACAAAAAATAAAATAAAAGGCGCCAGAAATAAACACTAGCCAAATATTATATCAAAACAAGGTCTTCGGTGGCGCCGTAACTGTCATTTCTGTGTCTATAGTGCGGTAAAACATCTACTATGCCATGTCAAAATTCATGAGCTGTATCTAATCATAACAGGACATTCAACAGTGGAAACCTGACCTACGAATAGTACCAAAACATAGCCCACAGTAGGCAATCTAAAAATAAACGCGATAGACTGCGCACTATTCTATGCCCAAATTATGTGAGCCCCGGAGCAATCCAGCGGAGTGCTCAAGTGAATTGTGATTGGTTCATTGTCTTGTCACTATTTTACGTGACTATGTGACCGTGAACCCGAGAGAGGTGAACGTGACATACTTAAGTCATCCATCGTCCTATGAGTTGTGCTTTTGAACGGTTTTGTAGTGGAGTGGTGAAACGTATAGCTTGAGTGGTCAGTTCTAATGCAGGATGAATTAAATTGACGTTTAGCTATCACACAGATTTAGCTCTAGAAGTCAAAGCCACAAATAAAAAGAATGAAAATAGAATCACAAGGTTTTCCCCCAACAACCCAAAGATCCTAAAATTATACACCATCTCATTTACTAGGCCCTTGACTATCTTCAACCTTAAATAGCTTAATCGAGCACGCCCACTTTTTAGACCCACGAGCCACCCCTGTTACCGACATATTACAGATACACCTACTAGCGTAAAGGAAAAGTTTCTTGTTTGCGAAAACACGTACATGTAGGAGCGTAAGGGACGATACGCTTGTACGTGGTTTCTGTAATTTTTTGTTTTGTTTCGTTTGCCACTCTCATTTCACGAAATAGCGTCAGACAAGTGAACACCGAGGCTGAGAGGGGGAAAAGTCTCAGCAGAAGAAAAAATGCAGATCGTCCACACTTGGGATCAAACTCGGGTCTTCCGCATGCTAGGCGAAGAAAGAGCCTTATCATTACACCAATGCGGTGGTACACATATTATTAATATTATAAGCAAAGAGCATATGTTGCGAGTTGTATCTGTGTCGTTTCAGGAAACATTTGGAAACTAAGCCTACGTCGGAATGGCAGACAGTGATTCTGATTATGACATACCCCTTTCTGCTCTGAAAGAGAAATTAAACGACAAAGGCATTCGAATGAAGGAGCTAGGGGGATTGGCGAGTTCGATTTTGAAATGCAAAATGAGGACGCTGAAGGTACCGGTACCTGTGAGGAAAAAGAAATGATTGTTTTGGATCAGTGCGTTGATGATATTCGGGGAGATGTGGCCAGCACTAAGAAAGAAGCAAACTGCGACGATGTGTCAGAACATGATTATGACTCAAACAGAGAACCAGAATATAGCCCAGGTCAGTGTGAGGTGAGAGGGTGCAAAGCAGAAGTGTGGGCAGCCTGTCCTGAATGTGAAAATTTGCTTTGTTTTGATCATTTGCAACAGGATGTCTCTTCATGTCATCAGCACGGACATTGCACAAAGAAGAAGAGGAGAAGGATTGAGAGTCCAAGAACGCAAGATACTGACATAAATGAGATGGCAGTCACCAGAGAAGCAAATGAAAATGGGAATCAAAATAATCTTGCAGCAGTAGAGTGCCTGCCTGAGGATTAGATCTACATAGTAGAAGGCAGTGAAAGAGAGGTCTCACGGGAGAAAGTGCCTAGGTTGAACAAACAGAAAGAGGCCAAGTGAAAACAAAATCATGGACAAGAATATAATGAGCATTGCAACAAAATAGATAGTCGGAAGAAGGCAGATGAAACAAAGATGCAAGCCAACATGTACTGTCCAGTGTAAACGCCAAAGCTCATCCATCAGTGATGAACAGAAGCAGGCATTCTTCGACGCATACCACGCATTGGGGAACCTCAGTCTTCAAAGAGAATATTATCTAGCCAGACACATCAAATGCGTACCCAAGAAAAGAGCAAGCAATGTACAGACATCTCGAAGGCAACAAACCAGGCAGTACTTTCAGACTGTTGATTTCAAAAGTGTTCAAGTTTGTAATGTGTTTTTTCTCAACACTCTTGGGATATCAGAGCAATTCAAGCGTACTGCTCTGAACAAAGTCACTTCATCAGGGACGATTGAAGGAGAAATGAGAGGTGAAGTTCAATCAAAGGCGGCGATTCTACAAAAACAAAAGATAAGAAAAGCGGTGGCTGATCACATTGACAGGTTCCCGATGATTGAGTCACACTTCTTTAGAGCATCGTCTTCAAGAGAATATCTCAGTCCAGACTTGATAAAGAGAAAAATGTATATGTTCTTAGAAGAGAGGAAACCAAAGCCAGAGCCACCAAGTTTTGTCTTTTACAAGAGCGTGTTTAAGGAGAAGAATTTATCCATCCACCGACCCCAAAAAGACCTATGTGTCACCTACCTTAAAGGAGACGAGTCTTCACGTCAAGCTGTGAAAGCTCAATATGACAATCATGTTCAGAAAAACAAAAGGTTAGAGAAATCAAAGCACAATGCAAAAAGGAAGCACAAGGGGATGCAACTGTTCTGTGTGCCAGTTTTGACCTTCAGCAGGTTATCTACCTGCCTGTCTCACAAGAAAGTGCAATCTTCTACAACTACAACTTTTCAGTTTACAACATTGGGGACAAGAATTGCCATTGCTTTAAATGAGATGAAACAATGAGTAAGCGCGGATCATCCAAAATCTAAACATCAGTGTACAGTGCCCTGAATTTCTATGACGAAAGAGGCAGAAAGAAAGCCTACCTTTTCTCAGATGGCTTCACTGGCCAGAATAAGAATTCCATTACCCCTGCCTTCTTGCTGTATACGTTGGGCAGAAGCAAAAACCTAGAGGATTCTCGAGATTTTTCGAGACGAATCACGTTCAAAATGAGGGTGATTCTGTCCATAGCGCCATCGGGCATACAGTGAAAATTGCGTGAGACTTGTTCCTTCCATCGCAGCAAATAACAATTTTTGCTCTGGCACGACCGAAGCAACCGTACAAGGTGCACAGTTTGCAGTGGGATGACTTCTTTGACTTCAAGACCTTGTCAAAGGATCTCCGCATTATGGAGGCAAAGAAAGCTTCAGATGCGGGTGAAATAAACTGGAACAGTATCATGGAGATTCGAGTCACAAAAAGTCTCCCAGATACAATCTTCATAAAAACCAGCCACCTCGACACTCAGTTCAAATCTCTCTGTCTCAAAAGACTGAAGAAGCCCGTAAAAGACCACACTCTTCACAAACTGAACACAAGACTTAATTACATCTCGACAGAGAAATTTCAGGACCTGAGCTCGCTTTGTGTCGGGGAAAAACCTGTCGTGAAGTTGCCTGAACGCAATAGCTGATTGCTTACGGTATCAAAATATTCCCTCAGTCTATTACTGGCTTCAAATTTTGAGCTACCTTTGATTGATACTTAGATCTACAACAAGAAACACTTAGTCGATTAACGCTTTTAAAAAATTTGCTTTCTGGTGATTCAATTCCTTCTGGGTTGTTTTCTCGTCATCGTTACCTTTCAAGTTATGATACGGGTAATAATAATATAGATTA
>NW_004797356.1:297112-298377 GCF_000002075.1 Aplysia californica | reverse complement strand
ATCCTTTGTTGTGGGTGCTTACATTTTGCCCTCTTTTGTTGCTGCTGTTGTTATCCCACTGCAAGTGATGCACAATAATGTTGCTTGAGTCGTGCCAGAGTAAAAATTGAGGCAAAGAAACTTTCTTTGGGAAATGGGATCCATTTGTGCCTAAACCATTTTCTTTCATGGAGCCTGCTATAGATCAGTTTAGAATAAAACGTTTGCATTCTTCATCACAATCGTTTTGTAGCCTAATTTGCTATGCAATCTGGATAGTGTAGGTGACGAATTTGCACTACCTTTGATTGATACTTATATAATCTAAAGCACGTAGTCCATGTTCATTACTTTGATTTTGCTTGCTGATGCGTCAATTGAATCTGGGTTTTTTTGGGTGTTTTTTCCCCCTCTCTATCGTTACCTCTCTGGTACTTACCGTGTACCTACTTGGGCTGCTTCAGTTCAAAGTTATCATACATGTACTTCCAATATTGGCTACTTTCGATTCAAGTCAGTTATAATTATGATCCTTTGTTGTGGGTGTTTACCTTTTCGCCCATTTTTGTTGCTGCTGTTGTTATCCCACTGCAAGCGATGCACAATGAATGGTTTCTTGGGTCCTGGCATAGCAAAAATTGAGGCAAAGAAACTTTCTTGGACTAAAATTAATTTCCGTTTGTAGCGACATCCTTGAACTATTGTCTACTTCAGTTTACAACACATTTTCGTTTTGGAATCCATTTGTTATTGAACCATTTTCGTTCATGGAACCTGCTATTGTTCAGTATTGAATAAAATGTTTGCATTCATCATCATCATCGTCGTTTTGTATCCTACCTTGCAATGCAATCTGGATGGCGTAAGTGACGGTTCCTAATTTGTGTGTGTGTGCGAAGAAATTTGACGTACTAGCGTATCTCACACATAGTAGCGTGTGTGCAGGCGATGTGAAATCTCAATGACATCACGTAGTAGCGTTTCTGAATTAAATCCGGGCTTTTTAAAACTAAAACTACGCTTTTCTAGAGAATTCATTTGTAGTGACTTAATAAAAGACACTAGCTATTCTTATTAAATTAAATTTTCATTGCAATAGGTTGAAAAATCTACATGATGGCATGACCACCATAATAAAAAGGAGAAGATGGAGATGGATTAGACATGTACTGAGAAGAGAACCAGACTCTATTGGGAAGACTGCCCTCCACTGGACACCCGAAGGACGTCGCAAAAGTGGAAGACCCAAAGTGACCTGGAGACGCACGGTAGAGTCTGAAATGAAG
>NW_004797356.1:294680-297012 GCF_000002075.1 Aplysia californica | reverse complement strand
CGACGCGCGCAGTCGCTGACCTCGACTCTCCGACGATGCACTAAGGCCGGAGAAGGATTGCACCGTCTCGGTATTTACGGTCTCTGACCTAGCCTACTTCCGATGAGGCGGCCTGATCTCTCTGACCGTTTAGGTCCTGTTTCAACTGGTTTAACAGGAGAGGAGACAGACGTGGCAGAGAGGAAGGGGCAGAGGAAAATTTCGCCCTGTTTTGTGTTTGTATCGATTCTATTCAAACATATTAAATGAGTATCGAATGGTACAATACTTCGGTGAGTTTCAGACGTCTTCCATACGTTGTTTGAGGCAGGGGGGGGGGGGGTTGGTTTGGTTCGGGGTGGTTTTCCAGACACGTTTGACGAAGTGCGTGCACCCATTTGTTGAAGTGACGCCAACCCGTTTGACGAAGCAGTTCTAACTCATTTGCCGAAGAGGTTCATAACATATTATTTGCCGAAATGGTGCACTAACATTATCCGGATTTTGCTTAAAGCGACTCGTTGCCCAGCCCTAACCAAGAACCAAAATGCAGTTCTATTCATGTAGTTCGTCTCTCTCAGTGGCGGTGGGTGGACCAACATTTGGGTGGGGCTTAAGTTGCTTCCATTTCTTTTCCATCAAATAGCAAGCAATAAGAACTAAACAGTGATGATTTTTCTATACTCCCGGTGAGCCACGGCATTTTGTGAACCATTCAAACGAAAAGAGTTACTTTTGTTTTCCATCTCTTTGTTCTTAGTTAAATTCTTGTTGATGGTGGGAACGTAGCCGTTTCACCTCCAAATTTCCTCTAATTAATTTTCATGTGAAGTAAAAGTTGCCTTAGGAGTAGTTCGACCTGATTTATAACTGTTAAATCTCAGCGGCACAAACACAAACATGCACACACAGCACTTCAAACATATTGCTTCTATAAGCTGGATTAGGCCGTGTAGTCGAGAAAGTTGAACGCACCTAACAAAGAACCAATGAGCGCATAGATATTTGTGTCAGAGGGGGAAAGTGTGTCGTAAACTTTCACCCCATTGTCAGGGATAGGAGAGCCTGAGCCCTCAGTACAGTGTTCTTTTTTAATGTATTTTACCTTTTTTACTGGAGGAGTTTCATTAAGGGCGGGCCGTGAGAAAGGGCTCATCCTTTGCTGAGCCCTAAAGACATTTGATTGGCTATTGGGTTACTATTGTTGTAAGCGGTGACAACAGTGATTGGATAAACGAGCAAGCCGCCAAGTTGATCATTCTGTGTTCATTGCGTGCGGTCATAACGGTTTCAACTGCTTATTTCAGTATAATATGGAGAAACTTTTGTTTACTTTGGGATAGAGTTGGGGGGAGAGGGTGGGGAGGGGGGAGGAAGGCCTCAAGCCCGTGAGCCCTTCACTACCCACCGCCACTGGTCTCTCTCCGGGCTTTTTTTCCCCCTTGAACGAGAAAACATATTTTGAACTACTCGCCCAACTTGGTCAACGTTGTGTCCTGAAAACGTCCTCCTACGTGTCGAGTACATGCATTTGAAAAGTGGGCTTGCTTACGCCTAGATTCTAAAACTGAAAAATCAAAACCCAAGCGTGTGTAGCTCTAATTAACTGAATTCAGCATGGCAGAGGAGTACAGTGCACGAATTACAGATGTGGTAAACAGCGGCAGTGTTGCTTTCATGATGTCATTGGCGAAAGACACAGGCATCCTTACAGCGCTGAAAGACGCTTTGCAACCTCTGACCTCACAAGAAATGGCTGATTTGAAAGGTCTAAAGGAAAGGTAAGTGGTGTCTGTATGTCTGTTTTGTATGTTATGTTTGTGTGTATGGTGGTCTGTTTGTTTGTTGGTTGGTCTGTTCTAACAGCGCTGAAAGACGCTCACCACCTTTGGCCTCACAAGAAAAAGCTGATTTAAAAAGTTTAAAGGAAAGGTAGGTGACTGTATGCCTGTCTGTATCTTTTGTGTGTGTGTGCGTCTGTTTGTTTGTTTGCCTGTCTCAGCAAATAGATAGACAGATTAATAAAGATTGCACACACGCGCAGTATGAAAGCGCAAGCACACGGGTGGATGTGGGTGTGTGTGTGTGTGTGTGTGTGTGTGTGTGTGTGTGTGTGTGTGTGTGTGTATATGTGTGTGTTTATGTGTATGAGTGTTTGTGTGTGTGTGTGTGTGTATGTGTATGTGTGTGTGTGTGTGTGTGTGTGTGTGTGTGTGTGTGTGTGTGTGTGTGTGTGTGTGTGTGTGTGTGAGAGTATTTGCTTCAATGTCGTGACCAAAATACAAATATGTCTATCCTTCTGTCTGCCTGTAGATCATGTCTAACTGTTAGTCTTGTGTTCTTCTCTAACTAA
>NW_004797356.1:292321-294568 GCF_000002075.1 Aplysia californica | reverse complement strand
ATTGCAATAGGTTGAAAAATCTACATGATGGCATGACCACCATAATAAAAAGGAGAAGATGGAGATGGATTAGACATGTACTGAGAAGAGAACCAGACTCTATTGGGAAGACTGCCCTCCACTGGACACCCGAAGGACGTCGCAAAAGTGGAAGACCCAAAGTGACCTGGAGACGCACGGTAGAGTCTGAAATGAAGTCCTGGAATCATTCGTGGGGAACGCTGACCAAGATGGCCCAAAACAGACAGAGCTGGAGATCCTTTGTTGCAGCCCTAAACGCCAGATGGCGTAATGGGTAGTAAGTAAGTAAGCAAGTAGCTTGAAAAATAAAGTCCTGGTGAACAGACAAAAAATGTTCAAAACTTAAAACTGCTCTCCTGCAAAAGTAGCAAAATGTTGGACACGCTTTTACGTGATTTCACCAACGAAATGTCCTTGAGTAACCCTAGCTTAAAAAACAACAACCCAAGACAAACAAAAATAGGACCCAGCGCAGTGGCGACCAGCAATGGCGTGTTTGAAGTATTTATGTATTTTCAGTATGTATGTATTTGTGTAATTGCATTTGTGTATTTATATACCGTATTTCTGTCTGTATTATAACATTATGTTGCACCATCATTGTAAACCAAATTCCCCATATAAATCAATAAAAGCAAAATTTAATAATGTAAATTTATCAATTTATTGTTTTATCATATGCAAAGGTATCCATATTAAACGTACTTACCATACGGTCCTTTGGCGTCACAAAGACCTTTTAGACTGTTATACTTAGAAGCAAAGAGTCGGGGTATAGAGAGAAAGGGCCAATTGACTTCGTGCTCTAAGCCTTTTTTCTCTTCATCGGTCAAAAAGTAGGAGGTTTCTCCAGTATCACTTGTCTCAAGCCGTACCAGTTTCGCACAGGCAAGGCAGCCCAGAATTTCCCTCACATACCTTGAAAGGTAAAGAATAATATTATGATACGATTTGTATTTTATTCCTTTCAGCTTTCTCTATGTGTGTGTCTGTCTGGGTGTCTATCTGTGTGTCTGTGTGTCAGTCGTCTCTGTCTGTTTGTCTGTCTGTCTATCTGTCTGTACTTCTCCGTCTCTCCGTCTCTCTCTCTCTCTCTCTCTCTCTCTCTCTCTCTCTCTCTCTCTCTCTCTCTCTCTTTAAATCTTTCATTAACTTTCTTGCAATTATAAGGGAGTGTAAGTATTTCTAGCCTTCTCTCTTACCACCCTCCTCTCTGAGCAAGTGTGTGTGTGTGTGTGTGTGTGTGTGTGTGTGTGTGTGTGTGTGTGTGTGTGTGTGTGTGTGTGTGTGTGTGTGTGTGAGCGTGTATGTGTGTGAATGTGGGTGATAGTGTCTGTGAGTGGGTTTTTGTGTGTGATCTAAACTTATCTAAACTAAAAAAAAAACGATTCAAATTTCCTGTCATTCTTTTCTTCTGACCTAACAAAACGAAGAAAAATTCTGTGAGTTTACTCTCTCGACTTATTGATTTCAGTAAAGGGAGGTAGATCTAGACTCTTTGGAGTGATCTGTATGATTCAAAAGAGATGAAAACACCAGTAGAGGAACTAATAACTTGAAAATAGACTGAAACTTTTGGAATAGCACCAACTCTTTCTTTACCAAAGAAAATGATACAGGACAGTTCGTCATCGGATGCAAATTCCATGTTTCCGGAGTATCGATGTGAACTGATCATCAAACGCATCGGCTTTAAATTTTGTTAAAGGCGTTTATTTCATCAATGCCCACAGCACGACATTAATTTGTAGTTGGTTGAGGCTTACTTCGGGATAACACATAACATACGATTTCGACACTTGGAAAAGTGTTGGAGGTATTGCTGGACGGTGGCCTCTTCCAGGTTGTATGTTCTATTTTGTACATTTTCAGGCCAATGCAAGGTACAGCTATAACATCAGTGACACCCTCTACTTCCAATTATTAGGAATTAGGCAAACTCGCCACCCAAGCTTTGCTTTCTCGATGTATTTCGGAAATTTGTAGACTGTCACCTTCTGATCACCAGGCTGATTTCTCTCCAGATCTACAATTATCGTACACAGAACATTTCTTTCCATGTTTACTAGTAAAGTGTAGCCTAGTTCAAATTACTTTCATTCTAAGAACTCATATTCTTATCTACTGTTTTCATCTTTCACAGCAGAATTTGTACTGCATCGTGTTGTAATAGAAAAGAAAATACGCGAAACAACAGAAAATCACATGTACAATAAGTCCTGATAG
>NW_004797356.1:280964-292221 GCF_000002075.1 Aplysia californica | reverse complement strand
AGTGGGTTTTTGTGTGTGATTGTGCGTGAAAGAGAGAGAGAGAGAGAGAGAGAGAGAGAGAGAGAGAGAGAGAGAGAGAGAGAGAGAGAGAGAGACAGACAGACAGACAGACAGACAGACAGACAGACAGACAGACAGACAGACAGACAGACAGACAGACAGACAGACAGACAGACAGACAGATACTGTATGTTGGTCACGACATATGAGCAAATACTCAAGGTCTCTCTCTCTCTCACACACACACACACACACACACACACACACACACACACACACACACACACACACACACAAACACACATACACATACACATGCACAAACAAACAAACACTCATACACATAAACACACACACACACACACACACACACACACACACACACACACACACACACACACACACACACACCCACATCCACCCGTGTGCTTGCGCTTTCATACTGCGCGTGTGTGCAATCTTTATTAATATGTCTATCTATTTGCTGAGACAGGCAAACAAACAAACAGACGCACACACACACAAAAGATACAGACAGGCATACAGTCACCTACCTTTCCTTTAAACTTTTTAAATCAGCTTTTTCTTGTGAGGCCAAAGGTGGTGAGCGTCTTTCAGCGCTGTTAGAACAGACCAACCAACAAACAAACAGACCACCATACACACAAACATAACATACAAAACAGACATACAGACACCACTTACCTTTCCTTTAGACCTTTCAAATCAGCGATTTCTTGTGAGGTCAGAGGTTGCAAAGCGTCTTTCAGCGCTGTAAGGATGCCTGTGTCTTTCGCCAATGACATCATGAAAGCAACACTGCTGCTGTTTACCACATCTGTAATTCGTGCACTGTACTCCTCTGCCATGCTGAATTCAGTTAATTAGAGCTACACACGCTTGGGTTTTGATTTTTCAGTTTTAGAATCTAGGCGTAAGCAAGCCCACTTTTCAAATGCATGTACTCGACACGTAGGAGGACGTTTTCAGGACACAACGTTGACCAAGTTGGGCGACGAAGTAGTTCAAAATATAATGTCT
Organism: Aplysia californica; assembly: GCF_000002075.1. Classification (NCBI taxonomy): domain Eukaryota; kingdom Metazoa; phylum Mollusca; class Gastropoda; order Aplysiida; family Aplysiidae; genus Aplysia; species Aplysia californica. The sequence goes on along the minus strand of NW_004797356.1, from coordinate 291,180 downwards.
CGTTCAAGGGGAAAAAAAAGCCCGGAGAGAGACCAGTGGCGGTGGGTAGTGAAGGGCTCACGGGCTTGAGGCCTTCCTCCCCCCTCCCCACCCACTACCCCCAACTCTATCCCAAAGTAAACAAAAGTTTCTCCATATTATACTGAAATAAGCAGTTGAAACCGTTATGACCGCACGCAATGAACACAGAATGATCAACTTGGCGGCTTGCTCGTTTATCCAATCACTGTTGTCACCGCTTACAACAATAGTAACCCAATAGCCAATCAAATGTCTTTAGGGCTCAGCAAAGGATGAGCCCTTTCTCACGGCCCGCCCTTAATGAAACTCCTCCAGTAAAAAAGGTAAAATACATTAAAAAAGAACACTGTACTGAGGGCTCAGGCTCTCCTATCCCTGACAATGGGGTGAAAGTTTACGACACACTTTCCCCCTCTGACACAAATATCTATGCGCTCATTGGTTCTTTGTTAGGTGCGTTCAACTTTCTCGACTACACGGCCTAATCCAGCTTATAGAAGCAATATGTTTGAAGTGCTGTGTGTGCATGTTTGTGTTTGTGCCGCTGAGATTTAACAGTTATAAATCAGGTCGAACTACTCCTAAGGCAACTTTTACTTCACATGAAAATTAATTAGAGGAAATTTGGAACCGTCACTTACGCCATCCAGATTGCATAGCAAATTAGGCTACAAAACGATTGTGATGAAGAATGCAAACATTTTATTCTAAACTGATCTATAGCAGGCTCCATGAAAGAAAATGGTTTAGGCACAAATGGATCCCATTTCCCAAAGAAAGTTTCTTTGCCTCAATTTTTACTCTGGCACGACTCAAGCAACATTATTGTGCATCACTTGCAGTGGGATGACTACAACAACAACAAAAGAGGGCAAAATGTAAGCACCCACAAAGGATCATCTATATTATTATTACCCGTATCATAACTTGAAAGGTAACGATGACGAGAAAACAACCCAGAAGGAATTGAATCACCAGAAAGCAAATTTTTTTAAAGCGTTAACCGACTAAGTGTTTCTTGTTGTAGATCTAAGTATCAATCAAAGGTAGCTCAAAATTTGAAGCCAGTAATAGACTGAGGGAATATTTTGATACCGTAAGCAATCAGCTGCCAAAGAACAAAAGTAACCGACAAGGATAGACTATCTGTTACTGTAAGATAAGTGACCTTCCAATTGAAGTCAAAAGATTATACATGTAGTAACCCAAAACGACATAAAAGTCAACAATCAAAGGGTTATAACTATTCAAGAATTTCGGTCTTGGTCCAAAGTTGTTTTACGCATGTGGTAAAGACAAGTGACAAGAATAATGTAACAACAGGCAAGTTTGATGGAAAGAGAGGCAGAGGGAGACAGGGGGAAAAGATACTGGACAAGATGACAACATGACTAGGAGCAGCAAGAACAACAGACACCATTGCTGCAACACAAGACAGAGTGAAGTGGCGGTCCATGATCGCCCACGCCAGTCAGTAATAGACTGAGGGAATATGATGATACCGTAAGCAATCAGCTATTGCGTTCAGGCAACTTCACGACAGGTTTTTCCCCGACACAAAGCGAGCTCAGGTCCTGAAATTTCTCTGTCGAGATGTAATTAAGTCTTGTGTTCAGTTTGTGAAGAGTGTGGTCTTTTACGGGCTTCTTCAGTCTTTTGAGACAGAGAGATTTGAACTGAGTGTCGAGGTGGCTTGTTTTTATGAAGATTGTATCTGGGAGACTTTTTGTGACTCGAATCTCCATGATACTGTTCCAGTTTATTTCACCCGCATCTGAAGCTTTCTTTGCCTCCATAATGCGGAGATCCTTTGACAAGGTCTTGAAGTCAAAGAAGTCATCCCACTGCAAACTGTGCACCTTGTACGGTTGCTTCGGTCGTGCCAGAGCAAAAATTGTTATTTGCTGCGATGGAAGGAACAAGTCTCACGCAATTTTCACTGTATGCCCGATGGCGCTATGGACAGAATCACCCTCATTTTGAACGTGATTCGTCTCGAAAAATCTCGAGATTCCTCTAGGTTTTTGCTTCTGCTCAACGTATACAGCAAGAAGGCAGGGGTAATGGAATTCTTATTCTGGCCAGTGAAGCCATCTGAGAAAAGGTAGGCTTTCTTTCTGCCTCTTTCGTCATAGAAATTCAGGGCACTGTACACTGATGTTTAGATTTTGGATGATCCGCGCTTACTCATTGTTTCATCTCATTTAAAGCAATGGCAATTCTTGTCCCCAATGTTGTAAACTGAAAAGTTGTAGTTGTAGAAGATTGCACTTTCTTGTGAGACAGGCAGGTAGATAACCTGCTGAAGGTCAAAACTGGCACACAGAACAGTTGCATCCCCTTGTGCTTCCTTTTTGCATTGTGCTTTGATTTCTCTAACCTTTTGTTTTTCTGAACATGATTGTCATATTGAGCTTTCACAGCTTGACGTGAAGACTCGTCTCCTTTAAGGTAGGTGACACATAGGTCTTTTTGGGGTCGGTGGATGGATAAATTCTTCTCCTTAAACACGCTCTTGTAAAAGACAAAACTTGGTGGCTCTGGCTTTGGTTTCCTCTCTTCTAAGAACATATACATTTTTCTCTTTATCAAGTCTGGACTGAGATATTCTCTTGAAGACGATGCTCTAAAGAAGTGTGACTCAATCATCGGGAACCTGTCAATGTGATCAGCCACCGCTTTTCTTATCTTTTGTTTTTGTAGAATCGCCGCCTTTGATTGAACTTCACCTCTCATTTCTCCTTCAATCGTCCCTGATGAAGTGACTTTGTTCAGAGCAGTACGCTTGAATTGCTCTGATATCCCAAGAGTGTTGAGAAAAAACACATTACAAACTTGAACACTTTTGAAATCAACAGTCTGAAAGTACTGCCTGGTTTGTTGCCTTCGAGATGTCTGTACATTGCTTGCTCTTTTCTTGGGTACGCATTTGATGTGTCTGGCTAGATAATATTCTCTTTGAAGACTGAGGTTCCCCAATGCGTGGTATGCGTCGAAGAATGCCTGCTTCTGTTCATCACTGATGGATGAGCTTTGGCGTTTACACTGGACAGTACATGTTGGCTTGCATCTTTGTTTCATCTGCCTTCTTCCGACTATCTATTTTGTTGCAATGCTCATTATATTCTTGTCCATGATTTTGTTTTCGCTTGGCCTCTTTCTGTTTGTTCAACCTAGGCACTTTCTCCCGTGAGACCTCTCTTTCACTGCCTTCTACTATGTAGATCTAATCCTCAGGCAGGCACTCTACTGCTGCAAGATTATTTTGATTCCCATTTTCATTTGCTTCTCTGGTGACTGCCATCTCATTTATGTCAGTATCTTGCGTTCTTGGACTCTCAATCCTTCTCCTCTTCTTCTTTGTGCAATGTCCGTGCTGATGACATGAAGAGACATCCTGTTGCAAATGATCAAAACAAAGCAAATTTTCACATTCAGGACAGGCTGCCCACACTTCTGCTTTGCACCCTCTCACCTCACACTGACCTGGGCTATATTCTGGTTCTCTGTTTGAGTCATAATCATGTTCTGACACATCGTCGCAGTTTGCTTCTTTCTTAGTGCTGGCCACATCTCCCCGAATATCATCAACGCACTGATCCAAAACAATCATTTCTTTTTCCTCACAGGTACCGGTACCTTCAGCGTCCTCATTTTGCATTTCAAAATCGAACTCGCCAATCCCCCTAGCTCCTTCATTCGAATGCCTTTGTCGTTTAATTTCTCTTTCAGAGCAGAAAGGGGTATGTCATAATCAGAATCACTGTCTGCCATTCCGACGTAGGCTTAGTTTCCAAATGTTTCCTGAAACGACACAGATACAACTCGCAACATATGCTCTTTGCTTATAATATTAATAATATGTGTACCACCGCATTGGTGTAATGATAAGGCTCTTTCTTCGCCTAGCATGCGGAAGACCCGAGTTTGATCCCAAGTGTGGACGATCTGCATTTTTTCTTCTGCTGAGACTTTTCCCCCTCTCAGCCTCGGTGTTCACTTGTCTGACGCTATTTCGTGAAATGAGAGTGGCAAACGAAACAAAACAAAAAATTACAGAAACCACGTACAAGCGTATCGTCCCTTACGCTCCTACATGTACGTGTTTTCGCAAACAAGAAACTTTTCCTTTACGCTAGTAGGTGTATCTGTAATATGTCGGTAACAGGGGTGGCTCGTGGGTCTAAAAAGTGGGCGTGCTCGATTAAGCTATTTAAGGTTGAGGATAGTCAAGGGCCTAGTAAATGAGATGGTGTATAATCTTAGGATCTTTGGGTTGTTGGGGGAGAACCTTGTGATTCTATTTTCATTCTTTTTATTTGTGGCTTTGACTTCTAGAGCTAAATCTGTTTGATAGCTAAACGTCAATTTAATTCATCCTGCATTAGAACTGACCACTCAAGCTATACGTTTCACCACTCCACTACAAAACCGTTCAAAAGCACAACTCATAGGACGATGGATGACTTAAGTATGTCACGTTCACCTCTCTCGGGTTCACGGTCACATAGTCACGTAAAATAGTGACAAGACAATGAACCAATCAGAATTCACTTGAGCACTCCGCTGGATTGCTCCGGGGCTCACATAATTTGGGCATAGAATAGTGCGCAGTCTATCGCGTTTATTTTTAGATTGCCTACTGTGGGCTATGTTTTGGTACTATTCGTAGGTCAGGTTTCCACTGTTGAATATCCTGTTATGATTAGATACAGCTCATGAATTTTGACATGGCATAGTAGATGTTTTACCGCACTATAGACACAGAAATGACAGTTACGGCGCCACCGAAGACCTTGTTTTGATATAATATTTGGCTAGTGTTTATTTCTGGCGCCTTTTATTTTATTTTTTGTGTGTTTTCTTTACGTAATAGAACATTAAAACATTTAGGGCGGCACTGCACGACCGTGCTCTATAGACGAACCGCGCCTGGTCGGTAACTAAAGCTGGCATCGATTCCCCGATTTGACATAACATTCGTATTGTTATATCTGTAATCGAGCAGTGGTTCTAACTCGATTTTGACTAAAATGTTAGATACGCTTAGTACGTGATTACAATCTCCAATGGTCACCCACCTCCGCCTCATCGCCGACATATTATGCTTGACATAAATTTATCACATGTATAGGCGATAACTCTCTAATCACTCGGCCACTGAAGAGTCAGCAGTCGCTAGGAAAAAATATTGAAAAGAAAAAAAAATGCCCAAAGAGTAAACATTAGGTCGGTATGGGGGCGGGGGGTGGGGGGTTGTTGTTGTTTTTTCTGTTTGGAGGTGGGGTTTTTTGTTTATGTTTTGGAGGGGTTTTTTTGGTTTTGATTTTGGTTTTGCTTTTGGGTTTATTTGTTTGTTTGTTTGTTTGTCTTGTGTTGTTGGGGGGGAGGTGTTGGAAGGGGGTGTTAACGTCCCACTGTTGCCACTTTTGAGAGGTTAAAATTTTTGTATCGCCCACCAACATGTATTTCCAAGCGGGGCATAAAATAATGCCTGCCACTATAACCTGTGTGATTCTCACCGCTCATTATTACCAAAAATATCACCCAGGTTCGAAAATTCTGTTTTAAATGTATACAGGGAGGCGGTACCGGTACGCTTACTTTGAGCTTTCTGCATTGTTCTTAACTGCTATAAGAATTACTTTTCTTTCGACTGTTGTTTGTATCCGATTCATGGCAAATGGCTTTCGTGATAACATTTAAATGTTATCTTATTGTCTGTTCTGACAGACCCAGCTGGAGAGCTGAATTCACAGTGGGCAGCAAATCATATGAATGAAGCTTCCCCAATAAGAAATAAATGTTGAAACCAAGGGTGAAATATTCTCCTCTGCGGATGTTTTAGTCATCGTCAGACATTGACGGACTCTTATTATTGATGTTGATAATGTTGTTTTTTGGGGTTTTTTTAATCAGGCCTCTTAAGGGGGGGGGGGGCTGGTTTTAAATTGAAGATTTTTGGTCAATTTATGGTCTCCGGACTTTTTACGTATCATAATACTCCAATCACTTGTAAATCTAAAAAGTGTTTAGTCTTTGTGTTACAATCATTATCTTTCAGATTTTCTGTCTTAGAACTTTTATTTTGCCTACTATGTAACAGAATGTCGGGGTTTTTTCTCAAAACTTTAATTTTTGATGTTTTTTCTCATCTACTTTCTTATTTTCTTTTTGATTCCAATGACATTTTCATGGCCTTGTTATTCATACTATAACCTAAGTTTATACAGGTGGAAAATAAAATCGATTCTTTCATGAGTGAGTTACATGGATGAATATGTAATCGAATTCAAAGGCATGAGGGGGCAGGTCAGTTATCCATCTCCAACTGTTTTCCTATTTAAGATATCCAAGATCCCAACAGTCTGAAATTTTGTATTGAGTATATCTATCAGTGTACCAAATTTGGTTGGTAAAAAAAAAATCAATTTTACTTTTATGAAAGCCGTTTATTTTCAATATGGTGGCCGTTACCATGGCAACCTTAGACTTAGACAAAAAAATTAAAGTTACATTTTACATATGTTTTCCTGTGATACCTCCTTGCTATAGGGCTTTATCTAAAAAGGCCATAGTTACCGAGATGGGTATATAAACCACCCCACCCCCCCCACCCCCCTTAAGCATTTATTCGACACCTTTCGCCGAGAAAATGTTAGATTAGTTCTACTATGGACTTTGATGAAGACAACTTTTCTGACTTTTCAGCAATACTTATTTTTGTTCTTGACCCGCGCATGGAGTACCTTTTATGAAACGAAGTTTGTTCTTGTCGATTTATGATTGGTACCAGAGCACTTGACAGACCAGTGCGACTCCTAGACTAGACGCAATCATGCACACTGGACGAGTTGAACAGATGACCATTCCTTTAAGTTTTGATTGTCATTTTATTTTGCAGGCTTCCACTACAGCGAAGAGGTCCATGAGGTGTTGGAGGAAATCAGTATCCGTCTCACAGAGCCTAACATTAACACCATGCTCACCAACATCGCTGGTCTGAAAGAGAGACTAGGTTCGTAATAGTAGTAATAATAACAATGAAAAATAACAACAATAAAATTAATAATAAAACAATGATAATGATAATGATAATGATAATCAGAAAATTATAATAACAATGATAATAATAATGATGATAATAATAATAATAATAATGATGATAATAATAATAATAATAATAATAATAATAATAATAATAATAATAATAATAATAATAATAATAACAAAATAATAATATTGCGAAAACAGCAATAGCAGTAGCAATAGAAATAGCAATAGCATAGTAATAAGAATATTAGTAATGGTAATATTGATATTGATAATAATGATAGTAATAATTACAATAATGATAACAATGCATTTACATCATGCTCTATGCGTTTTACAACCATTATTACTTATTATCCTAAAACACTCAGAAACTTTCGCAGCTTCCAGAGAATCATTATATTATGTACGCACATCGTGACTGCTATTATAGTGTGGCCGTTTTGGTGATGACTCGTCCTAGCGGTAAAACCAGTTCCAACGCCGGTGTGTCCCCATGCTGAAAGACGACATTCCCTCACTCATTTAAACTGTCCACTTATTCTGCAACTTCGCAGAAAAATGAAGAGAAAACATATTTTGAATTGGTAGACTTTGACCGTTAGCAGAACAAGTAAATTGAGGAGTAATTTGTTATAACTTGAAAACTTCAGTCATTTGATTTATTATGCATTCAATTGCAGCATTTGAAAAATTGATCATTGAGATGTTAAAGGGGTGCCACTTTTAAAGCTGTCCCGTTTTTTTAATACAAAAGGTTAAACCCTTACAAAATGATTTAGTAATGGATATGAAGAGAACGCATCATTGTTTAGCTAGGTATTATGTGGAGTTCCATGGATTTTACGAATTATGGTTCGAGACCTTTATGTGGAGTTCTTGAACTTGAGTTTTTTAGTTTTTAAAGAATATTTATAGCCTTCTGCCCACGTGGAATGGTACTTTCGTACGAGGTTGTCATGGCACTGACCTCGCCCATACCTAGTTCCCTAGTGGTGTTGAAAGGGGCGTTAAACCTATATTTTTAAAGCATAATAAGGCGTGTCAAATTCTTTTTTCCTCGAGTGTGTTCATAGAGTCTTCTCTAACGTATCCTGTAGTGGTCGGCTTGGCTGCAGACACCTCTTCAAAACTGTCAAAGTCATGTTGACAGAGAGGTATGGTCAGGAAACCAAATCAACGTGTCTTGCAGTTGTTTTTTCAAAAGTTCCAGTGAAGAACAAAACCTACCACCGTTTGGGGTGTAATGGTTAGACTCTTCCTTGTTGACTCAGGAATCCTCTCCCGACGAGAAGCAAATCTGTTTTACCGAGCACGTGGATCTGAATCTCCATCTTCTTTTTGGTATGCTGAATCCACATTCACGCCAATCGTGAGGAAAACATTTTTAGGTTGAGCGCTTGAGAAGGCTTTAAGTTTAAGTAAAATTTGTCGAAATCTATCAGACCCCATCGGGTAAGAAATCAAACAAAAACAAAGAAACAAACAAAACAACCACCCTCCCAAAACAACAACAAAAACAAACAAACCAACAACAAAAATCTGATGAGCTCCAGTACAACTGGCCGACCCGCGATAGCTAGTTTTCATGTCTTAGTGTTTCAGACTCCCTTTACTCTATTAATTACTGCCACTTATTGAAACTGAGCTCCCTCCTTTACGTTTCCTAAATAATTCCTAGCATTTTGACCGAATTATCGAAATTGAATTTTGTAAAAAAGTAGGCCCTTGAGCATAAAACTCTCTCGCCCATTGTCCCATTTATGTCTTAAACTCTCTATCCCTCTCCTCTCAGAGACAGGTATTGACGTCATAGAGTTTGGCTGTGGTTCTGGACAGCTGCTGGCAAGTCTGGCCACCAGTTACCCCAAGAGCCGCTTCACGGCGTCCGACGTGGCTCCGGAACTTGTCGACAAGCTGCGCGGGAAATGGGGTCACCTGGCCAACATGTCCTTCGAGATACACAACCTGTGTCGTTTGGGAGAAACCATGCAGAAAAAATATGACTGGGTCTACTCGGTCAACGTTATTCACGACCTCTCGAAACCGCAAGAGGCGCTCGACGGCATGCGGGGAATTGTGGAGGAAGGAAATGGGGTGTGCTCTGTCATCGAGCCTTGCATGAGCCAGACTGGTGCTCACGCGGAAAGTGTTGGGAACTCAGCTGTTGCTGCCTTCTACGGGGTAAGCACCTTCATGTGTGTCCCCGAGAGCTTCCAAGAGGACAACAGCGTTGCCCTGGGTATGTGTGTGGGCAAAAAGGGTATTGTCGATAGGTTGCTGAAGGCGAAGTTCAAAGTAGAAGACTTTAAAGCCCTGACTTGAATGCCCTGTATGTCTGCACACCCGTTTGATGACATGAGGCACAGATTATCATGCTGTATATTCCACATACAGTGTACTTATTAAGAAAATCAAGGACTCTTTGTGCTGCAATTGAGACAGACAGACAGACAGACAGACAGACAGACAGACAGACAGACGGACGGACGGACGGACGGACGGACGGACGGACGGACGGACGGACGGACGGACGGACGGACGGACAGACGGACGGACGGACGGACAGACAGACAGACAGACAGACAGACAGACAGACAGACAGACAGACAGACAGACAGACAGACAGACAGACAGACAGACAGACAGACAGACAGACAGACAGACAGACAGACAGACAGGCAGGCAGGCAGGCAGGCAGGCAGGCAGGCAGGCAGGCAGACAGACAGACAGACAGGTGGGGGGGGGGAGAATTTATTACATGTATTTAGTTCTTTCCCTGGTATTAGAGATAAGAAATGAAAACAAATTTAGTACAAGATTAAGCTTGTACAGATCTGCTGCTGAACATGTTAAAGTTGACATTGCTCACATTTTTTCTTTAGTTGATTCCTGTTAGGTGCATGCGCCTGTATTCAGAGTCCACCAACTCAAGTTGGGCCAAGGCGGTTGTATTCAAGGTCCAGTGTAACTTCCTAAAGTTTACGTAAACCAGAGCCTGTTCTCATGCGCTTTATATAACAAAAGTGCGGCATACAAAATGATACGCCAAATATGCCGGTCCTTTATGTATCTGTATTAACTACTTAGGTAAGCCACTTCAGCGTTATAACGTAACATTAATTCAATCAGCTTCATTGCC
>NW_004797356.1:276438-278684 GCF_000002075.1 Aplysia californica | reverse complement strand
GTGTGTGTGTGTGTGTGTGTGTGTGTGTGTGTGTGAGTGAGAGAGAAAGAGAGAGAGAGAGAGAGAGAGAGAGAAAGAGAGAGAGAGAGAGAGAGAGAGAGAGAGAGAGAGAGTGAGAGGGAGGGAGGGAGAGAGAGAGGGAGAGGTGCCTCATAGAGAGAGGCGAGAGATAGAGAAAACAGGGGAGTAAGACATAGAGACAATTACAATTTGGTATCGCAACATAATTCAATTCTTTTTAAAATATAAGAGAATCAGCTTAGGATTAGAAGGGGTTAAAAATGTGTACTGGGTTATGAATTTGTCCAGGTCGACAAAAAGTCGATGATAAACATAAATATTGTTATCTCACATTCTATTAAGGGGTTTACAATTAACTGAAGAGCGGCCTGCGTTATGAGTCATTATCTATGATCTAAAAAGCCTTCGGTGACTCACAAAGGTCGGAGAACTCTCTTATCAAAGGCTCCTCGAGACAATTGAGTACTTAAATCGTCAAGCCATGCATTTCTGGGTCGAATCCCTTAACTGATAAGTGTTTGACTGACATGTTATATCTCCCAAAACCACTTATAGTACATACACACAAAGACTGACAAAGTGAAACGTGAGAATGTGCAATATAGATCTACTAGCTTTGACTCCCTGTTTGTTTAATAATAAGCTATTCTCTGTAAACATTATATGTTGCTGAAACTGGTGCAAAGATGACCGAGTTATTGCCCAGAAAGCAAAATGTTTAAGGAGAGTTAGGGGGGAGAGGGTGGGGAGAGAGAGAGAGAGAGAGAGAGAGAGAGAGAGAGAGAGAGAGAGAGAGAGAGAGAGAGAGAGAGAAAGAGAGAGAGAGAGAGAAGCAGTTTCATTCTTTTAACAATTGTAATACGGGCTTTGAAGTGTCCTCGGTTGCCTAATGAAAACCCTCGAACTCGCACCAATAAGCTTGGAGGTTTGATTACCGCCAGGGGCCCGACGTAGTGTCCTTGTGAAAGGCACACTTGATTTTTCTCACTTCTCCCTAATAATAATAATAATAATAATAATAATAATAATAATAATAATAATAATAATAATAATAATAATAATAATAATAATAATAATAATAATAATAATGATAATAATGATAATAATAATAATAATAATAATAATAATAATAATAATAATAATAATAATAATAATAATAATAATAATAATAATCTTATTATTGTAATGGAGCTAAGCTCGTTTGTGGGGTCAGTATACATTTTGTACACAGGTGCCCATAAAATATACCAAAAAAATGATTCAGTTAAGAATTGTCACAAAGGGCTACGTAGCCGTATTTTCAAAGTTCGAAAACTACCTTTTGAATGTTCAGGTTTGATGGTTTCTCCTGTAAATCGAAGCTCTCGGATGTTTTCACTCTACCTTTAGCCATTTCATATTTTACTGGGGACTACTTTGGTTTCGGGTCGTGCTTCTTTGTTCGTGTGAGACAGCTGCTTCTACTATTTCCAGAACTGTATTACCTGTATTACCTGTCCTGGGCAACAACGTCATTGCACACCGGACAGGAAATCCAAAAGTGCTCAGTTCCCCTCAGCACCAAAGCCCGCAAGGTATCCATACTGATTGTTCCGGTGAGTGTCTGATTATGGCAACGTCTTTCCTTTCCAGATATCTGCTCCTTTCTTCCTTTTCCCCTCTCTATCCCAATTTCCAGCATCCTAATGATTGCGTGGTGTTCTGCTGTCTCCCAGTCTTCTTCATCCCGCAACTTTTCCTCCAGGGTCTTCAACACTTCTCCTTTGTCAAATTTCACCTCACCATCAACCACGGCACTGCCTGCCAGCATATCAGCCTCCTCTTTGCCCTTCAATCGAGAGTGCCCAGGACAGAATATCCACGTGATGGCTCTTAGTGATGAGTGTTGTATTGGGTTTATCCATTCACTCCGAAGCAGCCCTTTCTCAACTCTTCGTAGGACACTCTGGGAGTCTGTGACAATAATGAGAAGGGTAGTTCTTGCTCTTGTATTTTGAAGCCAGCCAAGCGCTTTTGTTACGGCCTCAATCTCCATTTTCATGCTTTAAGTTGTTCTTTCTATGGCCCCTGACATGCTGTGGGCCTTTTTGTTCTCCCTGTATACCACAAAAACCCCATCCACTTCTCTCACCCCTCCTTACCGATCTACCCCCAGTGGGTCGGGGGGATATAAATAGACCCACTGCTCCGCCAGCAGGAGGTGCAACCCCTTCACTGGCGATTTT
>NW_004797356.1:267910-269662 GCF_000002075.1 Aplysia californica | reverse complement strand
ATATATTATAGACGTGTGTATGTATTTTCAATTAATTAAGGACTAAGGAACTAAGGAAAGCGACCTCAGTCATCATCTAACACCACAAAAGCCTTCAGTGACTCATAAAGATTGGGAACCCTCTTATCAAAGGCTCCTCAAAATAGTTGAGTTTGGTCTTGTGACCTTTCCTACATACTGACCTGTGTAATTTTTATATATGCGCTACAAAACTCCTGATAAGCGACTGAGTGATTTACTACTGCACATGATGTAGGCCTATCTGTTATCTCCCTTAACACCTAAAAGTTAATCATCATTGCCTTTCTCACTCTGGATCAGGATAGAGGGCGAAAACATAGAGAACACCGAAACTTAAGCGGCTGAAGGTCGGCACGGACAGGCGCCAGTAGGTGTCTGCTTGACTCCACATATAAGGCACCTAAAGCCTAGATCTAGATATAAGAAAAAAATTACACCACAACTTTATTTGGGGATTTAAAAAAACCCTTGAAATTCCTAAAATATTGCTTAAAATGTAATTCTGCACGGGGGCCACCGTAATTTGACGACGCTGATTAAAATAATGTAATTCGCTTTTGTTTACCGTGAAACGCCAGCTCTGAAATGGCCATTTAAAATTGTCCCATGTCCAGTCGGGTGACGTCACGCAAACCGCCCGAGTTGGCGACGGCGAGACGGCATTGAGAGTTAGCGACCTCAGTGCTTTCTTGTCGCATCTCCATTTCTAATAACAGTGAAAGCAGTTCACAACAAAGAGTGAGCTTATGAAGAAGTCACATTTTTACTGTTAAAAATGGAGATAGAACAAGAAAGCACGGAGGAAATCAGCGTCGTCAAATTAGGGTGGCAATCGAGCAGAATTACATTTTAAGCAATATTTTAGGAATTTCGAGTTATTTTTATCCCCAAATCAATGCTTCATAAATACCAGCTGTGTTGTGGTGTAATTCTTTTCTTATAGATCTATCTAGATCTAGGCATAATATAATTTATTGTTGTCTTTGTTAGCGACAAGGGTAAACAGAAGCAGTAGTCCCCTTTCGGAACACGACGTAAGTGGAAAGTAAAGGAAGACCCGAGTCGGCGATCCCAGGCAATATCGATAAAAAATTTCAAACTATTCAACTTTTGTTGTTGTTGTTTTTTTGGGGTTTTTTGGGGGGGACATCCTTTAACATCTGTTCTATCTGGTCATAATGATGAAACAATTGAAGAAAACACCCTAAATGACCTAAAAGGGGCGTTTGAAAAGTGCAAATTGCACTAAAACCCTTTTTTAAATCTTTGTTTTTTTTCTGTTTTTCTCAAAATCTACTTTGTGACATATGTGACCTCCTTGGTGCAAGGAGTTTTCAAAAACAACTGAAGCTGGAGGCTTCAAATTTGGTGTACAGTTGCTTTAAGATCTATTCTGGGGATCTTTTTGAGGGAATTGGGAAATACAGTATTAGTAACTTGTGAAAATATTCAAATTTTTTTGTAACATGTGCCCCAAAATTTGGGTCCATTGACTTTGGGCTCACTTTTTTAGTTTTGGAGATAGGTCAAAATCCTCACTTGGATCTTAGGCTACTGCACAAAAATCACCTTGACCCGTCACTAATTGCAACAGAATTTCTGTTTGCGGTAAATTGTATATTGGGATGCCAAGATACACTGTACAAAATTATACCGAAATCGGGTGAGGCATAATGGTGTAATTAGGCCTTCAATGACGTCACAATAACATAACATACATAGGATACGTAA
>NW_004797356.1:262395-265240 GCF_000002075.1 Aplysia californica | reverse complement strand
CATGAACCCGGTTAGGCTCTCGGACTCGCAACCGTAAGGTCGTGGGTTCGAATCCCGCCAAGGGCCCGACGTTGTGTCCTTGGGAAAGGCACTTTACACGAATTTTCCTCACTTCACCCAGGTGGGAATGGGTACCCGGCTATAGACAGCGAAAGATCTTGTCAGTTTGTTAGTGTTTGAGCGCTTAATCGGCTGCTTGCACTGTATGCTTCCCGGGAAGCTGAGAATGTTTCGGAGTGTTCTATGGTCTGCTGGGGTAATAATATAGTGTAAAGCGCATAGAGCCTGCTGTTGAGCGGGGATATGCGCTATAAAAATGCTATCTATTATTTTGTGGCGTCGGTAGCCTAGTGGTTAGGCTCTCGGACTCGCAACCGTAAGGTCGTGGGTTCGAATCCCGTCAAGGGCCCGACGTTGTGTCCTTGGGAAAGGCACTTTACACGAATTTTCCTCACTTCACCCAGGTGGGAATGGGTACCCGGCTATAGACAGCGAAAGATCTTGTCAGTTTGTTAGTGTTTGAGCGCTTAATCGGCTGCTTGCACTGTATGCTTCCCGGGAAGCTGAGAATGTTTCGGAGTGTTCTATGGTCTGCTGGGGTAATAATATAGTGTAAAGCGCATAGAGCCTGCTGTTGAGCGGGGATATGCGCTATAAAAATGCTATCTATTATTTTGTGGCGTCGGTAGCCTAGTGGTTAGGCTCTCGGACTCGCAACCGTAAGGTCGTGGGTTCGAATCCCGTCAAGGGCCCGACGTTGTGTCCTTGGGAAAGGCACTTTACACGAATTTTCCTCACTTCACCCAGGTGGGAATGGGTACCCGGCTATAGACAGCGAAAGATCTTGTCAGTTTGTTAGTGTTTGAGCGCTTAATCGGCTGCTTGCATTGTATGCTTCCCGGGAAGCTGAGAATGTTTCGGAGTGTTCTATGGTCTGCTGGGGTAATAATATAGTGTAAAGCGCATAGAGCCTGCTGTTGAGCGGGGATATGCGCTATACAAATGCTATCTATTATTTTGTGGCGTCGGTGGCCTAGTGGTTAGGCTCTCGGACTCGCAACCGTAAGGTCGTGGGTTCGAATCCTGTCAAGGGCCCGACGTTGTGTCCTTGGGAAAGGCACTTTACACGAATTTTCCTCACTTCACCCAGGTGGGAATGGGTACCCGGCTATAGACAGCGAAAGATCTTGTCAGTTTGTTAGTGTTTGAGCGCTTAATCGGCTGCTTGCACTGTATGCTTCCCGGGAAGCTGAGAATGTTTCGGAGTGTTCTATGGTCTGCTGGGGTAATAATATAGTGTAAAGCGCATAGAGCCTGCTGCTGAGCGGGGATATGCGCTATACAAATGCTATCTATTATTATTATTATGTTGCAGACTGTTTGTCCCGAGCCATTTTCCAGACCACATTAGGACTGGACTACAATGCAATGGCTGAAGCTCAATGCACTGACACCTCTTCTCCAGACGACAGCGCCTCTTCATCAGGATTGCACACAGTTTCAATGGCTATCGAATCTGGAGGACCAGAACTGCTGTGTGACATTTCGACCGGACATCCTAGACCAATTGTACCTCCAGCATTTCGTCGACAGGTCTTCGATTTGTTTCATAGCCTCTCCCACCCAGGAAGGAAGGCTACAGTCCGCCTGATATCCCAGAGATTTGTTTGGCATGGGCTAAGGAAAGATGTCAGCAAGTGGGCCAAGGAATGTACGGACTGCCAAGCTTCCAAAGTGCAAAAGCATACTAAGGCACCCATCGAGAAGATTTCCGTGCCTGAAAAGAGGTTCAGTCACGTTCATGTCGATCTTGTAGGTCCTTTACCCCCATCTCAGGGCTTCACTCACCTCTTCACAATCATCGACAGAACGTCACGATGGCCAGAGGCTATCCCACTCAAGGACACCTCAACAACAGAATGTGGCCGTCCGCTGATCAATCACTGGATTGCCCGTTTTGGCATCCCTGTCGACATCACATCCGACAGAGGGCCTCGGTTTACTTCCGCCTTGTGGAGAGAGATGGCCGAGCGCCTTGGTACCAATCTTCATCATACAACAGCCTATCACCCTCAATCCAATGGATTGATTGAGCGATTCCATCGGTCCCTTAAGAGTGCTCTCAAAGCAAAACTCCAAGGCCCGAACTGGCTCGATGAACTGGAATGGGTACTGCTCGGTTTGAGGACTGCCCCAAAAGAGGACCTGGGAACTTCTGTCGCTGAGCTAGTTTATGGAGAACCCAAGCGCAAATACTAACAATTCAACCCAGTCTACCCATGCTGTACAATCCGCTCCTGTTACTCTACAGGAACCACATCAAGCAGGCGGGAAGGTCTCACGTTCAGGACGTATCGTGAGACCACCTCTCCGGTTTTAGAACCTCCTGTCATGTCAGCGCTGGTGGGGGGGGGGGGGCATGTAGTGACTCTCCGAACACTCAGTTAACTCACAACACAGCAGCTGACATGATCATGACTTCGCACGGACTTGCGAAGTGCTCACACGAAAAACACCACCTGACACGACTGTCCTACACGGCAGTCGAGTAGAAAACACAGGCTGATAATTCAGTATTTTCTATGAAATTCTTCTGCACTAAGAAACTGGTTTGAAAATCCAAGATGGCCGCCAAAGAGACCCATTTTTCAGAAAAAAATCAACAAATTCACCCTTAGTACATCCTATTTACCTATGAACTTCTATGAAAGTGAATAAAAGTCCTTCATTTAGAAAATTCTTCGAAGATACATTCTGTATATATTCCAAACACCCCATTAACAGTAGCACAGTATGTGTGTGTGTGTGTGTGTGTGTGTGTGTGTGTGTGTGTGTGTGTGTGTGT
>NW_004797356.1:259899-262295 GCF_000002075.1 Aplysia californica | reverse complement strand
AGTGACTCTCCGAACACTCAGTTAACTCACAACACAGCAGCTGACATGATCATGACTTCGCACGGACTTGCGAAGTGCTCACACGAAAAACACCACCTGACACGACTGTCCTACACGGCAGTCGAGTAGAAAACACAGGCTGATAATTCAGTATTTTCTATGAAATTCTTCTGCACTAAGAAACTGGTTTGAAAATCCAAGATGGCCGCCAAAGAGACCCATTTTTCAGAAAAAAATCAACAAATTCACCCTTAGTACATCCTATTTACCTATGAACTTCTATGAAAGTGAATAAAAGTCCTTCATTTAGAAAATTCTTCGAAGATACATTCTGTATATATTCCAAACACCCCATTAACAGTAGCACAGTATGTGTGTGTGTGTGTGTGTGTGTGTGTGTGTGTGTGTGTGTGTATGTGTTTTACTTTTAGTTGAGGTTTTACGGCGCTCGCAACTGCATGAGGTCACATGAGCGCCTGAAGATTAGAGGTGTCACAAGAGAGTAACAAACATAAAAAAGAAGAAGGGAGGTAAGGACGATAGATGTTTGATAGGGAAGAAGGCGCAAACCACACCAGAGCACCCGCCAACCCCCTTAATTCACAGGTGCGACAGAAGGATCAACCTTGGCCTAGAACAATGTAGATAAAGAAGAAGAAATTCAAAGTTGTCTCGTGTCAAAAAAGGGGTCAGGTGGTAATAATATTGACCCCAGGGAGCACTGAAAATAGTGAAAGGCGGTCGAGGCATCTTCATGGGCTTGCCTTTCACTGCAAACTCCGGTCCGATTAGGGTCTTCATTCCAGTAAACCTTGTAGTCACACACACGCACACGCACACGCACACGCACACATACACACACACACACACACACACGCACACATACGCAAACACACATACAAACACACACACATACACACGCACACACACACACAAACACACAATAAAGAATAATTTTTTAATTGATGATTTTTTGTTCGCTAATACCTGCCTATACCCAGAGCACACTGCGGGCCGGATTCACCGGTTTGGGTAGGGGCTAGCCTCGTTTTTCTTTCATGAATGGCCGGGGCAACATCTATCAGTTTTCGCCTGATAAGACTGCTAGGACTTGCCACCTTGAAAAACAAACGTGTCTGATTTTAAGAAGTCGTTGTAGAATTTTGTTTGAATGTGTTTGTGTTGTGCCAAAACTATAGCTTTTGCCCCATTGATGGAGGAAATTCTTGCTAACTCCGACTCAATAGGTTGTATCCGATTGTCAGAGTGCATTGAAGTCTAAAATCGCTGTAAAATGTGAATATTAATTAAGTCTTTCTCAGTTGGGTTTCAAACGCTCCTGTAGTAGTACGAACATCGATCGACATCCTGAGGCCAGAGAACGTTTGGCTTCTGGCATCTAGATCACACGCGATCGCACCATGATAATAAGCTTATAAAGAAGTTGACTGTTATGAGGAGATTTTTAATGCAGTCAAAAATTCGTGGCGCAACTTATTGTCAAATATTTCCTCAACTATAGGTAGAACATAAAGTCTCCAGCTTTTACGCATTGACTTATAACAATTTGTCTTAACAGATCAATATTTTTGTAAACTTCTGTTAGCTTTATTCTGAAAAATATTCCTTGGTAAACGCTAATTAGAACTCACAATGGGTAGTTTCGACAGATTTTAAAAGGTTGACAATTGGGGACGATATCGCTTTTAAAAGCAAGACCGTCATTTTTTTTTTCTAAGCGCGACATTACGCTTATTGAACGCATGTTTGGAGAACCTTTATTGCCAAAAAAAAAAAAAGCATTCAGGATAAAATGAATTTCTTGCTCAAGTTTTGCCGCTAAAAAGTGTCTTTGGCATTTTTAAAATGTGTGTGTGTGTGTCATTGGTGACCTGTTACGTAGGCCATAATATGTGTTACCATGCAAAATGTGTGTGAGAAGCGGGAAGTGCTGTGAACAATCCCATTTACCGTGTGACGGATATTTATAGCATTGTATATTAAATTTACGAAGAAATGTTTTTATATCCATCCTAGATTGTTTTGGGAAAACATGATTAGGTTCAGACAAATTGATACAAACTGCTATGCAAAATATGAGTGACATTGATTACCCATGAAAAAGATATTTGAGGAGAAGGTGTGCAACGAATTTTTTGGGCATTCTTAAATTCGTCACCAGGTTTTTAAAAAAATAGGTCACTAGTCAGAGAATCTGATCTTGAACTCGAGCCCCGTCGGTATTGATATGGCGAAATGAGGCAGTCGAAGAGAAATCAAATACTAGCTACTACAGCAGCAGCTGCTCTCGCTGCATTCACACATTGGGTGACGTGAGCCTAGTCTAGTCATCCCTTCTGTTCAAGACCTTGGGATAGAATGAGCCCCCTCCCCCC
>NW_004797356.1:257214-258432 GCF_000002075.1 Aplysia californica | reverse complement strand
CAGATGATGATGATGATGATGATGATGATGATGATGATGATGATGATGATGATGATGATGATGATGATGATGATGTCGGCAAATGCTGAGTGACTCGAACATTCTGACGATCAGGTCTTCACAATGGAAAACAAATCGTGGAAATAAATCTTACCACTTGCCTCTCCTTACAGACATTCCAACGCCAAGAAATGTAAGCAAAAATTCCAGGGTCAGTGCGGGAGATTTACATATCGGACAGATTTTGCGAAACTTTTCGCCTGGCGTAGATTAAAAACCTTTATACAAGGAAACGTACAAAATGCGAATTTTTCGAAATACATAATTCATAAATTTCATTCAAAACATAAGTCGACAACCTCACTGTCTTACTTGAACGATTTATCACATATTAATTATTCTGCTGATGTTTGATGTAGCCCAACGGTTTTTACGATAGATCTAGATCTACATTATGTACTTGTAGGCTATATTGTGTACAGAAAAAATTATAGTGACACTTCCACATCTTCTCTTAATCTTCTTTTCATTTTTGAAATAAATTATTAACCTGCTGTCCTCTGACTTCCCAGCAAGAACTCTGAATGACATCATAATTAGACCAGTAAAGCTTCTTCCCTCATCGCTATTGCGCAAACGAGGTCAGAAAAAAGCGGATTTTCCCATAAGTCGTGTCTTCACCCCTGACGTAAACACCTCCTGATAGTGAAATTATCATGGGACCAGGGAAACTAGCCAATGGGAAAGCGTGCTTTATTTATACTTGGCCCTACTTTATTTTTGTTCACAGCCTCGCTTGTGACTCAAAGCCGCAGGTGATTCCGAGACGTGAGGACAGTGAATCAGACCGATGATTCAGCCAGCGGATCGGCGAATGAATAGGCTGCGGTGTAGAATCAACTCTACATAATCCAGCAGACCATGACCTCGAGGCAGTGTAGTAGTATTTTCTATTCAACTATTATTATCTAATCCGCGCTCAGCACTCCTCATTGTTCTGAGCTTTTAGATCCGGGTCAGAAAGCATAACGAAGACACAATGTTAGATAGGGTATACCTTGGAGTAACTATAATTAATAGTTACTCCAAGGGGTATACGACGAGGGGTGACACTGAGGTATTCACCACCCGACCTCTAGAGGGCGGGTATAGCCAACTGATTCACTGTCGTGTGATGTTTACATTCTCTCTCTCTCTCTCTCTCTCTCTCTCTCTCTC
>NW_004797356.1:247577-252577 GCF_000002075.1 Aplysia californica | reverse complement strand
GTGGGGCAAAATATGAAAAAGAGCGTTGGCCATATGATTTGAAATTTATTTTAGGCTTAACAAGGGTTGTTTTGTCACTAGATGATCTGAGCGTTCTAGGAGGCACATAGGGTGTTAAAACTGTTTTAGATAGTCCGGTGATAAATCATTTAAGCACTTGTAGCAAGTTAAACAGATTTTATATATGATACGCTCTTTCACTGGGAGCCAGTGTAATGCTTTTAAAATAGGAGTCACATGATCATGATTTAGTTTTTTAGTAATTATTTTGGCAGCAATATTTTGTACTCTTTGTAGTTGTTGTAACTGTTCATCAGGTACACCAGCCAGTAAGGAATTGCAATAATCAATCCTTGACAATATAAGTGATGTTATTAAAGTTTTGGTGACACCAACAGATAGATATTTTCTAATGCTCCCTATTTTCTTCAGCTGGAGATATAGATTTTTACAAAGATTGGATACATGGTATTTCATTGACATATCTTGATCTAGCACCAAACCTAAATTTCTTATTTTAGTTTGGGCTGATATTTCGTGGACATTGATGTTTATTCTGATATTGTCGATTTCATTGCATGCGCTGCTACGAAGAAATGATATTTCGGTCTTATCCTCATTTAATTTTAATTTGTTCTTGAACATCCATTTTCTTATATCATTGATACATCTGGCGATTCTATCTATGAGATTGTGTACATTGTCAGTTGTAGTGAATCCATACAGCTGTGTATCGTCTGCATAAAGATGGTAATTGAGGGCATATATAAAAATTATTGATGACAGACTTTGCGTGTACATTGTAAAGATGACAGGACCAAGGACCGAACCCTGAGGAACTCCGTATTTTATAGGTAACCTATCTGACACATCATTGCCAATTTTCACTGACATAAATCTATTGTCTAGATATGATTTAAACCACATTAGAACAGTACCTGATAGTAAAAATGACTTTTCCAATCTCTCTAGTAAAATTTCGTGGTCGATGGTATCGAACGCCGCTGACAAATCAAGCAGAACCAAAACACAGACTTTTTTATTATCGATTTCATTTAAAACATCTGATGATACCTTTAAAAGAGCGGTTTCCGTACTGTGGTGCCTTTTATAAGCAGATTGAAAAGGTTCTTCCATGTCATTGGCCTTTAGATGTTGTTGAACTTGACACAAAACGATTTTCTCCAGGATTTTTTATAAAAAGTTTAGATTGGAAACTGGCCTAAAATTTCTCATGTTGTTTTCATCAAGACCTTGTTTTTTAAGTAAAGGTTTTACAATGGCTTGTTTGAAAAGATCAGGTACGATTCCAGTGGTGAGTGACATATTAATAAAACGAGTAAGATATGGTGCGAGATCTTCGATGCACGTAACTAACAATGAAGTGGGTATTGGGTCTAAGTCGCATGTTTTAGCGGGGGACTCTTTGAAATACTTAATGACATCTTTCTCTGATACCACTTTAAATTCACTCAATGTTGATTTGTTCATAATTGCAAGATTTTCATCAACAACTATATTTGTATTTACATCTAACATATCAGAGTCTAAATCAGTTCTTATTCTTTCAATTTTATCATTGAAAAAGTGCAGAAAATTACAACAAAGTTCTTTATCAGTTCCAGGTGGAAACCGTGTACAATTCTCCCTTCCCAATAATTGATCAGATAATCGAAAAAGTTCCTTGCAGGAGTTTACATTTTGAAATTTGTTAAGATAGAATTGTTTCTTGTTAGTCAGTTAGTTAGTGTTAGTTGTTTGGTTAGTTACTTAGTTATTTCGTTAGTTAGTTATTTCTTTGTTTGTTTGTTTGTTTGTTCATATGTTTGTTTACTCATTTTCTATATAAGATTTTTTATTATTTTTGTGTTTATCTGTTTATTTATTTTTTAAAATTAATTTGCTTCTTTGGGTTTTTGTTTTGTTTTTGTTTTGTTTATTCATTCATTCATTCATTCATTCATTCATTCATTCATTCATTCATTCATTCATTCATTCATTCATTCATTCATTCATTCATTTATTCATTTATTTATTTATTTATTTATTTATTTTTATTGTCACAACGTGCATCTTTCCTCGCCCTTCGTCAACTATCTGTCACTTTGTTTCTTACATTCTTTTTAGTTACATTAACATTGGCAGCAATTCTTCTGATTCTCTTTATTTCTTTGCGGAGGGGTAATGTATTTATTTATTTATTTATTTATTTATTTATTTATTTATTTATCTATTTATTTATTTATTTATCTATTTATTTACTTATTTATCTATTTCTTTATTTAGGCCTACTCATTCGTTCGCTCATTCGTTCATTCGTTCATTTATTTATTTATTTACTTATTTATTTATTTATTTATTGTCATAACGTCCATCGTTCCTTCTCCCTCGTCAACTATCTGTCACCTTTTTTCTTCCGTACTTTTAGGTAACGCTATCCTTGGCAGAAGAATTTTAATCTTATTCTTATATTATTTACCTTTCTGCTTTTACGTTTTCATAGAGGCTGAATATTTTCTCTGATATCCTCATTCCCCCCTTGAATTATTTAGGTTATGACAAACATACTGATGGATTTTGGGCCCTTAATTTTTCTGATTAAAAAAACACCATTTTTTCAACAAAAAATATATTCATTTATTGATTTATTTATCGGTATGTTTGAGGTGACCCTACCAGTAAAAAAGTTACAAGCACAAAGGATTCATTCATTCATTCATTCATTCATTCATTCATTCATTCATTCATTCATTCACTCATTCATTCATTCATTCATTCATTCATTCATTCATTTGTCTGTCCGTTCGTTCGTTCGTTCGTTTCTTTCTTTCTTTCTTTCTTTCTTTCTTTCTTTCTTTCTTTCTTTCTTTCTTTATTGATCTTTTATTTTTTCATTTTTATTTATCTGATAAATAAGCCAGGTAAATCTATAGCCGACTTGACTTGTTTTGAACTCGCTTGAGTTGATCTTCATTTATGTTAAATTTTTTCTCGGGCCCCAGCACCAGTTTCTATATATATACAGATCCCAATGGTTAAGTTGAACTTCGGATGAGTTGATTTTTTTTTTCCCTCCATCGACGACATTAACTCGCCTATAGTCGATCGTATTTTTTTTTTAAATAAATTTTTTCTTACTTACAATAAAATATTTAAATAGATAACAATAGTAAAATAGTAGCCGTGGATGGATGGATGGATGGATGGATGGATGGATGGATGAATTAAAACAAATTACTATTTTGATATGCTCGAATTAGTGAAGATGGAATCAAGATTAACACCGAATATTTCCTCTTCTCCCCCCCCCCCCCCCTCCCCAACAGAAATGAAGGACATCAGCACCGTTTCGGTTATTTTGGACAATATGTCAGGACCCAAGGAAATTTTGCCAAGCTCAGTTCTAAACGAACCAAGCAGTATGACTATGTCCGCTGTGACGTCAGAAAGACCTGACATATTAAGCATGATGGACTTGGCAGGACATCTCATCGAAATAACAGCATTAAATGAAGAAATAGAAACAGCTTCTGATATCCCAGCCCCTTCTGCAACCCTTGCATCTGAAAAAAGTGAGGTGCTCTCTATGAATTCTTCTTTCCCTGAGGCTGAAGAAGTGCAAACGTCTAGTTTTGCTACTCAGCAGTCAACATTTTCTCGGTCAGAAATCGCATCGCAAGAGATGCTCAGTGTGGTCTACGATTTTGGCTTGGGTTTAACGGAGCCTGTTCCTCTGTCTTCAAACATGGATGTTCACCGCAACTCCTCGGGTGTCATGTCTTCAGCCAAATCATTAGAGAATCTGTGCACACCTACCAGCAGCACCCCATCAACTCAAGACCAGGAACATGACGTTTACCCCCCGTCCACTTTCAGTAATCCCAGAGAAGCAACCATCAGCACTAGCGCAGGTGATTCTTTCAAAGAGGAGTCGGTTCAAAGTTATATTGGAAATCAAGTGAATGCGTCTGACTATCTGAAGAATTATACATTTTCACACAACGACCATGAGTATTCGTTGTCTCAACAAGACTCGTCCTTCACAAATCTAGTGAGTTCTTGTACAGACCCAATAATACACGCTTTTATCACAGGTGCAAACGATAATACTTCTGTTGGGGACTTCCCCAAGACTCCTCGTGTCTTTAGCGCATCGTCTACACATCATAGCAACCCTGCCCCAGCGCAGACAGATGTCAGTTTCGATTTAGATCATATCCAGCCTTCGTTCCCATCGTTTGAACAATCAGCCAGTACACCCGATATTTTGTTACCTCACGTTGATGGCACTGTTTTGGATACAGGCTCAATGGCCTCTCAAAACATCTGTCTTTCCTCATCTGCTGCTCCCGAAGCAAATTATACCGCTCCTATTACTTCAACACTCCCTATGTTAGACAGTGCTTCGGACGATAGGTTTCATTTCGCTTCATTCTCAGAGAAAGAATTTGACCCGACAACAAATCAATCTTATGTAGACATAACAGACGCCTTCATTGACAGTGCCACAACAATGGCAGACACATGTCCAGTTTCCCAACCGAAAACATCAAACAGTTTCTCCCAGAACTCATACCAAGAGCCGACAATGCAACCCGCTATTGGTGCGTATCGTGGCACTCTGGACTTAGTGATAAGTACAACAAGCGATCTGCCTCAAGGTGCCATTGAACTAATCTCAAGCAGTTCTACAAGTCAGGAAACTCCCAACTTTATTTCACCCGAATCTTCCTCTTATAACTATTTTTCACTTGCTCAAAGTATTCTAAATTGTACCAATATTGTGAACTGCCAGCCCTCTACGTTAGGCGAATCTCATACAGAACAACCCACATTTTCAGACTCAACGCCCACGGTGACTTGGGACTTGGATACCGACTTTGTGACAGGGAATGATGGAGAAGAAATAGAAAACAATTTTGTGGAAGAAAACGAGGTGGCAGGAACGGTAGGCAACTTAGACATTCTTTATGACACACCGATGGATGCTTTACAAAATC
>NW_004797356.1:237577-242577 GCF_000002075.1 Aplysia californica | reverse complement strand
TTGAGGGGTAAACACATAGGCTACATAATGTAAGCCTATAATAATAATATAACAAGTGGGAACAAGTGGGAATTTTTTTAAAAATATTAACAGCACTAATAAGTTATTAAGTTGGGCTATTATTATGGGGACTATTAAACAAAAGCTCTGATAGAGCAAATAAAGTCTGATGTAAAGGCACCTGGTTAGAAAGTACAGGACCGAAAGCTAAAACCCCTGCAATTTTTCTCCGATTTTGAATGATGTGCTGCATAATGTCTGACAGACCCCTGAACTGAGCGGAAACCATAACATAAAACCTCGTTACACCTCGACCTGATCGTTCCAAAACAGATGAGTTTTTCCTGTGTCTGAATCGAATGAAAATAAAAAGTAGTTGTGGCTAGAATAGATGACCTTCTACAGAGGGTATAAAACATGGAAAACTATTTATTACAAAAAAAAACAAAAAAAACAAAAACAATGGGGGTGAAATGCAGCAATCATTAGATTTAAGTTATCCTTTGGCAGTTTTGATAACCCTGCTACTCTGGTTTTCACATCATTCATTCATTCATTCATTCATTCATTCATTCATTCATTCATTCATTCATTCATTCATTTCGCACGCAGGCACTGTTTGGGAGGCTAAACAGCCGTAATTTTTGCCGCAGAACACATAGAAACCCCCGGGGCGGTGCTACTGACTGAAATGTCTTTAGACCATTCTCAAAGGGGGGACATTAACATGTTCTTGTGCACTGTAGAATTGTAAATGGGCTGATTCATCAATGTCAAGCTCATAACTGTGCTTCAACTGCAAAAGGAAATGCTGCTTTTTCTTTCCTAATCTTTACTATCGTCATTTTTCTTCTACTTCTTTTGTATGTTGTCACACTCTTGTGACCCACTATTTCCGGGGTGCCTTGATAGTCAAAGCAGACTTTGTGCTGTTGAAGTCAGATGTGAGCAGAGTAAGCCTGATTCCCTGTATGGACTTCGACTGACATAATATCCACCACTTGGTCCTCATATGACCTTATGCAGTTGCGAGCGCCGTAAAAACTCGAATAAAACTAAACTAAAGAACACATAGGCCTATAAGGCCATTAAAACCCTCACAAACAAATTGTTTTCAAGAGGTATAAAAACATAAGGTATGGTGACATACAAAGGGGGAAGGGGGGGGGGGTTGCATGATATTAAAAAGAAGAAAATTACTACGCAATTAATGGTCAGGATATTGTATTGATGGTTAATATATCATATATATATATGATCTCCATAGATCTCATAAAATAATAATTTGCAGTGGATATAAAGTCAAAATTCGTGTTAAGCAGATAGAAATGAGCAACAAGAGTGCTTTAGTATAACGTGAGACGGGCCCATGCGTACAATAATACCATTCTTTCTTATGATGATAAGTGGCTAGCCGTACTTAAAGACGACTAGACTGGCAAAAAGCAAAAAAATACTGATTTTCAAATAAATTTTTTAAGTAATAACCTAAAGTATTTGTCTTTGAGACGCAACCAAAAGGTGCCGATTACTGACGTGCATGTATCGACCTTGGACTTGGAGTATCTCAAGTCCATTTTCTGAAATGTTACAGCAGAGACAAAAAACTGAATTTTCTAGGAGATTTTAAGCGTAATCTTTTTGACGCTAAGAATGTAAAACAAAATGTTTTTGCACACTGATAGGAGCTATAGATCATTTGGTGTGGTCAGCTGTTTCTTAATAGCTGCTAATTAAGATACTTGAACACCACAACTTTTAAGTACACAAGTATTTTAACTACGATTTAAGATACTAGTCTTCTGTCACTTTTTCTGAGTGTCGTGCACAACTATCTTGAAGTCGTACTTGAGATACTACGTCAAACAAAGAGTACCTCTAAACACAATGGGCTTATCAAAGCTTTCAATTACATGAGATATTTAGACAAAACGATGTTTTATTGTCTCAAAATTTTCGCAGACAGTTTTCATTGTTTTGAAGGATTTTATCGAACTGTTCTATACTTTCTGGCATGTCAGAATCACTTTTATGACAGTGAAACCAAAAGAGCATAAAGAAAAAAATTTAATTTACACATAAATTAAATTGTTTCAAAACAACCAAAGTAAGACATACTGAAATAATAGTCCATCCTACTACGTCATGATTATGCTCTCGACAGAGAAAAGGTATTCATGAGCCATGACATTTTAACACCATTAAAACAATATCCAGGCCATTAAAATTTTGCTTTTACACCAGATTACTATGTGTGCCTACGGTCTCTGTGAACACATGTAGAATAAGAAATACACATCCATGCTTTCTTGCATAAAATCTACATATATACATGTTGGAACCACTCATTTGATAATGGAATCAATAGAACATCATCTGACCAAAAAAAAAAAAGAAAGATCACCGGACCGAATTGATTATTATAATTATGTGCCGACAGAGCATCAACCACAATAACCATTGTTAAAAACTTATCGAAGGGAACGTACTGATTATTGCTAAAGTGTGATGTATCTCACACAAATCTCCTACGAAAACGTAAATAGCACATACTAATACTATGGGCTTGTATGGTCTTTGTGAATGTAGGGGATAACTTTATATGTGTGGTAGGCTGCTGCAGTACTCATGATGAGCTACTGGAATGATTCTTTACTTGCACATTTTCATCAAATCATGAAATTTATCTTCATCAATGCTTATTGGTTCCAGGGACTGGAACTCAGTATGTTGTGGTATATCTGAGCTCCGTCTTCCTTTCTTCAGAAGTTCCAGAAAAACTGGCAGTCCATCAAAACTGTATTTGATTTGAATGCGTGGATCATTTCGTGCGATTTTGATGGCTCTAATCTTCAGCCAAGCAATTTTGTTCCTGTCTGTGTCCAGGAGTGTCTCTGACTCAGTTGCTTGAAATGTTTAAAAGTCTTTGTTTGCCATTTTCTTTACTGCCTATTTTCGACGATGTGAAGAACCTTGGATGACAACACCCCAGTGCGTTGGGGAAAATACATCAACATGTTTACTGGAGTTTTCTATAGCAGAGTGTTCACTGTCACCCTCGTTGAATGTATGTCCAGTTTGAAGAAATTTTTGATCTATTACATCAAATTTTAGCTTTGAGCAAGCATACCATAACATGGTGAGCATGTATCGATTCCGGTTTGGGCGGGTACAGCTGTCCGAATATAGTACTGCCTTCTTTTTGCCTCGCATGGCCATTTCACTGAGGTATTGGAAAACACGGGAAGCGATTTCATTTGAACCCCTGGATGCAACGTACTCTAGCCAAACATAACAAAACGCATCCTTCGTGCCATAGTCATACACCGTAAGGTTATAGTTATAAGTATTCAATTTTCTCAAGCAATATGCTGCGCTGATGTTGGTTTTGGACGTTGGAAGGACCTCCTCCAGATCAATAATGACAGCTGGAGCTTGTGTTGGATCCTTTCGGGAAACGCCTTTGTCATTTTCTTTTTCGTTGAACTTTAACACTTTCAGTTTGGATAGAATGTGTGAATCGTATTCTTCTTGGAGGCTTTCTCTTTCCTCACCAAGAGGCGTTTCATATCTGTTACAAACGGCACATCTGTCCTTTAATCATCGGTGGAAGCTTAAATGGAACTCAGAATGAAAGATATCACTGTAGATCCGCCTAGATGCCCCTTGCTTTGCGTCATTCTTTCTTAGCTCCATGTACATGCGATGCATATAGAGACAAGCTGAGGCTGCTTTCCAAATATTGTTTTCTTGAGTTACGACGACAACAATAGTTTTCAACTCTGTTGAACGAGTTCATGTTTTGACGTATGGCTTCCTTTTCTTCTTCGTATTCGTTACATCTCTTCCTTTGCTGTCGGCGTTGCTCCTCGCTGGCACAAACTATTTCATTCACTTAAGAAAAGCAGTTTTCACCAACTGCTCTGGTATGTGCAACGTACCTAAGATAAAGTTTTGCACTCTGTGAACTTCTTGATTTTCTGAGGTAAAGGATATGTAAGTGAGTACTCCTTTTTTAAAATTGTTCGTGCCCTTTGGGTTGTTCGATGTTGTTTCCTTTTTCTTTGTAAAGTGTTTGAGTAGGTAGTCCCTCTGACGTGTCAAATCTCCTAATTTTGAAAACTGAGAAAAGGTGTTGTATCTTCCATCTTGCGAAAATTTGCAGTGACACTTGAATCTGCGTGCAGGTCCGACCCACGCCTTTCAAAAGTGCACAGATCGATCTATAAATAAAAAAATGAGTACATTTATTCCTTCTGTCTAAAGCGTATCATTTGACTAATTAACACAAATCAAGTTACCAAAGTCCTCGCCCATAGTACGAGGACAATAAACAGAGGCAATCGGTTGTGCTGTGTGAAAAGCTGCGTTATCTAGTAACCTTAGTTCATGAACAAAACCCCAGATATGTATCGTGGGAGTAAGGTCTTAGTATAGTATTGTTTCAATAGTTAATCTATGGTTAGCCTAATTCTTTTTCTTTCAAGCAGCAATCATAGGCCTACCTTGTTTGAAAGCTCTTTGTTGCTTGTAGACCACCTCGTACGAAGAGCGGGGAAAACGTTCGGCAATCACACTTCAGAAAGATTACACGGGAACTGATGCCAGGGTGTTGTTCTATTTTTAGAATACTTACACGGCTTGTCAGCTGACAGTCATAGTGTGGAACTAAAAATTTTCATTCATTCAGGCATAAGTGCGCAACTATCTTATTCGTTTATTATGTTGTAAGTACAGTGCTCTGTGAAGGTTGAATTGCGGGGCACAATTATCTCAAGCAAACCTAAGATGAGATAGTTTGCCCATTGTAGGACCTCTTCATTCACACCTTGCTTGCACAATTATTTCAAGTCCCCGGTTGAGATACTTGTCAGTTAAAAAAATCACGCCTAATGCTTACGATAGTTGGTTTTTGTCCCATATCTTGAAAAGTTCTTTACACAAAGGTTTAATATTTCGTGAGCCTTTGGTCCTGCTATCATGTAATATGTAATGATGAA
>NW_004797356.1:233598-237477 GCF_000002075.1 Aplysia californica | reverse complement strand
ACCCCCCCCCCCCCCCAAAAAAAAAAAAAAAAAAAAAAAAAAAACCCCAAAAAAACCAATTTCGTCAAAAGTCGACTTGAGATACTTGTATCCCTCAGGGTCGGTATTTTAATTAGCGGAATAATTACTAATGAGACATTTACAAAACGCAATAACACAATTGGAAGCTGCGACTGGCACTGTTTTTTAAGGCAATTACTCTTTTTTCTAAATCATATATATACAAGCCCATGAAATGATTGTTCTACTAATAATAATATACTGAATGATTGGCTGTATCTAGTGTGTAATAATACTGGTAATATTTATCATTGACTTTTGGCTGTGATAAGTACAGTGGGAAGTTGGTGGGTGCTGCTGTGGTAGGTTGTCTACTTCTTTACTTCTTTCTTAACATTCTGTTTTATATGTGTGTCGTCTTGCTGTTTCCTGATAGGCCTACATGCATTAGATTCGATCTACCATTTTTGTATCGATAGGCTACATGTTTTCTTTCTCTGGGTTCTCTAGGTTAATAAATTAGACGAAACCAAAAGGTGCCATTCACAAAGTGCTTTTTTGAACTTTCTGGGGGGGGGGGGGGGGGGGTTGCTCTGTAAAGGACCTGTTTCTACTTTCGTATTCTCATGTTTAAAAGATTAAATATTTTGCAAGTGCTCCATAATTTGAGCCAAATTATGTGAATAATGATCATGGTCTCATTACAGATGACAACAAAAAAGAACACTTAAAAGGCACATGGAAAGTTCAATAGCAACAAGAAACTTTATATGTAATCTTATTTTGCTAATACATGTATTAGATTTATCAGTTAAAGAGGTTTCAACCTTAAAGCACAATTTTTATACACATAAAGCTTCTAGGTGAAATTTGATGATAACGACTTTCGTATTCTCATGTTTAAAAGATTAAATATTTTGCAAGTGCTCCATAATTTGAGCCAAATTATGTGAATAATGATCATGGTCTCATTACAGATGACAACTAAAAAAGAACACTTAAAAGGCACATGGAAAGTTCAATAGCAACAAGAAACTTTATATGTAATCTTATTTTGCTAATACATGTATTAGATTTATCAGTTAAAGAGGTTTCAACCTTAAAGCACAATTTTTATACACATAAAGCTTCTAGGTGAAATTTGATGATAACGACAGGTTCAAACTGATCTCCTATGAGGGAAATGCCTTAATTCTCGCTAGGAAAGCAAGTGCACATTCTTCAAACGTAGGAAGCAGCAGTGGCGGTGGGTGGACCAAAATTTGGGTGGGGCTTAGGTTTCTTCCAGTTTTTTTACCACCAAATAGAAAGCAATAAGAATTAAACAGTGATGATTTTTCTATACTCACGGTGAGCCACGGCAGTTTGAGAACCATTCAAACGAGAAGAGTTGCCTTTGTTTTCAATTTCTTTGTCCTTAGTTAAATTCTTGTTGATGGTGGGGACGAAGCCGATTCACCTCCAAATACCCTCTAATTAGTTTTCGTGTGATGAAAAAGTTATAACTGTTAAATCTCAGCAGCACAAACACAAACATGCACACACACAAACATGCACACACAGCACTTCAAACATAATACTTCTATGAGCTGGATTAGGCCGTGTAGTCGAGAAAGTTGAACGTACCCAACAAAGAACCAATGAGCGCATGGGTATCTGTGTTTGTGGGGGAAAGTGTGTCGTAAACTTTCACCCCATTGTCAGGGCTAGGAGAGCGTGAGCCCGCGGTACATTGTTATTTTTTCCCAGTCTTCTACCTTTTTACAAGAAGAGTTTCATTAAGGACGGATTGTGGGAAAAGGGCTCGTCTTTGCTGAGCCCTAAAGACATTTGATTGGCTGCTGGGTTACTGTAGTTGTAAGCGGGGACAACAGTGATTGGATAAGCGAGCAAGCCGCCAGGTTGATCACTCTGTGTTCATTCCGTGAGGTCATAACGGTTTCAACTGCTAATTTCATTATGGAGAAACGTTCATTTACTTTAGGATAGAGTTGGGGTGGTGGTTGGGGAGGGGGTAGGGGCTCAAGCCCGTGAGCCCTTCACTACCCACCGCCACTGGGAAGCAGCCAAGCAGTTTCTTAAAACATTGGCTCTAGGATTGGGAAACAAACAACTGTCTAGTATGAGGCTCTAGATCTAGTACGTGACACTTATGACTAAAATATATGACGACAAAACTGTAATTTAAACCCTTTGTTACTCTTAGAATCTGCCTTCCTTGATAAAATAAGTAGTACATGTAGTTCGATAGAATTATACAGTATCCCATAAAACACAATAAATATATGGAAGAAACTTTTCTAAGAAAAAAAATAAATTAAAAAAACAAACAAGAAATGTAAACACCTATAGTTGGTGACGCTATGCGTCATAAGTGACACTTGTTTAGTTTTTTTGTTTTTTTGTTGTTTTTTTTTTTCGGGGGGGGGTTAGGGGGGGGGTTCAAAAGAGTATATATATTCATTAATTTGTTTCTTTATCATTTTGAATGCAATTTGATTCCAATAAACATTGAACATTCTCCTTTTCAACTAAGAAGTGAGAATAAATATCATAGAAGGATTATACATGTTTATACCAAATGTGTCACAAATATTGTCCCCCAAAAATGGCCACCCATCAATGAACAGTAAAACGCACCCAGAATTTGAGGCAATCTTAGTGAGGAATTAACAAAAAAAATTCACGAAATATGAACCAAACGAGAGCAATTTGCTTTTTTATTTTATATCTTTGACATATTGACTTGCTGTTTGTAAAGAAACATGACTACACAGGTCTCATTATGGTAACTTAATTCAGGTTTAAAAATACATGCATGTCACTGTCAGTTATGGCACCTTGGTTTCGTCTCAAATACATACATGTACTTAAGTACACAAACTAAAATTTAATTTACAAATAATTAAGTACTTTTTGCCTTTTGTCAGTCTAGCCATCATTAAGTAGCCTATTAAGTACACGTAGTAAGTAGGCTGCTGGCTAACATAGCCGTCTGGCAGTCGTAGGGGGTTTCACGAAAAAAAATTAAAACGACTAATTTGACCAAAATATATGTCACTTGATAGAGCTAAAGGAGCTGAGAAATACAAAAAAAAACTACATGAAAATTGGATAAACGGTTCAAAAGTTATGCAAGTTTTTTGTTGTGAATTTGGGCATTTTTCGGGGATAATTAATTACTTACGTATATAAATAGACAAGAGGATGGCACCAAAATGTGCGAAATGAGGCATGAGAAAGACAACTTAGCAACAGTTTTCCTTAGTTCAAAGAAAAAGTTGCCTGTAAAACATATGATAATCATACATTTCCAGAAAGGTTATGCAATTGCCTACATGATAAACGATGTATTACGTAATGTGCAAAGTCATGTGACCAAATATGGCCGCCAATATGGCCGCCATTGACGAAACGAGCAACTGATTTTGACTTAAAAGTGACATAACATTAATGTTTTAAGTCAAAAGTGTACAAAAGTATATATTTTCTTGATCAGCACGACTAGGCCCATCTAACGAACTATAAAACAAGCAACAATAAATCCATTTTATTTTTTTTAAAATCACATTTCACCCCGAAAAAATGATTGTAGTTGGGCACGGAAAACACGAACACTGAAAACTGAAAATCATGAATAGCTCGTACAAATTGCCATTCCCTGATTGATATCTCTTCAATACTTCATCACCTTTAGCCCTTAACCCGAATTATGGATGTGTTGAAGACGTTTGTCATCCCTCGATGTATTTAAATTATTCGTGCCTGACTTATTTGATTTTGAATCTAATTCCCAAATGCCAACAGTCTTGAGCAAAAGTATACATTCTTTACATCGGCAAAAAGTGAGGCATCCAATGAAAGAGCATACAACCAAAG
>NW_004797356.1:230619-233498 GCF_000002075.1 Aplysia californica | reverse complement strand
GTGTACTCGTGGTGGAACACCAAACCAATGTGCCAGGATCTGGACAATAAAGATGTATCTTATCTTATCTATCTTATCTTATATATAGACAAGAGGATGGCACCAAAATGTGCGAAATGAGGCATGAGAAAGACAACTTAGCAACAGTTTTCCTTAGTTCCAATAAAAAGTTGCCTGTAAAACATATGATAATCATACATTTCCAGAAAGGTTGTGCAATTGCCTACATGATAAACAATGTATTACGTAATGTGCAAAGTCATGTGACCAAATATGGCCGCCAATATGGCCGCCATTGACGAAACGCGCAACTGATTTTGACTTAAAAGTGACATAACATTAATGTTTTAAGTCAAAAGTGTACAAAAGTATATATTTTCTTGATCAGCACGACTAGGCGCATCTAACGAACAGTAAAACAAGCAACAATAAATCCATTTTATTTTTTTTTAATCACATTTCACCCCGAAAAAAATGATTGTAGTTGGGCACGGAAAAAACGAACACTGAAAACTGAAAATCATGAATAGCTCGTACAAATTGCCATTCCCTGATTGATATCTCTTCAATACTTCATCACCTTTAGCCGCAAAAGTATACATTCTTTACATCGGCAAAAAGTGAGGCATCCAATGAAAGAGCATACAACCAAAGAACAGATGGATACAGAGGAAGAGAACCAGCGTCTGTGGTGTAGCGGTTAAGAGCTTCGCTTTCATAAGCAGGAGATCTAGTGTTGATTACCAAGAGAGGAGAAAATTGTTATCTATACTCTTCAAAAAAAGAAAAGCTTAACCAAGTGCTTGTGTTTTCACAACAAAATTCATTGTTTACTCACAGTCATAGGTAGGCACAGCCTAAACTGTTGAATTGTGTGATAATTGAGTGATAAAAAGCTCACAACTTGTCTAATTTTGTGAGTAGTCGAACGAAATTTGGCGTGTGAGTTCATTTACTGGGCGGCTCTATAATGGCCGAAAAAATGGTTTGTCAGTTCAGCGATATGCCATGCCACGACTAACGATAGAAGAGCGAAAGCAGGCTATTGGACGCTTGCAAGCCGGAGAAAGTCTAATTGATGTTGTCACACATTTCAAACTGTCACAGTCTACCATCAGCAGACTTTTTGCAAGGTTTCACCAGTCCAACTCCACTGCCGATTAACCGAGAAGTGGACGGCCAAGCGCAACAACTCGAGCCCAGGATCGCTTTATTCAGCTTCATAACCTGCTGGATCGTTTTGTGCCTGCCTTTTCAACGGTCCAAGCGCTTCGGAAAGTCATCAGAATTTCCGACCAGACAGTACGCAACCGACTGAGATCCGAGAAAGAGGGCTTCGCGCATATCGACCTTTAAGGACATTGTTGACGGACCACCATCGCCAACAGGGACGACAGTGGGCCCCTCAGTACGTCAACTGGAAGCTACAGAACTGGCGGCACGTATGATTCAGTGATGAATCCAATTTTCTCATCTCTCGACACGACAGACGACGTCGAGTTTACCGACATCGAAATGAAAGGTTCGCAACTAGATGCACCTCCCAGGCCTTATCGCATGGTGGTAGCAGTGTGATAGTGTGGGGAGCAATCAACCACACTCGCAGGAGCAACCTGGTGAGAGTACAAGGTAATCTGGCAGCCCAGGCCTACATCAACAACGTTCTCCTACCACATGCCCTTCTAGTGCTTCAACAACCAGGGGCAATCTTCCAGAGGACAATGCCATACCGTATACTGCCAGAGTAGATAACTAGAGACTTTCTGGCTAGAAACAATGTCCAGACACTCCCATGGCCTTCAAATTCACCGAATACGAACGCTATAGAACACATTAAGGATGCTTTGGACACAAAATTGTATGGAATTTGAGTTGTACCTGTATATAGTTTCCTCAGCCTCTCCTACAATTATTTCATCGCATAAGAACCCCCCAAATCCTAAATTTCTTCCCATACCGTTGTCAACACCTTTTAATTTCCTCATAAAGCCAATATTTTATTTTTCTTTATTGGCCGTTTCTCAAAAAGCGATTTTTCTCTATAGATCTAGATCTACTTTTTACAAAATAACTCAACAATTTTTTATCCCATCATGACATTTTCACAGAATGAAGAGGATATATTTTTAAAAATCGTCAGTTGAATTTTTGATGGAATAGATTTTTGTTTGTGATGTCTGGAGTGTGGATAATTTTCACGGATTTTTTGCAAACTTGAATACTACCTCGGGAAAAAATTCATTAAAAATGTTCTAATACTAGACTCTACGTTTAGGAAAAAATTAACAGAATTTTTTTTAGATCTTATGTTTGTTCAGAGAGTATTTAGTTTGTTAACATACATGCAAAAAAGCTATCATTTTCCTCGAACGATAACTAAGCGCGGAATTCATTACGTAAGACATTTCAACAAAATCCAATATGGGCGACGTATCCATGGAAACAACACTTTTTTTCTCAAATTTGGTTGCAGATTTTAAGACTCCATACTCTGCTTGTTATATGTGTGAAATATGGTAAAATAAAATACTAGAATCTAGATTCTAGGTCTTGATCTTGATCAAGGTCAAGAGTGGTTTGACCCCAAACGAACCGTGATCAAATAATTTTAATATGAACCACCCTTCGCTAGTTTCGTTTCTGTGGTGAACTTCAAGAACTTTTCCGTGTTTTAAACAATTCGCAAAAGTGTGACCGTCATCCTTCTTCCGTTTTATGTCGTCGGCTTGCAGTCTTTGTTTGATCACAGTGCTTCATCAAAGTTGCGAATCGAGGTAGTAAGTTGTTGAATCTTTCCATCATCTTTCACAGCCTATTTAATAATAAGGTTACAACTTATACAGTACTATGCACGGTTACAACCCAAGAGGTTTTTAAGG
>NW_004797356.1:228872-230519 GCF_000002075.1 Aplysia californica | reverse complement strand
GATCTACTTTTTACAAAATAACTCAACAATTTTTTATCCCATCGTGACATTTTCACAGAATGAAGAGGAGATATTTAAAAAAATCGTCAGTTGAATTTTTGATGGAATAGATTTTTGTTTGTGATGTCTGGAGTGTGGATAATTTTCACGGATTTTTTGCAAACTTGAATACTACCTCGGGAAAAAATTCATTAAAAATGTTCTAATACTAGATTCTAGATCTAGACTCTACGTTTAGGAAAAAATTAACAGAATTTTTTTTAGATCTTATGTTTGTTCAGAGAGTATTTAGTTTGTTAACATACATGCAAAAAAGCTATCATTTTCCTCGAACGATAACTAAGCGCGGAATTCATTACGTAAGACATTTCAACAAAATCCAATATGGGCGACGTATCCATGGAAACAACACTTTTTTTCTCAAATTTGGTTGCAGATTTTAAGACTCCATACTCTGCTTGTTATATGTGTGAAATATGGTAAAATAAAATACTAGAATCTAGATTCTAGGTCTTGATCTTGATCAAGGTCAAGAGTGGTTTGACCCCAAACGAACCGTGATCAAATAATTTTAATATGAACCACCCTTCGCTAGTTTCGTTTCTGTGGTGAACTTCAAGAACTTTTCCGTGTTTTAAACAATTCGCAAAAGTGTGACCGTCATCCTTCTTCCGTTTTATGTCGTCGGCTTGCAGTCTTTGTTTGATCACAGTGCTTCATCAAAGTTGCGAATCGAGGTAGTAAGTTGTTGAATCTTTCCATCATCTTTCACAGCCTATTTAATAATAAGGTTACAACTTATACAGTACTATGCACGGTTACAACCCAAGAGGTTTTTAAGGTCATGGAGAGTAAAAATAGCACTTCCGTTTGACCTGGATGTGTAACCATAGCATAGCCTACTCAATAACTGTTGTTACACTCTATAAACATTCATCTGTGCTTCTGAGAGAGAGGGGGGTTTTCCTGGTACTGGTTCGTTTGGGATATGCATGGTTAGTGGTTGGTTCGTTTAGAGTACGCATTAATAAAGAGAGAGCCATTAATGAACCAGCCCTTTGTTTTAGTAGCCCCTATTGTTAGAAATGAAATGTAGGCTCTATGGCTTTTAGTAGTGTGGCTGTAATGGGGGCAGGGCTGGTCAATGAGTCCCCTGGCCAATGCCTCTAAACTGGTTTGTATGGGGGGCATAGATCTAGTCATAGAATTTTGTTACAGGACTTTCATGATAATGGTTCGTCAAAGGCGCAGCCATATACTCGTGTGTTGGTATCAGATCATTTGTAAAAGGAAGAGATGTCCAAAAAGCTATTCTATCAGGAATGTATTCCAAGTCCAAACAAATGACAAAAAAGGGTGTGGATACATTACCTCCTTATCTGTTTAAGTATGACTAGACTGGCAGTCTAGCCGTACTTATTCTAAATATGATGGCTAGACTGACCATTTAAAAGAAATAGGCCTACTGAATTGTAAAAATATAAATTTTTAGTGTGCAGTACCTAAAGTATTTGTATTTGAGACGAAACTAGGTGCCTTAATGACAGTGCATGTACTTTAAGGCCACCTCTATTCTCACCCGGAGTGAGAATAGTGCAGGCGAGTCTTGTGGCTATTCTCATCCGGTGCACGTTCACCAAATTTTGC
>NW_004797356.1:213371-227934 GCF_000002075.1 Aplysia californica | reverse complement strand
CAGCCGTACTTGTACGGCTAGCCACTTCGTTTGCAAAATGGTTACCTAAATATTTTTTTCACAGCCATGGCTACAACAACAAAGAAGAAGAAGCGACTCAACTATTCAGAGGAGTCGATGATTGCTGCATGTGACTGTGTCAGCAAAGGGATGATGTTAAGAGAGGCTGCAAGGACTCACGGTGTGCCGTACCCTACCTTGAGAGCACGAGTCAATGGTCGGTCATCCATAAGACAGGTAAAGTATTTAAAAATTCTCATTATGTGAAATTCTATGATTTCGTTATGTCAAACCCCATTATATTATTTATACCGGCTACCTTGGGACACCATAACATATATTTTGTTCGGTAGACGGCGGAAGCCTAGTCTTCGATTTTAGACCGCCAAGGGACTTTCACTTTTAACATGCGCACCTTGCCCATGTGAAATTCTATGATTTCGTAATGTCAAACCTCATTTCATTATAAAATACTATTTATACCGTCTACCTTGGGACACCATAATACAATGGAATCCACTTATAACGAGTCCTGAAATAACGAGAAGTCTGTTATAAAGACACTTCTTAAACCCCGTTTTTTTCCCTTCTTTATCTTTGTAAATAAAATACTGCTATTGCGCAGTCAGACAAACGTGCAAGTCGGTTATAGCGGAAGCTGCTGCTGTGCACAGCACATAGGCCATTTATATTTATGCAATATCTCGCCAGTTGAGAAACTTGTTGGTGATCTTGCGCAAGAAAGAATGGGAGAGCCCACATGTGCCAACAGGCCGGAAAGAATGAGTGGGGAGGATGTGGTATGCGCAGACAAGTAAAACGCATTGCGTGATAAACCAACCAAATCTAGATTATCTAGGCCTACCACGCCTATCACTTCTCCGATGCAGGGAGGGAGAGGTCACAACGATGTGACTGTGATGGGATGGAAGGAGCGAATGTGTGACGTGCGCAAGCAGACGGAACGCACCACAGGGTGCGGTAGGGTGGGGGACAACACAGCGGGCGAGTGAGCCTAGAGAACTTTCTTTCTGATCGCCAACTCCGAACTATCAACATCACTAGCGCCAGAGAAAGAAAGAAACCTTTGTCGATTTTGGATCTAGTAAGACCTAGAGATCATGTTGAACCAAATCATCATCAAGGAAGATTACAGAAAAAAAACCCCAGAAAACCAGACTCATAGATTCAGCCTACTGTACTATTTCTTTTAAATTTATTACAGGATCCCTTATTACGAGAATACTGCTATTATAACGCATGTTTCGTACCGGTCCTCTCCCTCTCGTTATAACAGGATTCCACTTTATATATTTTGTTCGGGTGGCGGCGGAAGCTGAGTCATTGATTTTAGACCACCAAGGGACTTTTAACATGCGCACCTTGCACACCGGGGCCCTCAGAGCTTATCCGAGAAGGCTATCATGTTATCTTACCTACCAAAAATCAGGGGTGTGGCTGAAAGACAGTAGTAAGAAGGAGCGGAGGAGTAGCGGTAGAAAGGCTGCAGAAAGAGTCAGGAGCCCACATGTTTATGCTAATTGTTTGTCTTCCCTTTTTCAGGTCCATCGTAAAGTGGTACAGGATATTGTAGTGAAATTTTAAACAATATACAATGATTAATATGTTGGTTCTTTCTCTAGGTCCAGAGTTCAGTACAGTTCAAGAAAATAAAAGTGTGGCTAATTTTAATCGGTTGCTTATTTTTCTTTCATTAGATTGACAGGACAGTGCTAAGCCGAGAACAAGAGAATCGGCTTGCTGAGTGGCTGACAGAGTCGTCAAGGCGGGGATTCAGGCGGACAAAGAAGCAGCTGCTGTCAACTGTCCAGAAATGCCTGAACTTTAATGCAGAGACCACCGTCTTCAAGGACAACATGCCTGGGGAGAAGTGGTACCGTCTGTTTCGTGAGCGTCACAAGAACAAGCTCAGCCAACAGACTCCCCTGGCACTTGGCTCACAGAGGGCTGCTGTCAACGAGTCCAAGATTCTCACCTGGTTCCAGAAGGCAAAAAAGGACATCAGTCAGGTAGACCTTACAGTGTTGGAATGCCCTGAGAGACTCTTCAACTGTGATGAGTCAGGGTTTCAGCTGGGAGGAGGGGTGAGGAAGGTATTGGCTGCTACTACAAGAACAGACAAACGAGTCTCCCAGGTGACCAACGACACCCACAAACAGGTAACAGTTCTTGTTTGCGGCAACGCCCTGGGTGAGCTCCAAGCTCCCCTTCTTATCTTCCCTGGTCAGCGCTTCACCTACAACCCTCTCGAGGGCTTTGAAGAGGCTCATATGGCCAAGTCAAGAAATGGGTGTATAGACTGTGAGATTTTGGCCAGGTGGATGGAGACTGCTTTCTGTCCTGCTGTCGCACATCTGCAGAAACCTGTCGTACTCTTTGCTGATGGCAACAGCTTTCACCTGACCCTGGAGATCCATGAGATTTGCCGGTCTCATGGCGTCATTCTGTATCAACTGCCCAGCCTCAACCATTCCAGCCGCATCGTTCAACCGCTGGACCTGACGAGCTTTAAAAACCTCAAGCATGCGTGGTATGAGGAAGTGATGAAGTACCAGGAGGACAACTCAGACACGTTGTCAAAGCAACATTTCGCCAAAGTTTTCAAGAGTGCTTGGGACAGGCGGGGGCATGATGGGGATGTTCTGGTAAATGGGTTTAGGGCTTCTGGTATCTTCCCCTGGAACCCTGATCGCTTTGACAGGACTAAACTGGCACCTCCCAGGATGTTCCAGACAGTGCAGACAGTCGACTCTACAGTGACAGCAGAGACAAATGGACCAACAGTGACAGAACCGACAAACGAACCGACGATAATAGAATATGAGGATGAAACGACAGTGACTGAGGAGCCAATAATTGAAGTGGAGCAGACAGAAATTATTATTGATCAGACTGAAACAGCTAAAGACACTGACGTTGGACCATCCGCAGCCTCCCATGACCATAACATGACTGTCCAAACTGCCTTTGACAGACTGCTACACTTGACAGCCCGAGCAGGAAGCAGTGGTCTGGTGCACTACATGACCTGCTATGACCTTGACAAGACAACAGACGAGCCAGAGCAGCAGCTTTTTTCAAAGTTGTATGGCCGTATACAGACCCAACTGGTGACTGGACTGACTGACACGAACAAAGACAAGACTGCCCACAGACCAACTATTTTTTACAACCTTCCTCTTCCAGCTCGCTGGGGCAGGAAAAAACGGACGGTCATTGACCCACCTGAGATGGTGTCCTCTGACGAGTTTAACATTTCTGAAGAAAACTTAGAAAAAAAGAGGAGAGATGAAGAGAAGAAGAAAAAGAAAAGAAAAAAGATTGACAGAGAAGAAAAGCGATTGAAAAATATAGGAGAAAAAGAAAAAAGACCTAGAGTCTAGATCTATATCTACCTATGTGGGCCTATCCTATATTCATTAGGCCCTAGATAATCTGTTTTTATTTAGTTTGAATTACGGAGTGTCTACATACACGGTAACTGGGCACCTAGTCTCAGTATCTACGTACATGACATTATCCTGTACTGTCACTTGCTGGGAAAAAAAAAGAAAGTCATACAAGCGTCTTGTTGGGCTCGCCATTGTGACCGGTGTGTGAACCTGTGCGTATGCATCACATTGTGAGAACCGGTTGGGGTCACCAAAGTTCATTCAAAGTCTTGGGCTGCGAAGTATAGGTCTCCGGAATGGGGGGAATTATTGACTATTTTTTAAAGGCACAGTCGGGGGGAGGGGTGGGGATGAAACACAGAATTCTACACTGAGTGTAGAATTCTGTCGGATGAAGGCAACACCGGATGACAAAAACTGAACTTGAAGTACTGAACTGCCCGGTTACCAAGTACGTGACACTGACACTACGTGCCCGGTTGCCAGTTACTGTGTACGTAGATATTGAAGCTACATGCCCGGTTACTGTGTACATGACACTGAGACTACGTGTCCGGTTGCCGGTTACCGTGTTCGTAGACACTGAGGCTAGGTTCCAGGTTACCGTGTACGTAGACACTCCGTTTTTATTATTTCAAAATTACCCGACTGTCTTTGTTTATTTATTCATAATAAATAATCTAGGCCTACTTTTACTTTTATACAAAGCTTTTTGCCAGAAATTGTTACCATAGCCATAATAGCCATGGAAACACTGGTCTAGGCCCTTCTACTGAGACAGAACATGTTGTAGGTCTGTGGGCATGTAGATCTTCATTGTACAGATAACTGTAGCAATTATTTGTACAATTGTGCAGCAATTGTGCGTACAATGTTGTACGGATAACTATAAAACAGAGATGTTCACACAATTGCACGGATAACCACATTGATAGGCATTGTACATATGTATAAATAACATAATAAATATTAATGTAGAAATCTACCAGAGTCTCTGATAGGTCTGATACCAAAGAGCTAGATCTAGCATCTGCGTTTGGCGCGATTTTTTTTTTTGATTTTTTGGTCCGGGAATCACAGCCGTGATTTTTTCGTTTTTCAAAAAAGACAAAACAACAAATAAGCTACTTCATAACATGAGACATGTGTTTTGATAAGTTTAAAGATGTTTTTCCATGTGTATCTATTTTCATGCAGAGAATATTACATTACATTAC
Organism: Aplysia californica; assembly: GCF_000002075.1. NCBI lineage: Eukaryota > Metazoa > Mollusca > Gastropoda > Aplysiida > Aplysiidae > Aplysia > Aplysia californica. The sequence continues at coordinate 223,304 of NW_004797356.1, read as the reverse complement.
ATACTATTCATTGCTGTTTGTCTTTTATTTTTCCCTCTTTGTTTGTGTTTTATTTTGTCGGTGTGTTAATTTTTTTTTTTATTGTTCTGATGATTTGTTTTTCTTTTGATTTCATAATTTATATCTAATATCCTTAGGTCTACTTTTTCTTGATTTTTACACTCGTTTAGGCTTAGGGCAAGGACTACTTTTGAAGTAGTGCTTGGCTTTTAGGGTTAAAACAGCCAATCTTCGGATAGGTGGACACGCCCTAATTTTAATTTTTGTGGTTATTTATCCGTGCTGTTCTAATAAAGATGTCATTCTGTTATGAAACTTTTATTTTTCACGATTTTATACACTGGGTAACTACAATAATTACAAATGATATTCTGGATGCTTAAAACAGAGCACAAGAAATTCTGGTGCTTTAGGCCTAGATTGTTGTTACCTCTCTATCAATTCAATATATATATATAATATATATATATATATATATATATATATATATATATATATTATATTATAAGATCTATATTTTATTAATTGCTATTATGTCGTCACAGAGAGTTGAAAGCTTGAAAATAAATGGCAACTTTTTGGGCAACTTTTGCCACTTTATGTGGCAACTTTTGGACAAAAATTCTAGTTTTGTTTGTTAAAGTCCCAAGAGTCAAGAGTAGGGGGTGACCTAATAAAAATACGGAGGTGATGGGGTTCTGGGGGGGGGGGGGGGCATGCCCCCCTGAATTCTACTCTTTGATGTTTTGTAGTTAGGTTGCGTCCCTGTTCTTTGTGTTGCCTATTCGGTCATCAAGGCTTACGAATTTCTTCTCTGGATGTAAACAAATGGATTGTGGATTTTAAGTTACTTTAACGAACGGAACTCAAGATCACTGATAATACTAAACTAAATCTGGAGATCTAGACTGCATTCTAGTACTGACTAACTAGAGTCTAGCTAGAATCTACGATTTAGATCTCATCATCATCATCCTGTGCCAGATCTGCGACAGACATCGGCGATCATGGTTTTCCATTCATCAGTCCTTTGCTCGGATGCTCTCAAAAAAGCTACGTTTCCCTGATCTTTCCCTGTTACTAGTTACTGTTACCCATTTGTTTAGGTTTCCTAAGTATGTTGTTCTGTGCCTACCCCTGCCAGGCCTGCCTCGCTTGCCCTCAATTTTGCCAGTGAGAGCTAGATGTTCAAGACCCTTATTATGTCTATTCAGGTGTCCCAAAAATTGCATTTGTCGTTTCCTGATTGTTTTTAACATTGAGCGTACCAGTACCACGTGGGCTTCATCAAGCACTACCTCATTTGATTTCTTTTCCTTCCACGATACTCTTAGCAGTCTCCTAAGAAACCACATTTCTGTTGCTTCTATTTCATTTTCACCGTCTTTAGTGATTGTCCAGCATTCACAGTAATCACAGCCATAGATATATATAGAAGGGTTGATCAAACATAGCATTTCAGGACTTTCATTTTGGTGTTCATTGAGATGTTTCTATTTGTCAGGATTGGGCTCATTTTATTGAAACTTGCCTTATAGGCTACTGTCCCTAGCACAAAAATCACCTTGACCCGTCACTAATTGCAACAGAATTTCTGTTTGCGGTAAACTGTTTATTGTGATGCCAAGATACACTGTACAAAATTATACCAAAATCGGATGAGGCATAATGGTGTAATTAGGCTTTCAATGACGTCACAATAACATAACATACATAGGATAAGTAATACTTAACACACCCCCGTCGTGTCGCATCTCATATTAAAGCTTGGAATCTTGTCTTTTTAATTAGAAAGCTACATTTGTGATTATTTATGACCAGAGTGAGCTATTTGCGGATATCGTAAAGTTACATTAAGTATGACACTCAGTCATTAAGACAAAATATAATTAGAAAGGCACTATTTTAAGTTTTGGACCATGATGACTATACATCGACATGAATTACATAAATACATGTAGTACAGTGACACGTGGAACAGGTTAAAATGCGTTAATAAACATATGATATCTACTATTTCACAATAAGAAAAGTGGGCTACATGTAAGTATCCTCTGTACAAAACTAATGTTTTGTGAATTGAGGCAGCGGATACCATGGCACTGTGCACATGCTTGTGAGCGTTCCAGTCCATGTTTCCGACAGGAGCAGCGTCGGGTGTCACAGTTGTCCTTGTAGGTACATAGCAAATTTTCAGAAGGTCTGGTGGTGCTGCCAACAAGGTGGTCATGATGGGAACATAATGGCTATCCTCATATTTCCATCCCCATTCTGCGGGATTAAGCGTAACATTTCTCATCCACTGTTGCACCTGAAGAAACACTCTTAGGCTTTGATACTTAGATGCAACTGATGTCGGAGGAAGTGCACGGTCCTGTATAAATGTTGTGGCTGTTGCAACTTTTATGCAGAAGGCACGATGGTGTAGTTTCTCCTCAAGACTTTCTTCTGGTTTTCCATTGTACAGAAGCACAACGGCTTTCTTGCCTGAAGCAGCAACGCTTAAGGCAGATTGGTTTGTCATAAAATCTGTACTGAAGATTCTAAGAGCATCATTTTGTTGGAACTTTTTCAAAGTAGTGCCTTTCCCGATACCGAATGGTCTTGAGGTGGTGTCACAGCCAGAGAAGGAATGGAGAAAGAGCGAATTAATTGTTTAATATCCCATTGCTCCATTTTTAAGCTGGGATATTTTTGTTCGAGTAGAAATAATGTTATGAGCAAGTTCTTCAGCATAAGGTGCTAACAGAAGGAGAATATCTGTATCTTCTCCTATTACAGCGGTATCTTTGTGCTGCGCACACTTAATTCCTGCTTGGACAATCTTAAAGTCAGCATCACATTTGCTGTACATGACAATGTGTCCTCTGTCTTCACGCACTGACCTGAGGGCATTGATAAAAATGTTGCTTATTTTCTTTGTTGACAAGAAAAAGATCCTTTGAAGATTGGAGAACCATGTCTAACTTAAAATGAACAGCTTGTCCTGTAATTCCTTTGGCTATTTTGAGCTGTGTCATATCTTTTGTCGAGAGTCTAGACAAATATCCATAAAAAAACAAAGGTTGCGTTTGGATAACTCCTGCTGACATAAGAAGCATATTATGTCTCGATAATACTAATGAAGGTGCTCCCTCGTTGCCAGGGAATGTGCTGCAGTAAAGACCCTCCATCAAACGACGATCTGCAGGTTAGCTGGTGATGGCAGATCAGGCGTAATCATTGTCCTTGATTTCCTAAGTTCTTCTAGCAGAGCTGATTTTTTGGATTAATGAAGGATATTCAGACAATGACAAGGGGTAGCTGTAAAGGTCGCGTTTAAAAATCTCTATCTTGTCTTCATATTTTGAAGTTGCAGCTGTCACAAATCTCTGAAACAACAACTGAGAATCAATAGTCACAGGGTCGTGGTTACTCTATAGAGCTGTCTTTGCAGCCATTACAACAACTTTGTCTTTTTTATTCAAGGACAATTCTGAGACTGATCCACCTTCCATTTTGCTGAGAATAGTTTGACCAACATCTTGTGCTTTGTCAACGTTGGCAGCTGTTTCTGCAACCACCCCCGTAACGATATTTCTCAGACTAGCGTCTTCAGCCAACGGATTTCTCTCAGAAAGAAACTTGGTAACATCCATCATATCCTGGGCATCCTTTGCCGATCTCGATGGACTCAGTTCTTTGTGCTGTTCACTTGAGAGACGCAAAGTGCCTGTCACTTTTTGCATGGCGTTATTTAGTTCTGCGCAAGCTGGCATTGACAGAAGCCACGTTGCAGTCTGTGATTTGCTGATTCCCCTGCCTTTTGTCAGTCCCCCGGTTGATTTGACACTTCACATTCACATTTGTTCAATGGCTAAATCTGAAGAAAGTCCTGGCTTAAAGTTCAAGAGATCACTTCGCCGAATTACATGATGGCCGTCCGAAAAACTCTTATAGATATGAGGGTGAGTCTCTCCTAGCTGGTTCATCATCTGGAGGTACAAGAATGCTAATTGTGTGTATAAATTGTAATGGTGTCCTGCCGCACCTAGATAGGGTAACATTTGGTGAACAGTAGAAAGATGTAAAAGCCAGTTGCTCGTTCTCTCTCTGCTTTAAGAGATATCTTTAAGATGTCAACCATTGCCATACATTGAAGCCACACTTTGTTCGTTCTACTGATGAGAGTACTTGCGTGATCTTCGACTTTTTTCGCCAAACCAAGAAGAAGTTCATTGCCCTTCAGATCATTGACAGACAACTTGTTTGCCAAAAGTTGTTTGTATAAAGTTAATAAAACCTGCAAGTCTTTATTCGATGCCAGTGAATCAGGTGTTGCGGCATCGATGTTTTGAAAAAATATCTGGTAGAGAGTAATTTTCACTTGAACCTTCAGGGCTAGACTGAGTATCTTCGACTTCTAGTGAGATGCCCGATGCACGCGAGGAAGCTCATTTCCACATGAAGCGGTCCTAAACACAGCAAACTGGAGCGGAGTTCACTATTTTCAGGCTCGCCTTCAACGATTTTCAACACTTTCCACCACAAAGGCTGGTCAAATGTTATAATTGGTGTTTTGTTGTGTTATTTTGCATGGGGACCACAAGAACGATCGTGCCGGTTAAAATGAAGACTATACAATGCGAGGAACAAAAGAACAACAAATTCATTATCTATTCCAGACTGTAGGCCTTTCTGAAATTACACACACACACACACACACACACACACACACACACACACACACACACACATACACACACACACACACACACACTAACGCAGGCACGCAGTCACATACAAATAATACAAACAATGCCGAAAACTAGTATGAATGAACGACTGAGATATCTAGATCTAGACTCAAGTCATTTCTACATGTACTTAAATTAGACATAGATCTAGATCCAAACCCATGGACCTATTGATCTACTAAAATAAGTATTTCATAGAAACACTCTTTTGTTTTTTAACCATAACGGGTTTCCATACTTTAGCGCACACGTCTGTGTGTAAGCACAGGCGTTTGTTTGTTTTTGTTGATTTTAAAACCTACATGAGGGAACAAAGCAATTCTTTCGATATATCTTATTTCTACAACTCATATTAAAATTGCATATTACACAAAAAGGCACATCTGGCTTTAAACTTCTGCGAAAATGCGTCAATTATCTATTAGGGTTAAGTGTTTCACGGGAAGAAAGGTGTCAAGGTTTCCAGTTTCCAGGAAAAGTTGATCACTTTTCGTGGAATGCCCGGATGTAAACACGCAAAAACGTCTTTTTAGTTATGGAAACCCTCGAGGGTTAGAACAGAAATTGGTCAGTAGAAAATGACCAATATCTGAGAAAAGCCAGACCCTAAACAGGTATAATTTATGGTGGGTGTTCAGGACACCCTTTTCTACCACTTCGCGTCGGAATAATTTCTGTTGCAATTAGTGACGGGTTATTTCGTCTGGACAGTGGACTATTAGTCGTTGTAGTTCTCCTTTCTGTGGAACGTTTGGCGTCAGATGTTATCATATCCTAGATGTTTCAACTGTTGGACTTGTTTGATCTTTTCACCTTTGCTAATGAGATTGCATTAACTAGGGTTTGCTGCTTTTTTAAATATTATTATCATGCATTTAGATCTACTGACACTTTTTAAAAAGGTCACAACGGAACAAATGGGAAGGTCGAATCCACACACAGACACGTACGGAAAAAACAGCAATTATTATAATTAAATAGGTCTATTTTTACTTATGCACCCACACACAGATGCATTGATTTGAGGGCTAGGCCTAAACTGCCATCATTTATGCAGTTGAACACACATATTATATGGCCACTAAAACCCTTGCAAATCAATTGTTTTCAAGTACATGTAACAATCCTAATAGTAATTACCTAAACATCAAATAATTGTGAAATGAATGGCAGCCCCCCCCCCGGATTCTTTTACCCCCTGACACCCCCCGTGTTGTTAAAATCAAGTAAAAACTATTTTCAAACATCAATCTAACTCAATAACTAGAATCTAGATTCTAGATTTTCTAGATCTATTGATTTGTGGCAAAAATGAAGGCCATAATATTCGTGTTCAGCATACAAAACACTAGAGAGATCTAGAAATCTAGACCTAGAGATCTAGAGATCTAGATCTGGATCTATTAGATCTAGCTAGTCTAGAAAAAAAATGTATGAAACGTGAACATGAGACTATTGAGACGAGAGCATAAGTAAAAGAGAAATATCAATAGATCTAGATCTATTATTATAATTATTATTATTGGCCCCTCCGTCACATTATTCGGTAAGATTGAAGAATACCGGACCAGCGGACTGACTTTGCCTATGTGTCAACCTTAGGAATTCATTATTTTCCCCAGTTTTTATCTCTCAATGGAGAATCTCGGACCTGTAGATCTATTCATAAAATTTTGTCCCCTCCCCACCCACCCCACATTCCTGCGCAATAATGTATAGCTATCTACGAGTGGTCCTGTATTTTTCAATCTTCCCCATTATTCCTTATCTTATTAAATATAACGTAATGTATACTTTGCTAGGACTAGGATATATTAAAAGTTCTAAGCTCCTTGATACTTTGTAATCTTTTCTTAGGACTTAGGAGGTACAAATAAAAAGATTTATGTCCCCTGTTTGCAATGAGCTGATCACAGCGTTATGATTCGTAGCACGTTCCGATTTGTAAGGTGGCCGGTTAGCTCAGTTGGTTAGAGCGTCGTGCTAATAACGCGAATGTCATGGGTTCGAGCCCCATATTGGCCAGCGATAAATTTTTTGTCTTTTTTTTCCCCTTAATTTTTGTGATGGTCATGCTCTTTATTGTTTATGAAAAGCATGTCGAACAGATTTTTTTTGCTTTTCAACTGTTGTGAGTAATGTTGAAAACTCAATAAACTTCACGTTTTAATTTAAATCTGCGTCATGTGTTTTAAATGTGTAAATAAAACTGCTCCTTTTTATCTACAAGTACAAGAACTTATCAGTAATATATATAAGCCAGGGAGAAACCAAAGATCATCAAACGATAACACCCTACTTGTGACACCTGTAAAATCATACAAATCATATGGAGAGAGATCTTTCTCATATCTTGGTCCATTTATGTGGAACAGATTACCCATGAAACTAAGACAAATAAAAACACTTGATAGCTTCAAAAGACATCTTAAACATTTTCTGTTCGTACAGGCCTATCCTTCATAAGCTTTTAACGTTATTTTTAATTATAGTTGTTCTGTTCCTATGTCTGGATGAAAATAGTCTCTGTGTGTGTGTGTGTGTGTGTGTGTGTGTGTGTGTGTGTGTGTGTGTGTGTGTGTGTGTGTGTGTGTGTGTGTGTGTGTGTGTGTGGTTTTTGAAAAATGGGTATTCCAATGTAAAGCGCATTGAGCTACTTTTTTTTAAATGCGCTATATAAATGTTATATCTTATTCTGGCACTTCGGAAAATTGTGGCACATCTTGATGACTTCTTCGACACAACGGAGAGAGCATTGAACATAGCAAGTTGTGCGACGTAGATGCTGTGGTGAAGATGTGCAGGTTAAACCAAACCAAAAAACGAAACGAAACAAAAATAAATAAATTTTAAAAAATAAATAAAAAATAATTGAAAAATGTCCCCATACCAAAGATTCTCTTCCTTGCAATGCATGTACAAGATTCTCTTCCTCGCAATACATGTACCTTGGTAGTAGAAATGTCCGGAGCACCGGGGGAACAGCGACTCTATTTTTAAAAACAGGAAAAAATGTGTCCGGGGAACAGCGACTGCCCTAAGCGAGTACCGGTACCCTGTTGTGATGGTATTGATGATGGTATCGATACACCTGCGGCCTGCCAAAAAGATTTTTCCATAAACATTTAAAACTATGTCTAATCGTAAAAATAATATCAAATTCGGAACCAGCGTGTCCAAATTATCAAAATAACTCGCGGATGACCGTTTTTCTTGCTGGATATAGAAGATCACAAAAAGAAGTATTATTTTTATATAGATCTAGATTCTACAAAGATTGCATCCTAGATCTAGTAGTATGTTCCTATCACAAAGAGGACAGACAACAGTATAATAGGACCCCCCCCCCCCCCACCTCAGTGTGAAGTGACACGTGGGGTGCTTTGACGCAAAATTCCTTTGAAGTTTGCCGCCACGCGGGGTTAAACTTTGCGCGCAGAATTTTCAAAATAATTATTGCTGCTAAAAACTGATTTCATTTTCGAAATCGGCGTATCAAAATAAGCAAAGTGGCTCACGTGGAACCTGATTTGATGCCATATTTTAAAACTGGAGCAAACTTTGTTTTTCAATTGTCTATTTTCAATCTAAAGTTATGTATCAAGGTCACCCAGTGCGTTGTAAGTGCATCTGACCAGAGAGATCTGACGTCAAAGCTGTTTGTTAGGACTACACACTGCACGCACACTAGGTATCTACTATCTACTACCTACTGCACAGTCACTGTACAGTGTACAGTATGGCGACTTGGTCGAAAGACACTTATTCTCTTTATTGACATGTAGTGGCCTACAGATCCCTCAGATGTCTGTGCACGATTAAGTCCAGAGACTACAATAACAAATTATTAAGAGAGGGCGTAGGGAGAGTTTGTGTCATTAGAATTTAGCAACTAATAACTCCGTGTTCCTCTTTTTTTACGTTTGTTAAATAACAACACACAGAAAACAGGCAAATTGTTTCGAAGAGTCATCTGGCACAAGAAAAAGGGATCTCCCCCAATTGAAAGGGAATTGGACACTATAAATCGGAATGTGTAAACAGAATATGGGGTTTGATAAATCTGACAGATCTACTATACGAAGAATGTAATACGATTTATCGCTGAGAGTAACCTGGGCTTTACATATTAACCCTTTTCACGGTAACCTATTTATATCCCTTTGACCGACAACTGTGTGTAACACACCCGCACGTGTATTATACAGTGGGTTCCAAAAGAAACTTGATAATGCAATCACCCATCCATCGGGATAAAGCCTTACACTACTCACTCATACATCATACCTATTGAAACCTAAATAAATTCTGCATCATCTGACACAATAATATTTCATCTATGTTAAGAGGTGCTCGAGATAACAATATGGTCACTCAAAATTTACCTTAAAAATCAGGCTTGGCAAAATTGTTCGAAATCACAGAAACGTTGTCTTCGCGAGTGTATTGGGGACCATCAATGTTGATAGAATGGACATACATTGCGTATACAATGAATGGAGATTTTGTTTCTCTGCAATAAACAATATTTAATGTCGATAGTTTCAATTTCAAACAAAACAGAAAACAGAGCAATCACAAATACCACAAAAACTTGGACTTAACATTAAATGTGCTCATTGTTATTTTGCGTAGGAGCCACTGGTTTTATGTAGTGCACGAACCCATAGTGTACATGTTACCATCTCAAATAGATATTTTCAAAATATTATACATGATACAGTTGACCAGACTCGATTCGTATTGTGAACAAAATTGTTTTCCGAGTGTAAAAGTATGCCTCGCTGCCTCAGTTTTGCTGAGATGTGTCCCACACTGCCCTCGCTAGCACTTGCAGTGCAACGTAACCAAGAAGATTTAAAGTTATTTTAAGCTCCTTGAACGCAACACACAGTCGAGCCAGCCAGCTTCCAAAATCATCTTGTTTTTTTATCTATGTATGTGACAGAGAACGTTTAGATGACTCAACTGACTCACTTCAAACAAAATGAATGCACGAGGTTGTTTTTTTGTGTTGTTTTTTTTTTTGCTGTGATTTCTCGTTCTGTAACGAACAACCTTTATTTCTTGACATCATCAGCACAACATTATGTACAACATTAAAAATTTATTAAAAGTAAAAGTGATTAAGGAAACTAAGCAAGGAATACCTCTTTAGCTCCCCCCCTCTCTCTCTCTCTCTCTCTCTCTCTCTCTC
>NW_004797356.1:209663-211234 GCF_000002075.1 Aplysia californica | reverse complement strand
TCCTGGCTGTTTCTGCAGCCTTTCTACTGCTACTCAGTGGCCCCTTCTTACTGCTGTCTTTCAGCCACATCCCTGATCTTCTGGTAGGCAAGATCTACATTGAGCCTTCTCGGACAAGGGTAAAAAATCTCGGAAGTCTCGTGTGCAAATTGCGCACGTTAAAGATCCCATGGTGGAGCAAAATCGATAAAGAGTAGGCTTCGGCCGCCACCCGAACAAAATTCAAAACTTCCTACCAACGGAAAATGTTTGGTGCGTCGCGCGCGCTCATATTATGACCTTATGCAGTTGCAAGCGTTGTGAAACACTTACAAAAGAAAGGGAGAATGTTGTCTTCAGAAGGCTGCAGACGTGACAGACAATCCAACCGATCGGCCGCTACAAAAATTTTAATCAGGCGTAGCTTAATTTTTGTGCGTCCGGCCTTGGGACTGTCTGCTGCCCACGGGTGAGTAAATTCTCGCTTGTAAACTTTTTCTCACCCCCGTGGCAGTGCTACTGTCTAAAGTGTCTTTAGGCCATTCCCAAAGGGGGGGGGGCATTAACATGCTCTTATACTCAGTAGTATTGTAAATGGGCTGATTCATCAATGTCATGCTCATAACTGTGCCAGAACTGTACAAGGGGAACTGCTGCTTTTTCTTTCCTAATCCTTACTAAAAATGCCTTACTATCACCAGTTTTTCCTCGACTTCTTTTGTATGTTTGTCACTCTCGTGTGACCCGGTATTTCCGAGGTGTCTTGGTAGTCGAAGCAGACTTTGTGCTTTTGAAGCAAGAGAGTTGAGCAGAGTAAGCCTGATTCCCTGCATGGACTTCTCTGTTGATATCCACCCCTTGGCGCTCATATGACCTTATGCAGTTGCGAGTGCTGTAAAAGCTCTACTAAACTAACTAAACTTTTTCTCACTAGTTTTACTGCTGACACCTGGAGAATCCCACCTCCTCCAGCCACAAACATGATGACTTCTATTCAAGGTAAATGGGTATTTTTTCCCCTTAAAAGCAAGACAAATAAACAAGCTTTAAAAGATAGTTCCAATAACTCTATATGCCCAAAAAAATTGACGAGCGCCTGAGTCCACCGCCTCGTGACTCCTGTGTATTTGGGTTCCAATGCAGTACTGCCCCACTTAACACTTCGAGAAAGGCAGGAATTCACTGATTTCTTTAAAAACCCGCGAAAATTGCATTTTCAAGTAGCGCGCGAAAATCCAACCCGGTATTTAGCAGATACTGCAGCACAATATTATCCTCACATGGTGATGAAGAAGGCCAGAACACACATGCCGGCAGCAAACTGGAAGAGTGTTCCGTCAAAGGTGTCCAAAGTGTCAGGGTACCAGCCGTTAAAGATGAAGGTCGATGCCAGGCTTGAGCAACTTTCCGTTGCGGCGACAATAGCGAAGAGTCGACCTAATGATAAGAACATGATGAACATCTTTTTAAATACATTTTATTTTGAAGTCTAAAGCGAGGGTGGAGGGGGTGGGGGAGGATGAAGGGGTGTCGTGGTGGTGATGATGATGATGATGATGATGATGATGATGATGATGATGATGATGATGATG
>NW_004797356.1:204835-207065 GCF_000002075.1 Aplysia californica | reverse complement strand
TAATAATTAAAATAGTAACAATAAATAACTGCAAAAATAAAAACAAGAAGAATAGAAATAGCCACAACAACAGTAACAGCAGCAACAACTGCAACAACAACAACTGCAGCAGCAGCAACAGCAACTACAAAAACAACAGCAGCAACAATTAACTCTCTGATTCTAATCTCACCTAAAAAGACCCAAGTCAAATCATCCGCAAACCCAAGAATCACCAGCCCAGCAGTCTTTGACAACAAGCCAATCAGCACAACTGTCGTGTCCTTGAACTTGAGGACATGCTTCAGAAGAGGAAGTATTGTGATGAGGGCCACACTGCGGGTGAAGTTCTCCGTGCCTTTGAAATAGCCGTACTGGGTCCGGGAAAAACTACGAGGCGCTCGCCTCAGGAACAGGTACAAAATGTCACCCTCACCTGAATAAGTGCATGAAAACAGACATCTGGGAGTTGAGCCAGAGAGTTTACAGTATAATCTTCTTACAATACTGTAAAAACTCACTGGTTAAGCCTCAAACACTTTGATTAGATTATTGCAGAAACTTAGACAAAATCCTAAGAGAAATGAATTCATAGATTAATAGGAAGGACCTAAGAATTTAGGAACTCCACAGACGCATCACCCAGAGTCTACTAAAAATGAAACGAAATTAAAAGTAGCCTACTCAACTATTAACTTGCTGAGAACGTGCATTCTTTTTCAGTTACTCGACAACGATTAAAGACGCGCTGTTTCAGGTCACTTTTTAAAAAAAAGCATGAGTTCGTTAGATATTTAGATCTATTAACATATTTTTAAAGTTCTGTTTTCTTCATAGTCAACTTTAAAAACAGGTAACAGTTTGTATACCATTAGAATGAGAAAAATCGTGATTCTGATTTTGTATGACAGCTCGAAGTGCATCCCAACATTGCTATGTATCCGCTGCTGATCAGACACATTATGTGTCCATTGCGTTTATTAAAGAGTTAATAAACTGGTGACCCGATCATGTCAGTGGGCACCCGGTATAATACGGGGTGCCCATTGCACATTGGGGGATCGGGTCGGGGCGGGGTGGCTTGCTAACAAGGTTGACAGCGCAAAGCGGATATAGTAACACAAGCCCATCACACCCGACTCGTCGCCTCAAAAACGCGTTTGTTTTCGGGTGACGAGTCGCCCCCGACTCGACCCAACTTGACCCGACCCGATCCCGTCCGCAATGGGCACCACGTAGCATACACACCTCGCGACTCGTCGCTTGCGACTGCCGTGACGACGCGACGTCGCGTCGCGCATAAGGAGACATAGGCTAACCCTACACGTGTCCACTGAGACGGACACGGCCCGATCTTTTGTCGCCAGGAAAAAAATCGGTCGAGTCGTCAGTTCGGACAAAATACGTCTGGTCTGTTGGCCTACTGACCGTCTTATTCCACACACTGTGTCTCAATGATATGTCCTCGGTACAGGGCTATGAATAGTCGAGGTCAATGAACCCAAGGCGGAATAAGAAATGAATGGGTTTTTTAAGGAAAATTGGTAAAGCCTTTTAACCAGGTTGTTTGAGCATAGACTGCTAATTCTGAGGCGCAGATTATGAATATGAATATGACATTCGAATTTTAATCCGAATTCAAAATTAAAAATTTTTGTTAGCTCCGGCGGGGCCTATGGCTCATGAGTTACGACTCGGCCCGGCTAAAAAAAATGCAGCAAGCGGCTTTCCAACCGACACGTGTTTTGTCGGGGCGTGTCGTGTCCTGTCTGTTGACACAGCCAAACGGACTTTTCACTGATTTCTTAGGAAATAATCAGTGCTCCATTTCAACTACCGACTTTCCGAGAGACGGGCGGAAGCAGGTCGGTTGGTGTTCGTCGCAGTGGACACGGGCCCTTAGACTAAACTGAATCACATGTCATTTTTCATTATATGGCGAAAAGCGGAGTCTTACGCAAAGAAGTCGAAATGGTGACATTATATTATCATGTAATGAGTATACATGGTCATTACGTTCTTTGACATTCTTATACTTATGAACTTGAACACAAAGGTTTAGCTTTGAAAAAACAACAAAAAGGGACAAGCTAAAATTAATTGAATTTACTTTCACAAAGGCATTTGAAACAAACAGAATAATATTTTTTGTGTTCCTTTTTTTGTTGGGGAGTAAGGGGCAGGAGGGTGATGAAAACAGACAGACAGACAGACAGACAGACAGACAGACAGACAGACAGACAGACAGACA
>NW_004797356.1:201187-202044 GCF_000002075.1 Aplysia californica | reverse complement strand
TCCCTTTCCACGCATCTCCTCCATGTTTCCCGTGGCCTACCCCTGCCTCGTGCTCCTTGTGGGTTCCACAGCAGTGACTGTCTTAGTAGTTATATCGCCTGTATGTTATTGTCACAGGATAAAAATATCGCGACCTCAGCGTTTTCTTGTCGTATCTCCATTTTTTAACAGTGAAAATGTGACTTCTTCTTCAGCTCACTCTTTTTTATGAGCTGTTTTCACTGTTATTAGAAATGGAGACACGACAAGAAAGCACCGAGGTCGCGGTATGCTTTATCAGTTACTGTGAGTTATATATATATTATATATATGGTCGCTTTTAAGGACAAGCGGGCTAACCCAGATTTCGGGGGTTTCCAGAAATCTTGACAAACTCCAAAAGTGGGCATTGCCCTTCACATATGAGAAGTTTGGTTTCATTGGTGTGTATATTTGTTTGGTTATAGAGGAAACTCTACTTGTCTTTTAAAGAAACTGAACAAGGGTCCAAAAACTTTACCTTCGATTTTCTCACAACAGCATTTTTCGGGATAGCCCCCTTGTGCTTAAAAGCGACCTATCATATGTGAGGCGTTGTGGTGAAATCAGGTACTCGTCAAAATAATGAAATCGAAGAAACAGGCATCTTCCCGCCAGTTTAGTCATTTCTATTGAATTTTTAGCTTTTTGGCTCAACATCGTTTATATAGATATAAAATAAATTTCCGTGTGAAATTGTAACGTTGATTAAAGGCACAAATGATATAGTTTTTCAGTTTTTAAGGACCCTCAAGCTATTGAAGTTACCTAACTTTGGTGGCCATTTTCTCGCTAATTTTACCACTGTAGCCAGGCCACCCCCACCTCCTTAAGTCATA
>NW_004797356.1:198235-199828 GCF_000002075.1 Aplysia californica | reverse complement strand
CACACACACACAACCACACAAATACACAAACACACACACACACATATAAACACACACACACACAAACAAACACACACACACACAAATAAACACACTCACACATACATACACACACAATCTGTCATCTTACACAGGGCGCTGACACCCACCTACACAGCTGCAACAGATGGCAAAGACTGCTTGGAAGCTCGTAGCTTCGAGAATGACGCCGGAGACGAAGACACTGATGGTTCCGGCGATGAAAGTCATCGACTCCAAAATTCCCACACGGCTCTGAAATGTTTGGAATCATCATCATCATCATCATCATCATCATCATCATCATCATCATCATCATCACTGTAGATTATAGAGAAAGCAGAGAGAGAGAGAGAGAGAGAGACAGAGAGGAGAGAGAGAGAGAGAGAGAGAGAAGAGAGAGAGAGAGAGAGAGAGAGAGAGAGAGAGAGAGAGAGAGAGAGAGAGACGTGCCTTTGTTGCAACGTTCCCCATTTATTGACTTGGCCTACGCTTTGTATAATGATTTGTGGCACGCCGTGGTGGAATCAGGCACTCGTCAATTTTTGGGCGTATGTAGTTTTTAGTAATATTAGTATCATTTTAAAGCTTACTCATTTGTCTATTTGGTGAAAAACTACCCATTTATCTTGAGTAGAAGTGGAGATATTTACGATTGAAGGAGATGGGGGTTGTCTTATGTCAGAGGCAAAATTAGCGAGAAAATGACAACCAAAGTTTGTGAACCTCCAAAGCTTGAGTGTCTTTGGAAACTAGAAACTTGCATTTTTAGTGCCTTTGATCATAATTATAAAACGTAAAATCAAATTAAAAATGTGTTTTTAAATGGACATAAAAGGTATTGAGCCAATAAAAAGAAAATGAAAACAATTGCCCAACGGTCAGAAAATTGTCGTCTTCTTTGATTTCAAATTTGACGAGCGCCTGATTTCCCCACGCTGCCTCACATTTACTTCATAGGTGTCTATGTAGAGGTTTAGAGCAGAGTGTACATTTTACACCTCATTTGCATGTTACTGGTGCTGCCATATGTGAGGCAGGGTGGTGGAATCAGGCTCTCGTCAATTTTTGGGCAGGTAGAGTTATTGGTATCATCTTCAAGCTTGTTCAATTGTCTTTATTTGGATGACAAAAATATCCGTTTATCTTGAATACACGTCGAGATATTTGCGAATGAAGGAGGTGGGGGTCACCTGTTTTCAGAGGTAAAATTCGTGAGAAAATGACCGCCAAATATTAGTTATTACCTTATCTTAAGAGTCTGTGGTAACTGAAAATTTACATTTTTTGTGCCTTTAATCAACATTTTTCAGAAAAATCCACACAGAAATGAGTTTTTCAATGGGCATGAAAAGTGTTGAGCCAAAAAACAAAAATTTGATAAAAATTAACAAACCTGTGGAAAAATGCAAGTTTCCTCACTTTGATTATTTTGACGAGAGCCTGATTCCACCACGCTGCCTCACATATGAACAACTTATGTGTGGTAATGAGAAAGAGAGAAAGAAAGAGAGGGGGGAGGGGGTGGAGACAGCGTGTGTGTGTATGTGTTTGTGTGTGTGTGTGTGTGTGTGT
>NW_004797356.1:186704-193855 GCF_000002075.1 Aplysia californica | reverse complement strand
GCGTACGGTCTATCGTGTTTATTTTTAGACTGCCTACTGTGGGCTATGTTTCGGCACTGTTCGACAGGAGCACATTTGAGATGTGCCGTCATATTAATATTAATGTACGCCAAACTCTCTACGAGTGTCGTCATCGCTTGAGTTATCCCAAAGAGCGATTTATAGGTCAGGTTACACTGTTGAATATCCTACTATGTTAAGCTAAAGCGCATTGACTTTGGCATGGCATAGTTGATGTTTTACGGCGCCATAGACACAGAAATGACAGTTATGGTGCCAGTGAGGGCCTTGTTTTGATATAATATTTGGCTAGTGTTTGTCTCTGGCTTCTTTTATTTTATTATTGTGGGTGGGCTTTTTTAATAATAGAGCATTAAAATATTTTGGGCGGCACTGCACGACCGTGCTATATGGACGAACCGTGCCTGGCCACAAGAGAGTAATAAACATAAAAAAGAAAAATGGGAGATATGGACGAGATGTTTGATAGGAAAGAAGAATCAAACCACACCAGAGCACCAGAATTCTGTGCCTCTTTATAATAACCTTCTTGCCCTGATTCTTCTGGGTGTGTTTTTAAGTTTTTACGCACCAATCGACGTAATTTTGATAATTTAGAGGAGGCGGGCTTTCGACCCTGTATTAGTATAGTTTTAGTAGAAGTTTTACGGCACTTGTAACACAATAAGATCATATAAGTGCCGAAGATTAGAAGTGTTACAAGAGAGTAACAAACACACAAAAAAGAAGGAGGGGAGATAGAGACGATATTTTTTTTTATAGGAAAGAAGAAACAAACCACACCAGAGCACCCGCCAACCACCCACCGACCCTGTCTTTCGGGGCCAGCACGGGTTGAAGAGAATGATGAACATCGTAGCAAAAAGATCGAGATATGTAGGCCTATCCGATAAAAACTCGCCACTCGTGAATGGAGTTCGGGTCTCCTGCGTGCGACAGCGAAGCACCTATCATAACCGCTACACCACTGGCGTTTATTTGCCTTGATTTGAAAGTAGAACGCGACGTATAGAACGGTACATCAGATTTGTGCTCCTACTACTAGTCCTACCTAGAACGCGCAGTTAGTGCAGTTTTAGTAGAGGTTTTACGGCACTCGCAACTGCATAAGGTCATATGAGCACCAAGGGATGGATGTCAACAGAGAAGTCCTTACAGGGAATCAGACTTACTCCGCTCACCTCTTTACTGGCCCCGCGGAAAATTGCATTTTTGAAATACAAAAATTGCAAGGTAAACCGCCTAAAAATTGCCAAAAATTGCAACCTTCCCATCCCAGGCGCATTAGTACGGGCTTAACATTTTTAGTTTTAAAAACATGACAATTTTGAGTACCGGTAGCATAAAAGCTGCACAGCCTTTTAAAAAATCATGACAAACAATACAAATTCATCAAATGTTATTAACAACATTAATTAGCAACAACACACGAGTACGTTAACAATAAAGTTATCGACCAAATATAATATGATAACGCGTGACACAAAATAACGGAACCCACGGTTTTCGTAATAACTTTTAAATGAAGGCATAAAATTTGACCAAATTTAGTACATGCTGGGTACTTGGTTCATGCAAAAATCTAGAAGTGTATGAGGTTTAGTCTATAAAAGACAAAAAAATTGACGAGAGATTTTCGAAACAACCTCTAAATACAAAATAAGCTTATGCTCCAATCAAACCAGATCCTGTTCTATTTTTCTCTTGAAACCTTCGATACACCAGTAATCTGTATTTAGATCTATTTCAGATATTTTCTCTTTTAAAACCGGCATGGTACTAAGTCAAATCGTAAAATACAGCAATTTTTTTTTTCTATTTATAAACAATAGTAATGCATATACTAATGTAGATTTAGATCATTTCTATAGCATCCACTCCCGTGTGAACGCAGCTTAAGGCGTTTTACATAACGGGGTGTTTACGTACACGGTACACGGACACCAAGCCTCAGTGTCTACATGCGCGGTAACCGGGCAGTTAAGAATTCTAAGTTCAGTTTTGGTTATCCGGTGTTGCCTTCAACTCCAACCCTCCCTCGACTGTACATTTTTTTAAAAAATCAATCATTCTCCCATTCCAGAGCCCTATACTTCGTAGCGCACAAACTTTGAATGAACTTTGGTGACCCCAACCAAAGATAGTACATAACAAGATGGGCCACTTCTCTCTTTGAGCCAATTAAAAAAGTGTCCTCAAAATTTGGTGGCGCCCTCTTCACAAAAGTGCACTCTTTGCGAACAGAGTTACCCTACTTGAGTTATAAAAAATCAAAGTGAAACTAGCAAGTTTTGGGATAAATTTCGGAAGAACGCTTTTTTAAAATGGTTACCCTGACAAAAAAATTTAATTTGACTTTAGAATGAAAGGCAAGAGGTCATTAAAATTTTTAAAAACCTAAAACTCCGCACTGAACGTACCCGAACTGCTGATGAACAGCAGTCGATCTGCGCACGCAAGGAGGTGCTACTCCTATTCTTCTTCTGGGAAAACGAAAGAGAGCTTCAAAACAGACTGCAGCGCCATCTGAAGCAAAGAGCATACTTCCTGCGGACACTTTTTTGGCTGAGTGGCCCATCTTGTTATTTACTATCATTGCCCCAACCGGTACTCACAATTAGAGCTGGGAGCAGAATCGAGTCCGGAAACGATTCCCTCGATCAAAGGTTATTTACTATCATTGCCTCGATCAATGGTACGGAAGAAAAGTTTCTTCTTTTTTTTTACTTAAACCAGCGATTACCAGTTACTTTTTTCATTAAAATCTATTTTTGAAGAATTTGTTTTTGAAAAATAAAAATTGATGTTTCGTAGTGTTCCGAAATCAAGGTTATCCTAAACCCTGAAGACGTTCGGAGCCCACCAGATAACCTCCGGAAGGAATCACATCATTAGAAAGTAAGTAATTGGGTTCGGAGTCGGTTCCTACGACTCTTAGCTTTCAAGAATCGGGAACCTAGCCGCCCAGCACTACTCACAATGTGATGCGAAAACACAGGTTCACTGACCGGTAACGATGGCGAGCCCGACAAGACGCGTGTATAATTTTCTTTTTTTATTTCAGCAAGTGACAGCACAGGACAAATATTGGTTAATTTTCATTCCGGTGGGTTACCGTGTACGTAGATACTGAGACTAGGTGCCCGGTTAACGTGTATGTAGACACATGCATCATGTACGAACAATATTTACGCGCGCGCGCACTCACACGCACGAAAACACACACTCACGTTCACCCACAGAATTCTGTGCGTTCACCTCACACACGCACACACCTACTTTCTTATCACACGCGCACGCATACACACATTAGATAAAGGCCTAGCCCAGAGAAGGCCACCTTCTAGGCCTAGCCTATGTCTCAGTTTGTGTCGTACATGATCATGATGCATTCCGGCCTGACTATCCGATTATAGCTTTTAGAGTACGCTCAGTAGGCTTGAACTGGGCCGATATCATGACTTACATAGGCCTATCGGCTCTGTACTTGCACCATTTCGTATTAAAAATTCTGCTAAAATTAAAGCGTTGATGTATATTGCCTAAAATTGCAAGAAATTGCGAAAATCGCACAAAAATGCGGGTTTATTGCGGAACTCGACGAAAAACGCGGCCGCAAGACGCAATTTCCTGGAGGGCCAGTCTTTAGCTTCATCAACAGCACAAAGTCTGCTTCGACTATCGGAAACAGCGGGTCACAAGAGCGTGACAAACATACAAAAGAAGTAGGGGAAAGAAACGATAGTAGGCTAAGGATTAGGAAAGAAAAAGCAGCAGATCTCTGTTGTCGTTCAGGCACAGTTGTGAGCATGACATTGTTGGATCAGCCCATTTTTACAATTCTACTGTGCATTAGAACGAGAAATTTCCCTCTTTTGGGAATGGCCTAAAGACACGTAGTCTGTCACGCTCTGTCATCAAATGTCATTTTTCGAAACGCATTTGTGGCTGAGTTACGCTAATAATAAATTATTAGTTAAATTAAAGGCGATGCCCATTGGAATTAGTCAGTTCACTTCGGTTCGGTTATTCGAATTGAAACAAGGCTAAATTACTACACCAGATTTTTTTTGATTTTTTTTTGCTCCATGGGGGTTGGGTGGGGGAAGCAAAAACTATCATCGTAGCACAATTCAAACAAATTCGACGGAGACCTTCAAAAACAAACGGGTTTGTTTTCAAGGCCGCGAGCGAGTCCACCGAACCAAACCAGTCCTGCCATCGGCTGCCAAAGGCAAAGTGCACAGCCTATTGGAGATTGCGGGTTCGGGGGTTTGAGCCTCAGCTCGGTCCGACGTTGTGTCCTTGGGTAAGGCACTTTACACGAACTTCCCACTTGGCTCGGTCCTATCGGAGACGGACGTTAAACTAGGAGGTCCCGCCCCTTAAATAACCTATTAGTGTTGATAGGGGCGTTAAACTCATACCATTTCACCATTTCATCACTTCCTATTGCCCTGTGGCCATTGGGGGGTCGACGAGCCGATCACCCGATCACCCGATCACCCGATCCGCGGACTGAAAAAGAAAACAAACACGTTTGTATTTGAGGTTTCGAGTCGGGCGATCTGCTTGTGCCACGATAGTCGTTTTGCGGCCTCAATCTGGCTGGCCCCGCCTACCAAACTGATCGTGCCAATAGATAGTCGCTTTCTCTCTCTATAAAAACTTCGCAGAAGGGCAAGGAGGTTACGCTAAATCACTAAGTTACAGTAAGGTCCTTGTCCTTGCAGAAGGGCAAAACACCAGTCTTGCTAGACGACTGCGCATGGCTCGTTCCCCTGCCGTTGACCCCCCCCCCCCATTATTTTTTATAGGAGTAGTTTTAATAGGAATCTTTACGGCACATATAACACAATGAATGTTATTACAGTGCTAAAGATTAGCAGAGGTGTAACAAGAGAGTAGAGAGTAACATACCCCGTACACGAAAAAAGGATGTTTGTTTTGTTTTAGTAGAGGTTTTACGGCGCTCGCATATGATGGGCGCCAAGGGGTGGATGTCAATAGAGAAGTCCTCACAGGGAATCAGACTTACTCTGCTCACCTCTCTAGCTTCAACAGCACAAAGTCAGCTTCGACTATCAAGGCATCCGGGAAATAACGAGTCACAAGAGTGTGACAAACATACAAAAGATTAAAGAAGTAGAGCAAAATGACGATAGTAAGGATAAGGAAAGAAAAAGCAGCAACAGGCACAGTTACGAGCATGACATCGTTGGATCAGCCCATTTACAATAACAATTCTACTGTGCAGTAGAATGAGAAAAGTTCCCCCTTTGACTTTGGGAATGGCCTAAAGACACTTCAGCTCAGTCAGTAGCACCGCCCCGGGGGTCAACAAAAAAAGGAGGAGGACAGATAAGAATAAGATTAATAAGAACGAAAGATGTTTGAAGTTTGATTGGAAACAGTGGCAAACCACACAAAACCACAGCATCCAACAATCAGCAAATCTCTTGCCCTTCATTTGGCTCAAATTACGCACAATGTTGCGCTTCATAGTGAAGCGGATAATGAGGTTATAACAGAACTTGAGGTGCCAAAAAACTGAGGACAAATGAGAAAAAACTGCGACACAGTCCTGTTCATGTGATTATGATAGATCTATACACAGGCAGTAGAGAGTTGTCAGGACAGGAGTAGGATAATTGTCACATTTGCAGATGTTGCTTTTAGCGTGGTGCGCTATTAACAGGTTGCTGTATGAGAGCAGGTTGTTTCATTCTAACAGAGGTTTGAGGTTTGGGATATGTTATAACAATGACGTACAGAAAGAGAGGGTGTGTGTGTGTATGTGTGTGTGTGTGTGTATGAGAGAGAGAGAGAGAGAGAGAGAGAGAGAGAGAGAGAGAGAGAGAGAGAGAGAGAGAGAGAGAGAGAGACAGACAGACAGACAGACAGACAGACAGACAGACAGAGAGATGAGATTGGGGGGGGGGGGAGGAGGAAGGGAGAGTAGCTTCACCATTCATCATCATCACTGCCTTTCTCCCTGCATCAGGTATAGGCCACGAACGAACACTTTCCATCTTTCCCTATCCAGTTTCACCGTTATTAGTAGATTATAAATGGTCTAAGTCTAACTGAACAGTTTGTTTTTTCCATCTAGCTCAGAAGATGCGACAATGAGAATATATTATATTATGTACCGGGTATGTGCTTTTTAGCTAGCGCAGTGATGACATGCATGATGCATGTTGTGGCCGATCCACACTATAAATGGGAGACTCTTTACTTTATGTTCAAGGAACCTCTTGGCTCTCCGCCAACACTGCCTTACTGGAAATGAAAGTCAAAATTGGAGCACTATCTACATGAACATGACGATCCTGTGTTGAAAATGATGCAAAAACCTGTGTGTAACTTAATTAGTATAGCATAAATAGGAAGTTCACATTGGTGCATGTGAAGCAAATAAAAATAAAAATGAGAAGTGAGAAGGCAAGTCATTGGGTCAACCATTCTGATAGTCTGATTAATTTAAAAACTCACTGGAGACTACAATGCATCTTTTTTCTTTTAGTTTGACCACTTCACTTGAGCCCAAAAAGAATATTTTACACCCTCAACAATGCCATACATGTCACAGTACTGTGGAACCAGGCACTCGTCAAAATAATGAAATCGAATAAACCGACATTTTTCCACCCGTAGAAAGGGGCCATTTATATTGAGTTTTAAATGTTCGGCTCCACACCTTTTATATCATTAAAAAAAACAAAAAAACATTTCTGCGTGTATTTAATTGAAAACGTTCAGGAAGGTGACAAAAAAATGTAAATTTGCAGTTTCCAAGGACAGTCAAGCTTTGGAAATCACCATAACTTAGGCAGCCATTTTCTCACTTCTTTTACCTCTGACACCAACTTTCAAGTGATCCCCACCTTTTTCAACAGTCAACATCTCAACTTCTATTCCATACAGGCCTAGATGATAGCCTACTTTTTCCATCAAACGCAAGGCAAACGAAAAGGCTTTAACTTTAGGATGATACCAATAATTCCATGTGTCTCAAAAAATTGACGAGCACCTGATTCCACCACATCATGACATAATTATGGGCCTACTGTCCCTTTGGTTTTATGCACCCCGCATAATTTAGCAAAATTTGATCATTTTAAAAATAA
>NW_004797356.1:158344-186604 GCF_000002075.1 Aplysia californica | reverse complement strand
GCAGGCTGCTTTGCCAGCACTTGTCAGGGCCACTGAGTGCCGGGAAGGATACTACACCCATAGCAGAGAGAAAGAGAGATATATCTTATCAAATATCTTCTCTTGATGAGAACTGAACTCACACCTTTTGCAAGCAGCAAAACACAAGCACTGGTTGTATTCCCAACTCCAATATATATGTACAAAGGAAAAAATACATAAAACCCTATTTTTCTATCATCATATTCTTTGAAAACTCATATATGTTCTTTGACTTATGTTCTGCTACATTTTTATACAGAGGTCTTTGATCTAGAACTGAAACAAGAGAATCCGTTTGGATTAATCCAGTTCACAGTCTGAAAAGAAAGCTAAATCAATCTGCTTCACATTTCCAACTTCACAAATCACGAAAAAAACCCAACAAAAACTCAATTCAACTGAGATGCTTAAATTTCAAGTTTTTTTCTTTAATCAAAAAAGTTTTCATACTAAACATACCAGTCAGTACATTCATCACGACACTATTGAATACATTTGTTGTTATGGCTCTAATTCTACAAAGGAATCAATGTAACTCAACTTCCTGGGACAAAATAAGAATCGATAATCTGTACAAAACTATTAAGAAACCATAATCACATTAATTAACACGAAGTAAGTAGGCAGTTTTTTGTGGTTCAATACAAACATAGATCTAAAGTTTACAGTGGCAAACAATAACACCACCATTGGTCATTGGTGTTTGCTTCTTTTTTTTAAAAAAGACTCTGGAAAATGTGAATCTTTTGCGGAAATTATACATTTGAAGATGTCAATTCACTACTTCAGAATTTTACAAAGCTCTATTTGACATTTTTGGCCGCTTTGAGTTACTAAGATCGTGAGGTCAGAAACCAAATGTTCTAACTGCTCAATTAAAATCGTAAGATTATTCGTAGTCAATATCAAGATATTCAAAGCAATAAAATTTCTCAATACTAGGTACTAAGCAGATAGAACTTGGCAAATCTAGGGTAGCCAATTGTCAATATTCCAATTGAATAAAAGTTTGGGGGGAGGAAAAGGGAGTCTCCTTGAGCCCTTCTCTGAGAATTTACTTGATCTACTACTTGTACCTGTACGAGTAAACATATGTAAGCACATCTGGGATCTCCACTCTCTGTTGGGGCAGCATGTAGGTTGCTGTGACAATACATCATGTGCTAAAGATATTTTTCTTTCTTTTTTTAGTAAGAGTTCTACGCCACTTGCAACACAATAAGGTCATAACTGCTGAAGATTAGAGGTGTTACAAGAGAGTAACAAACACAAAAAAGAAGGAGGGGAGATAAAAGACGAGGGATGTTTGATAGGAAAGAAGAAGAAAACTACACCAGAGCACCCGCCAACTACCCACAAAGATTCTTTTAACTTATTTTAAGAAAGGGGATCAAATAAAAGTAGACCTTTACCAAATGTTGTTGAACACTGAATGTGTATTAAAAAAAAAAGACATGCCTATATAATAATATATGTTTTGTGTATGCGTCCAGAATTTAAGGACATTGTATGCATACACACACACACACACAGTTATAAATATATGTACATATATGTTTGAATTAAAATAAGTATATTATATGTTGTAATGAATGTGTTATGTTCTAATGATTCAAATATAATATGTGAGGCAGTGTGGTGAAATCAGGCGCTCATCAAAATAATGAAATTGAAGAAACTGCCATTTTTCTACTGGTTCAGCTAATTTTATCAAATTTTTGTTTTTTGGCTCAGCACTTTTTATGTCCTTTTAAAATCACAATTCTATGTGGATTTCACTGAAAAACCTCGATTAAATTCACAAAAATGAAAAAATTTCCAAGTCTCCAAGTACTGTCAAGCTATGCTATGGAATTCACCAAACTTTGGCAGCCATTTTCTCACGAATTTTACCTTTGAGAGCGAGCGACCCCCACCTCCTCCAATCTCCTAAATATCGATTTCTATTTACGATAGATGGACATTTTTTCATCAAAAACAAGAAAAATGAACAAACTTTAAGATAATATCAATAAATCCAGTCCCCAAAAATTGACGAATGCCTGATTCCTCTACGTCTTGTCACATATAATAATATATGTATAACGGAATCTTACAATTTGATCAACTTTAATACTCAAATCTTCTAATTATAATGAAAGCCCCTGGTACTACAACTCACGGAAAAGCAAAATATACAATAGCAACGATTACTGCCCCATACGGTTTATAGAGAAACAACTAGGACAAAGATCATCAGCTGTTTCATGAGAGTAGAGAGTATGTTTAAAACAAAAACAAGCGCATATCATCCTTCATTTTCATATGTTATAAGTATAAGCATAATGTACATGAACTTTTCTATTGTCTACGAGCTATTGAACAAACAAAAAAACACCCTTTCTTCTTTCCTTTTCCAAGGTTATGACAGAACTAAAATGCAGAAAATTAATAAAAAGTATTTTGCTGCAACATAATAATATCAGCTGTATTAAATGTCAGGCATAATTGTCCCATACAAATAATGCAATGTACATTGACATTAATAGCAACTAATCAGGCCGAAGGGATAGAACCCAGATGGCTGCTGAATCGGAAAACTAAAGTAAAACATCTGAGAAGTATTGTTCAGAAAATCTTTTTTCCTTTTGAGCTGAGGTTTCTGTTATGACAGGATCAAAATGCAGACAATAATCAATTAAAAAGTATTTCTGCTACAAAAAAATAATATCAGTATCAGCTTGAGTAAGTGTCTGGCATAATTATTCCAGACACAAGTACTCTTGTACAAAGAAGTAAAATACACACAAGTTTTGCTCAGTGAGACTTACAACAAGTCACTCATGTCTCTCCTTTTTACCTCTTTGTGTACCAAAAAAAGAGGAAATAACTAATTCTAACTAAAGACCAAATGCAGTGTGGAGAAATAAATAAATCACTTGCAAAAGTCACCTGTAAAAGCATCCAAATAAAATGGTATTTTATTTTGTTGAGTTGACCAAATATACACTGATTACTTGAAACATGACTTCAATACATTGCCAAGACTGATGGGAAAGGAGAAACAAGAATACCAATCCGCTGGGCAAATGTAGCTCAACTTCCACCTGAACAGAATAAACCCGGAACTTCCCCCAATGTGTCCCTTGTGTGACTATGCATATGAGACTGTGGAGCATCACCTGTTCCACTGCACAGCCCTAAATGACATCAGAGCTACCCTTCTCCCTCCGAGACCTAACATAGACAACACACTCTATGGAACATTACAGCAACTGCAGCAGACCTGCACTTATCACTACATGGCATTGGACAGAAGGGCGAGAGCCCAGCTGTTGCTGGATCGATAACAACAACAACAACAACAACTGGGCAATGCTGTCTTTCATACACATCAAACATGTGCATCACTTTATATACACCGTACTACAGACAGCGCTCAGTCAGAGGCTCATATTTCAAGACCATATATCCTTAATTTCATTAGATTTCCACAAAATCACGAGGGCCTGAACACCAAAACAGATAACACAATAGCAGGACAAACACAACTTGCTCGTAATCCATTGAAAGAGAGAAAGTAGAGACAGAAGAATCTGGTCTCATGTTATGTGTTGCAACTTATTCCATTTTGAATCATCCATCCAGACAGCGGTTCAGAGAAGGAGTTTAATCCATTGCACCCGCGCTATGAGTACTCGTAGCTGCCGTGCATTTCCATCCACCGAGCTATGCCAATAGTTGTATCAAAATACAGGTCCACAAAATTGAGTCCGAACCATTTATCCAGGTTTTTATTAGAAGTAACAGGTCGTTTGTGATTTTAAAAAATTTTGCTAGCTTGTTTTGATCCAGTTTTTCACCAAGTACGAGTTAGTTTTGATGTTTTGTCACCGCAAATCTGGGCAAGAAAGCGAGCACTGAAATTTTCATGGACGAGAAGAAAAAGAAACAACCATAAAAAACCAACAGGGCCACGGATATTTTTGTGTTTGTTTTAATACATGAACCATATTTCTAAGTTTAGTTTTAAGCATAAGCGGCAAAGAAAGTGAAAGTAGAAATAAATCTAGACAAACAAGTCGGTCGCATTGATTTTAGTGCTTTGAAAACTTCGAAGAGAAACTAGATCTGCCCCACAGATTTACTACAGTTTGCTATGAGTAAATCGAGTGCCGATGAGTCGCAGTCGGACGAAGAATATATTGTTTTCTCTGCTTTTTCTTTCCTCTTTCTCTCTAACAATATTAAAAGAACTTTTTCAGTCAAATCTAAGTGAAATTTAAAATGATAGCTTAAATCAGTTTGGGCACAATGCGTGTCTAAGTCTAGTGTGTCGAGTTCAGATCGATTTTTTCCCCCGGCTCGCTGCAAGCCAGGTGGACACAAGTGCACTGCCCACGGCAACGCACGGTGAATTGGGTTAAAACCTTTGTAATTATTATATTATTCACAATCTGTGGGTCAAGCAGCCACAGAGACCAACTGCTACTGCTATAAACAGCTATAAAATAATTGTAATTGCAGAAGTTTTACACCCTGATAGACACAACTTAGATCATTTAGGAGGAGGTGAGAAAAAGATACTAAATAACGTTATATATTTGAGTTTTTAAAAACCTAAAGTGTTTTTTGTCTGAAAAGATGTTTGACTCACTCAAATTTCAGGCTTCTAAGGCACAACCTTTCAACTGTGCTTTGGCCTCTTCACAAGATAGAGAACTTTCTTACCATATGAAAGTACTAGTACCAACAAAGAGTAGATCTATACCTAGCAACAAGTGGGGCACAAAAGTGTCTCCTCTGAGACAAATCCTTGTAAAATACAGAGCTGTTTCACACACAATGGCATCTCATAAGCTAAATATATATTATGGCACATCATCTAATGTTGTCAATGCATGAATTTCTTGGAAATTCAAAGCAGCATGATCAACATAGAGAAAAAGACCCCCAAAAAAGCAGTTTAGTAAAGTGGAATAAATGTACATCAAGAGGAAGGAATATTTTAGTAAAACTATCTTTGTGCTATTTAACATCACGATCAACAAATACAAAACTAAAAAGAAAAAAAAAAAATTCACGTCATCCAAGAAGTTACAACTTATCTGCAAGAACACAGGGAGTAACTGTCAGCAAAAACTTTATCTCAGTGCTGACGATTTCTATGTACATCACCATTATATGTACACATACATGAACAACATAGGGGGGCTCTCGTGGCCTAGAGGTTAAGGTGTTCGCCTCTCATTCAAAGGTCCCGGGTTCGAATCCGGGTAGCGATCGAAAAATTTTCTTCTCTAAAATTGTCTCCTTTCACCTCCTTTCCTGCTCTCTAGCAATGTTCTGTTGTCTGCTTTCATTTCCACTTTCTGCCCCCTCCCCCTCACCTCCTTTGCCCCCTCCTCTGGGCTCCTGACTCTTTCTGCAGCCTTTCTACTGCTACTCCTTGGCTCCTCCTTACTGAGGTCTTTCTGCCACACCCCTGATATTCTGGTAGGAAAGATCTACACCTAGCCTTCTCGGACAAGGGCGAAAAATCTCGAAGGGCCCGTGTGCAAGTTGCGCATGTTAAAGATCCCTTGGTGGTCTAAAATCGATAAGAGTAGGCTTCGGCCGCCACCCGGGCAAAATTCAAAATTTCCTACCAACTGAAAATATTAGGTGTGTCCCGCGCGCTCATATGACCTATGCAGTTGCGAGCGCCGTAAAACACTTTACAAAAACAAAAACAAAAAAAACAACATAGAACCATCCCCTGCCTACCAGGCAGCCCAATGCCATTGTCAAAGGTACCCTTTAATACTTTAACTGACTTGAGTGGCTTTAGTTTCGGGTTCGAATTTTTATTCTGCTCCATGTCACTGAAACGGAACACACTCCCACCTTATAGGTTCCACACAGACTTGATACTTTTACAAGTCTACATGCATAATGAAGTTAGTCTTTGATAAAATGGGGAAATGAGCTTAGCTCATCATCATTATATACAATTTTTTGCAAATGAGACCACATAAACAGACGAAAAGCCAGTGATATAATTCAAGCTCTTTGAAACCATGACTAGTCTGTACATTAGGAAACCATCCTGACAAGTTCAAGTTCTATGTTGTTCCAAACAAGTTCCAGTACGTGTTGGTACTCACTTATGTTTTAGGATGCTCAAGAGATCATTATTAGGACACAACTCGTGAAAGTAACATCTTCTGTCTGGCATATCAGGGTTCTTTTAGTCTTAAAAAATATTCTGTACAAACCTATGAAAAAAATCATTCTACCCTTCACAAAAATTCACAATTTACTTAAAAGAATTTTCTGTTGATGAACGATACCAGGACTCTTAAAGCTCTTGTTTAAAAACTTTTCTGATCTTTCCTCAGGTAAAACTTCTGCATCTTATCACTTAATATAAGACTTCTGTGACTGGGAACAGTACATTAAAAGAATATATGAGAGTAGTCTTGAGCGCATTTCAAAACATGTAAAAGATTCACAGGATGGGAAGCACCGGAAGTAAAAAGATGACAAGCTTCCAGCTGAGATTAGGCTTCGGCAGTGAGAGATGATGGAATGTCACTATCTGATATCTGCAGCTGTGGGTCTTCGACTACGGTTTGATATGACATCTGAGGCATATCACTGGGAAGTGTGCAGTGAAGATAGCTGGAGACAGATGAAAAAATGTAAAAAAATGGATTAATTAGTTGACTTACTGAGCATTCTTGAACATCAGTTCTTGTATGATATTACCATAGTACCACACATTAATAGTTTCAATTCATGGTTTGGTGGAGAGAAAGGGAGGGGGGAGGATTGGGGAGAGAGAGAGAGAGAGAGAGAGAGAGAGAGAGAGAGAGAGAGAGAGAGAGAGAGAGAGAGAGAGAGAGAGAGAGAGAGAGAGGGGGGGAGAGGGAGAGAGAGAGAGAGAGAGAGAGAGAGGGAGAGGGGGAGAGAGAGAGAGAGAGAGAGAGAGAGAGAGAGAGAGAGAGAGAGAGAGAGAGAGAGAGAGAGAGAGGGGGGTGAGAGAGAGAGAGAGAAGAAAAAACAGAAGGAAAAGAAAGAAAAGACAGACTATAAATCCTGAAAAATAAAGCAAAATTTATAATTTGTCACTGATCACTATAAATTTAAGGCTGTAGGTCTGAAGCTGTTTCTGGGCCTAAGACATTGTATCCTTGTAAAAGGTACCTTGCACAAATTTTTCAACACTTCAGCCATGTAAGCATGAACAGCTGGTTAACACTGTGAAAAAAATTGATCGCATGATTATGTCTGAATGCCTCTTAAAATGCCAGCTTGTGAATATTTTGGAATTTTATAGGGTTTGCCACTAATAAAATAAATTATAAAGTGCACAGGGCCGGCTTTCTAACAGGGATGTGGGCTATAAAACAGCAATCTGTTACCACCATCCATCTCTGTATAGATGTTCATGAATGCAATTCTACCATGAAAAGGGTGGCGCCTCTTGCTTGAATGTGATAGCTTTCTATATATATCTATTAGGGGGGAATTGGAATACCTATGACATTTAACAATTCTCCTTCACATACTGATATGCCACCTCAGGTTTTGATTTACATTATCTCGAGACCGGAAAATACATGTCATCGACAAGTGGTTCAAATATTTCAAGCCCAGATAGCAAAATTTTTCAAGAGAGAGAGACAAAAGACAAACAAACATTAATTCTTTTTTTCCGAAATTGTACCTACATTAAGTACCTTCCTTGCTTTTTTTCTCATTTAGAACCTGAATTTTGACAAATATTTCTTCACCATTTGCAATCAATACCACAAATTATGACACAGTAATAAAAATGACATTTCAAAACTTTGGGCTCGGTACATCTGAACAACTGCTCACAGACAAATCCCTTAGCATCTATTTCCTCATGTGACCTGTTCACACATAAGCTTACAGCACACACTGACAGCCGAGCAACAAAAGGAAAGTGGCCCTCTGAATGGTCTTTTAGTAAAAGGCACATACGCTACATGGAGAAAAATAAATGTTTATGTACACACACACACACACATATATCTATCTATCTATCTATCTATCTATATCTGCCTTAATGGAAACCTGTGTAAAACGGAAACCTGTCTTAACTGAATCTCCTCGCTCCCCCCTTGATATATTCCTCAATTACCTGTATAAAATGGAAACCTGTCCAACGCGGAAACGGAAAGAAAAATCCGCTCCTTTCCGAGGGTTTCACCTGTCTAAGATGGAAAATGCTTTGCCCGCTGAGCCCTGATTTGAAACAAAACTCGCAAGTTTGGTTCCGCAAGCTCTAAACTCAACGCCATGGCCATGCCGCTGGGCAAGGAAGGGGAGTAGGGTGAAATGGGGGTAGAAGTTACCCCATCATGTGAGCCCTGAGCGATAAAGATGGTCAGTGTAGTGTGGGTGTGATATCTCACGACTGCCCGTGAGAGTGCTCCATTGACCAATGCCTGCCGCCCTGATCGTACGACCAGCCAAGAAAAGAGTTCCTCGAATCGTTGTTACATTGATGGCAGTGATGGGTGGCATTGGTGGGTGGGACTAAGGGTGGAAGCCATGGAGATGTTCAAATG
Source organism: Aplysia californica (assembly GCF_000002075.1). Lineage (NCBI taxonomy): Eukaryota > Metazoa > Mollusca > Gastropoda > Aplysiida > Aplysiidae > Aplysia > Aplysia californica. The sequence continues at coordinate 178,022 of NW_004797356.1, read as the reverse complement.
TTTCTGTTTTTAATAGGTCAAACGGTGGCCCAATGAAAGACAAGCACTGGTGGTAATTGGATAAGTAAAACTGACGCGTGTCATTATCAGACAGGATAGCAGCTAAGAGGTGTGAAGTTTTGACCACTGCTTGCCGATTGGACAAGCGACCCTTGATCCCACTGACTGGGCCTTTGAACCCCCCTCCCCCCACCCCCCCTAAATTCCCCTGTCTGAGACGAAATTTTTTCCCCGCTCCCTTGCAATTCCGTCTTACACAGGTTCGACTGTATAAAACCCCTTTTTCTTATCCTCCATTATCGACTTGGAGGAAATCACAGGACCAATCCATCCCCGACCCCCGAAATAAAAAATGGAGATTTTTAAAAAATCCATTCTTTCCTTTCTTCTATCTACAGTCTGGGGTTACTTCAAGATCAACATTTTTTTTTTTTTAATAAGGCATTCAAACGCATTCAAAAGAGAATGACATATATATATGAGAAGATCTATCTTAACCCCGTAAAACATGTGCCAAAGAAGAAACAAGTTCCTTACAGAATAAGCAAAAACATCAGTAAGATGAGGCCTGCACCCAGCATGTAACACAATCCAGGGAAGATGTGCACAGTGGCAGGGTAGAGTTCATTGAACAGAACGGAAGCTATCAGAGTGATGATACTCTCAGAAGCTGCCACAATACCAAACAGTCGGCCTGCAAAGAAAATATGATAATACGATTAATGCAAGCAAAACACAAATCTCGCTCAAAGTATGGATATGACAAAACCAGACATACATGGGGGTTTAAGTGGAGGAGCTCAGCCACACAAATACTGTCAGACACTATTTGTAATACTGCATTCAGCTGGACGGTCCGTGTCATTGTGCGATACACAATTATGTATTGTGCGATACACAATGATGTTTGGTTAAAAACAAAAAGGGTGCTGAAAAGTGGCGACAAATTAAACTCATGTTTGTAAAATTGTCCGAATTCATAAGGGAATGTGTATTATGTTGAAATAACATTGAAATAACCTCTAAATAATTCAGTGAAAGCATTGCACTTGCCACGGTCATAAAACTTCCATGAGGATCAACAAAAGTAGATATTACAAAGTATACTGTCAATATATGAAGTAAATGATTATACGTATTAAGAAAAATTATTTCTTTAGCTTTTGTCAGTACAAAGAAGTGTTGCACTCTTCTGCATTTATGAATCAGTCCATAATTGAAATGTGTAACCTGAAATTTTAACCGTTTACATCTACGGAATTTAAGAATTGTGTATGTCATTCTTCTCAGTCTCAGTACAATTATTCACACAAATTGCTGTTGAAAAAAAAGCTCTAAGAAAAGTCTGTTTATTCAAACTCAACAACAGAAAGTTGGTTGAGAACAACTCTTGAGTCTGTACTTTAACGTCTTTCTCTATGAATATCTATATAAAAACCCTTGCCTTTTCAAATACAAACTAAGAAAAGTAAGTTGTTTTTAACCTTGCTCATCTTGGCTGACCATTGAAGACATCATAGCCCGGATTCCAGCTGATGGAACTCCTTTCAGCATGCCCAACACAGCGGCTAGTATAGTCCCAAAAGAAACAAAAATAAGTGAGACATTTAGTAAGTGCCAGAAACATGCAACAAAAACCTGAGCTTTCATTTACATTTAACAGTACATTAACATTAACTCACATAACATAAAAAAATAAGTATAAACACATAAACATGATTACTTAAACAGAAATTTGCCAAGCATATTTTGTTCCATTCAAAAATATGGTACAAATAAGTTTTTAGAAAACAGACTAGGAAGGGTGATAAAAATATAAAATCAAAGCTAAGCACATTTACAGAACCATATTGAGAATGTTCAAAAGCATGCCGCAACTTTGGTGCGATTCTCAATATCAACACTCTACAGCAACTCCTCATACAGAAACACATTGTTTAGCTGAAGGCATAATAGTGTACAATATGATATAACACAACAGGGCTGGTTTAACCCTCTTTGTACCAAATAAATTAGTCATGAATGGATTCCAGTGCTCATGTAAACTTGAACTTCCAAGCTAAAACTTGTATGCTCTGGCATACCAGTGAAAACTGAAACTTAATGACTATATGTGTCCTTCTCAGTCTCAATTTAAAGCCTATCATTTCTCACCAAATCCTCCTCCTCATTACTTGTCTACATACTCACACAACCATACCTTCGTTAACTACCAATCAGCCTTCCAATAATAGAGATATGATATGTTTGAGTCTATCCCTCATCCAGTGTATGTTTTTAGAGGTACTTAACCATACCTTCGTTAACTACCAATCAGCCTTCCAATAATAGAGATATGATATGTTTGAGTCTATCCCTCATCCAGTGTATGTTTTTAGAGGTACTTAACTGAGAAAACAAAGTCTTATTTTCATCCCTGTCATTATCATGTGAATGAGAATTTCCCTATATATATCATTTGTATATAAATGTTAGAGATAAGAAGCAGCCGTTCTTTCAATGGCTTCTTCTTCACTATCCTTATTCACAATTAGCAAATTCAACACCTCTCTGCTGTGTTTGATCACCTTGCCATCATTCAAACTATGGTACTCTGGTGTGGTTTGCTTCTTCTTTCCTATCAAACATCTATCATCCTTATCTCCCCTTCTTCTTTTTTATGTTTGTTACTCTCTTGTAACACCTCTAATCTTCTGGCGCTCATATGACCTTATGCAGTTGCGAGCGCTGTAAAACCTCTACTATAACTAAACTATATTGTGCACAGCAGCTTCATGCACAGGTATCAATAAGGACACCATACATAAAAATATAACAAAGAAAATTACAATACTGACCAGAAACAAAGTTCACATCTTACCCAAAAAAACCATCCACTGTGTCGAAGCTACCCCAAGAACGACAAAGTTCACTGCAAAAGAGATAAATCCCACTAAAACCAGGGGCAGGTCTCTGATCGATGTGAATCGCTTCACCAAAGGCAATACAGTGATCAGTGTAATTCCCCTGAGGAAATTGTCCAGTCCTTTGAAATAACCAAACAATGTCTGGGAGAAGTTTAGATTTTCCTTGAGGTAAAGGAGGGCGATGTCCATGTCACCTGTGGAGGAAACCCAAAGAGACAACAAATGTTACAATTTATGGTTAGTCATATTTTTCTCATACAAGTCATAACAATGCATTTGTAACAAATTAGCATGCAGAAGGATTAGAGACTGCTCTCTCCTTTCTAATTAAGAGTTAAAATCAAGGGGTGTACTTAGAAGAAAACTCAAATATTTTTCCTTCATTAAGCAATCAAACAAAACATTAAAATCCTATAAAAACATATTTATTCTAAACCCTAAAATGTTGTTCGCCCTAAATATTTCTAAAGTAGGTTAAAAATATGTGATGTAAAAATAAAACCAACCAATAAATGTCTTTTTTTTAAAGGTTTTTATTATATACGAGAGGCAGCATGGTTAAAGCAGGTGCTCGTAAAAAAAAAGAAATTTAAGAAACTGACATTTTTACGCTCGTATAGCAATTTTCCCTGAATTTTTGTATTTCAGCTCAAAACCCATAAAGTCAATTTATAATCACATTTCAATGTGGCGAAAAACAATTAAAAGCACAAAAAATGTAATTTGGCAGTGTCCAAAGACTCTCAAGCTTTGGAAGTCACCTTACTTTGGAGGCCACTTTCTAGGTAATTTTACCTCTTTTTAAACCAGATGACCCTCTCCCCCTTCAATGGCAAATATCTCGAATTCCATTCATGATAGAAGTAGAATAAAGGTGAGTTCTTATTTCATAGAAAGCAAGATAAATTAACATGCCTAAGATGATAGGAATAAATCCCCATGCCAAAAAGTTAACGAGCGCCCGATCCCACTAATTCTTGACACATAAATACTACACATTCATTATGTCACAACATCAAACAGAGTAGAAACTAAATCTTACCAGTAGTACACAGCATTACCATATTAATACTGATCACCAGCAAGACAAGGCTGGAGAAGACTCGACTTTCTCTTTGCCTCACCACACAGCTAAAGGAGTCTTTAAAAAACTTGACCAGGAAAGCGCTGCATCCAACATTCTCAGCATCTTGTATGTGAGAACGAATATTTTCCACCCATACAATTGTGTAGATTATGGCCAAAGAAATAACGACAATCAGAGTCGCAAAAATGAAAATGAACCCTTGCTTGTCCAACATAACTCCAGACACAAATACTCCAATAGTTCCAGAGAGAAAGGACATGGCTTCTATAATTCCAAGCCTCATCATTTTAGACTCTGGACTCGAAACATGCCCTACATAACTAAAACTAGCCATAATAGCAGCAATATAGCCACCGAAAAATCCATTCACAAGAGGACCAACCAATAAGTAGTATAATGATGCTGTCATGAACTTGGCATTCAAAAGGCAAGCGATAAAAGAAAAAAGCGCACCTATACACGGTAGAAGTACAGGGATTTTCCTTCCAATTTTATCGCCAAGCGGTCCTAAAAACAATGTCACCATGAAGAATGATGGTGCTGTCAAAGCAATATTTGTTTTCAAGATCCAGTGAGACGTTTCTGCTGTGATATCGTGATTTTCAGATGTATGGTTCTCTTTGAAAGTCTCATTATTTTGTAACTCACTACAGAAGTCAGCATCATGTGTCTGCAAGCACACTTTGTTGAATATCAATGCTTGAAAAGTGGGAAAGAACAAAAAGTTTGCGAACATGTACAAAAACTGTACAGGTTCTATAGTGATGTCATTCAGATCAAATCTGAAACGACCTACAGGGACTAAAATATGCTTGCCCATTCTTATTTTTCAAGCAGAGCAAAGAAGAATTTCTATTTATACAGCCGTTTCACTTCAGATGCGCTAATTCAAACAAATCTTTGGATCACATGCCCCTTGAAAACCTGAAAAAGAAAGATAATATTTATTAAAATGATTGACTTAACCAAAAATGGGTGAGCATGTTTGACAGCTTTCGCCAACACACTATCAATACATTTTTCTGCATAGCTTTTTATTCAAACATTTCCCTGTTGACGAGAACATTACAAACATTCCAGACATAAACCATCAGTTTAGTAGAGATACAGACCCATCACTGTCATATACTTGTCCCTGGCAAATGAACAATAATAGGCTAGCCTAGACATAGATCAATGAATGAATTGAATTGCACATGAGTCTGTGGGACCAAATGTTGTCATGGGCTAGGCCGTTCACTGCAATGCAACTTGTTGGTGCTCACGTAGTGTGTATAATACTTAGATTCAATTAAATTGCGGGTCATGCCCCAAGACCTTGTTAATATAGTTTCACTGTAAAATAATATTAAATGTAATCAAAACCCTCAGAAATCACAAACAACTTACAGAGTAAACAAATCGAAGATCAACGCATAAAATGCTCTGCAAAATCAAAATGTCACCACTGAGAATAGATCAGAAAATTCAATATAACAGTGCAGTCAGTGCAGGAATTTACACATTCACTGATTCAGCTTTTGAAGCAGAAATTTACCTCCTATTGCCCTCGTTGCTTTTATACACTGTAATTTTAGCCCTCAGGGCTTTTATAAAATACTAGTATGGGATAGAGTACTATATAAAAATGCAGTCTAATATTATAATAAAAATTATCATTATTATCAATATTTTTGTAAACACCTCTCAAGCCGTAGTCTAGAAAATTCCTTAATAAATAAAAATCCCAAAGGATGGCTTCTACAGATTTTAAAAGGTCTACAGCCGGGGTTAATATATCGCTTTCAAAAGCAAGACCGTCATTTTTTTCTAATCACGGCATTTATTCTTATTGAACTCATGTTTAGAAAACATTTAGAGTATAAAAAAGTGTTAATTGTGAGGCAGCATGGTGAAACAGGCGCTCATTAAAATAAACGAAATTGGAGAAACAAGCATTTTCCCGCCATTTTGGAAATTTGTATTGAATTTTTATTTTTTGACCCAACCTTTAAAGTATAAAAACACATTTCCACAAGTGAATTTTACTGAAAAATATTGAATAAGGACACAAAATTTGTCACTTTTCCGTATTCAAGGACTCTATGGCAAATGGAGTTACCAAACTTTGGCGGCCATTTTCTCTCTAATTTCACCACTGAAATCAGGTGAACTCACCTCCTTAAATCGCAAATATTTTGACTTCTATTCATGATAAATGGATTTCATAGGAAGCCAGTCAAATTAAAACAACGTTCAGATGATACCAATAACTCCGCATGCCCAAAAGTGGACGAACACCTGATTCCACTGCGTCGTGACACATTTATCTTTTAAAATTATTACTTTTTTTTGGGGTGCTACACAAGTGTTTTACTGTGCTCGCAACTGCATTAGGTCATATATATATGAGCTTGCGGGCCACATTAAAACACTTTAGTTGGTTGGAACATTTGAATTTTGACCGGGTGACAGATGATGCCTAAGTATCTTATCGATTTTGGATTACAAAGGGATCTTTAGCGTGCACAACTTGCACAAGGAACCTCCGAAACTTTTCGCCCTTATCCGAGAAGGCTACGCGTAGATCTTACCTTCCATAAGATCAGGGGTGTGATTGAAAGACAGAGCGTAAGAAGGACCCAAGGAGTAGCTGTAGAGAGGCTGTAGTAACATGTAAGAGTCTTTTTTTTTTTTTTGGAAAGTGATTTACAGCGCTCGCAACTGCATAAGGTCATATGAGCGCGAGGGACACACATTAAACTTATTCAGTAGGTATGAAATATTGAATTTTGCTCGGGTGGCGGCTGAAGCCTACTCTTATTGAGTTTAAACCACCAAGGGATCTTCAACGTGTGCCACTTGCACACGGTACATCCGAGATTTTTTGCCCTTGTCCGAGAAGGCTAAGTGATGGCTAAGTGTAGATCTTTCCTACCGGAAGATCAGGGGTGTGGCTGAAAGACCGCAGTAAGAAGGAGCCAAGGAGTAGCAGTAGAAAGGCTGCAGAAAGAGTCAGGAGCCCAGAGGAGGGGGCAAAGGAGGTGAGGGGATGGGGGCAGAAAGAGGAGACGAAAGCAGACGACTGAACATTGTTGGGAAGGAGGTGAAAGGAGACAAGTTTAGAGAAGAAAATTTTTCGATCGCTACCCGGATTCAAACCCGGGACCTTTGAATGAGAGGCCAACACCTTAACCTCTAGGCCACGAGAGCCCCCAGTACGAGTCAGGTGCCCAGGGGAGGAAGCAAAGGAGGTGAGGGGGTGGGGCAGAAAATGGAGACGAAAACAGACAGCAACATTGTTAGAGAGCAGGAAAGGATGCGAGAGGAGAAAATTTTCCGTCCCTATTAGCATTCAAACCCTGAACCTATTGAATATTGAATAATAGGCGAATACCTTATCCTCTAGACCACGAGAACCCCCAAGTGTTCATGATAAAATTAAGTTCTTGTAACAAGTTTTACCACTAAAAAGTGTAATTGGTGAGCTGTGACATAGGCCATACATCATGCATTTGCGTAGTGAGTGTATGCAAAATGTGTGTGAGAAGCGGGAACTACTGTTAACAATTCGATTTTCTTTGTGACGGAGATTTATTAATAGTATTTGGAAGGAGTTCCTCAGAGGGCCAGCCAACCAACAACGCACAAAAGAGGGGATATTTGGAGCGGGACCCTACCCTAGGCAGCTGTGGTCAAAACTTCACACCTCTCAGCTGCTATCCTGTCTGATAGTGACATGCGTCAGTCTTATGTATCCAATTACCACCAGTGCTTGCCTTTCATAGGACCACTGTTTGACCTAATAAAAACAGAAACGTTTGAACATCTCCTTTGCTTCCACCTTTAGTCCCACCAACAATGCCACCCGTCACTGCCATCAATGTAACAACGATTCGAGGAACTCCTTTCTCGGCTGGCCGTACGATCAGGGCGGCAGGCATTGGTCAATCTAATTTCACACCTCTGGCTTCTGGTTACCCAGGAAAGTTTCCGTAATGGCTGGCTACTCGAGCACTCTCACGGGCAGTCGTGAGATATCACACCCACACTACACTGACCATCTGTATTGTTCAGGGCTCACATGATGGGGTAACTTCAACCCCCATTTCATCCCTACTCCCCTTAATTGCCCAGCGGCATGGCCATGGCGTTAAGTTTAGAGCCAGCGGCACCAAACTTGCGAGTTTTGTTTCAAATCAGGGCTGAGCGGGCAAAGCATTTTCCGTCTTAGACAGGTGAAACCCTCGGAAGGGAGCGGATTTTTCTTTCCCTTTACGCGTTGAACAGGTTTCCGTTTTATACAGGTAATTATAGAGGAATATATCAAGGGGGGATTCAGTTAAGACAGGTTTCTGTTTTACACAAGTTTCCGTTAAGGCAGGTTTGACTGTATATATATATATTCATTTTTGGTCTTTTTCTTTGCTTTCAATGAGATTGATGATTAGATATTCACATGACAGAAAACATTCAAAAGCTAAAAGTGATATTTTTCCTTGTTAGCATTGCAATCTCGACTCGTTTTAATGTGCTCAATATTTCCAGACCCAGCGTAAAATTGTAGTGGTGTACTACATCTAGATCTAGTACTTAGATCTGCAAGTGGAAATTGTCTAATTTTCACCCTAGGTATAGAGGTCGGCTTTCAGCCTGCAGTACATATCTAATAAAACTAGATCTAGATATATCCTAAATCTACAAGACTTTTTGTAAAGCTCTTGCTCAATAATCTTGTAGGCTTACCTAAATGTTGCCATAGGAAAGATGAGAAGTGACCCGACCCGAGTGGGAATAACTCAAAAAAATCAAATTCCCACCGCGGTTGGGAATACTCACTTTGCTAATACTAATACCCTAACTGGCCACATGTGACTAAACGTAGAATGACGCAAACTATTTTTTTGGTAAGGCGGTCATCTTGCGTGTCATCGGACCGGGATACACCTCCGATCAGGTGACTACATGATCTAAACATAGCGAACCGCATTGCACCAAAGATCGTGTACCATGGCAAGTATGGTGTGATGTTTTTCCAGGAGACGTAATGTGATAATAATGATGCAGTGCTCCGATGAAGCTGCCGCTCATCTCTTCCCCGTGCATGGTTTATCGGGTCGGGGGGGGTGTAATCTCCAGGCGTCTTTGCGGCAATTTTAGTGTGTCTACCATGTTTCAATTTCAAGCATCAGCGTTCTTACGGCTCTGAACATCAACGATCTAAGCGATCTTCCATCACCAGAGCATGGCTGACGCGCTGCAGTTAGCCGCAAGTGTGAAATTTTAGCATGTGAAACACATCGATACGGATAATACGTCAAGCCACTGACCCGACACGTCATTCCATGCGGTACCTCCAAATTTCGAAGTGGCTATTCAAACTCAAGTCCGAACAGCCGCTGGAGGCTATTTGGACTCAAATTCCAGTGCCCGTGCGCAATCACCAGTTGCACAGTAAGGGAGGTCTATACTTGAGTCCAAATAGTCTCCCGTTGCTATTCAGACTTTAAACTACTGGTAGGCTATTACACTGCGTTTCACGACTACAAAGGGATCAAAACATAAAATTCATAATCAGTCCTTATAAGACCTTTCTCTCTCTCTCTCTTACTTTTCCTCTCTCTCTCTTTCTCTTACTTTTTCTTTCTCCATCTTACTTCCTCAGGCCTGCCCCACCACCTTCACCCCCTTTTTTTTTGCATATATTATCCTTTGTAAAGAAAAGACCACAGTTCGCACTGGGTCACCACGGTCAGCGCCCATTTGTTGTAAGTTCCTTGGCCAGATCGTAGAAACTGAGGAAGGCCGAGGTCGAATTGCATGTCTGCTTCACATCCAGTACACCTACTAGTGATTGCGCACGCACATTGGAGTTTGAGTCCGAATAGCCACGGACAAGCATCTAGTCTAGAGCTACTGTACCAACTTTGCGGGTTTTCAATGAGACGTAGACCTAGATCTAACCTAGCCTTAGCCTACACTTCAGTATAGAACCAGTATATAGGCAATTTTAGAGGTAGAAAGTCACAAACGCACACAAACTCGAGCAGAAATTCATTTCATACCGGTGAACATAAATCTGGGGGGACGGAGGTCAGGAAAAGACATGACACACACACACACAGACACACAGAGGAACAGAGAGGCGAACGCACAACACCGAGCACTTGAGCACAATAGGCTGGATCTACTCATCAACGCAAAAGAGCTCCAATTTACTCGGTGGCAATTGACACTACCATATATATATTTTAATATTGAAGTGGCTAGCCTGAGACTGCCAGTCTAGCCGTACTTAGATCTAGGTTTGGCCCTATCTACTCGAACCTGTTGAGTACACAGGTCTCATTAGATCTAGATCTAGTAATTATTCAGGTTTAAATAATGCAAGTCAGTAAGTCACCATTTGGTTTTGTCTGAAATACAAATACTTTAGGCTTTGTAAACTAAAAGTTTCATTTACAATCAGCCATTAAGTACGGCTAGCCTGACAGTCTAGTCGTACTTAAGTACGGCTAGCCTAGCCGGCTAGCCAAGAAGTCTAGCCTAAGTACGGCTAGCCTGCCAGTCTAGCAGTACTTATCTTAGGCCCTATTAACATTAGGAAACAGGAGGTTTAAAATATACGCACTGTCATTAAGACACCTGGTTTCATCCCAAATACAAATACTTTAGGTATTGCAAACTAAAAATGTAGGCTGTCTTTATTAGGACTCGAGTCCGAATATGAAAAAATGTTATTCGGACTCGGGTCCGGAAAAAAGGAAGTGTCTTCATTCTATAGACCTAACGTTCAGTGCTTCCAATTTTCCGCCATTTTTTAGTTTCCCCCACACCTTATCTGCCGATCCGATGCCCGCCGCCTCATTGATATGCCCCCCCCCCCCCATGTTTCCCACTTTCTTTATTATGAGTGGTGTAAAAAAAAGACCGATTCGTTCAAATACACAAGCCTGGGTCATCTCGATTGTTTACCAAGAAAAAAATGTGTTGCTGTGTAGAGCTGAGCATACGACAACTTTTGATTCCATAGACCAGCGCACAATTTATTGCGTAGATCTACGTCAAGATTAGCTTATTATTGTAATAATGATCAGTTGCCGGGGGGAAAAAGACTGACTCGTATGCGACGTTCAACGCCCGGACCGCTAGTGCCCCCCTCCCCGACACGCACACAGCCACACGTGTGCAGGCCGCCCATCCGAAAAAATGTTATTCGGACTCGGGTCCGGAAAAAAGAAAGTGTCTTCGTTCTATAGATCTAACGTTCAGGGCTTCCCATTTTCTGCCATTTTTTAGTTTCCCCCACACCTTTTCTGCCGATCCGATGCCCGCCGCCTCATTGATACGCCCCCCCCCCCCCCACACCCCCCATGTTTTCCACTTTCTTTGTTGTAGAAAAATGTAAAATTGAAGATTAGCAGACCACCTGGCACCTGCATATTATGAGCTGTGTAAAAAAAAAAGACTGATTCGTTCAAATACACAAGCCTGTGTCATCTCGATTGTTTACCAAGAAAAAGTTGTGTTGCTGTGTAGAGCTGAGCATACGACAACTTTTGATTCCATAGACCAGCGCACAATTTATTGCGTAGATCTACGTCAAGATTAGCTTATTATTGTAATAATGATCAGTTGCCGGGGGGAAAAAGACTGACGCGTATGCGACGTTCAACGCCCGGACCGATAGTGCCCCCCTCCCTGACACGCACACAGCCACACGTGTGCAGGCCGCCCATCCGACCCCGACACACGCTAACGAGCCATCTTTAATTGCTTCTGATGACCTCTTGACAAATAAACATTTATTAAAAGGTCTATAACTTTTCAGGCCGGCCTCAAATTCATCATAAGATAAAAAACTCGGCTCCTGCTCAAAACGCCATTTTGTCCGAAGCGTTCCCGGTCTCTACCCAGCCAGAGGCGAGTCACGAGTGAGGCAGGACAGGAAGCCGGAGTCATGAGTCACAGGAAGTCGGAAGTGATGTCATGCTGGACAAGAATCAGAGTCCGAATAACATTTTTTCATATTCGGACTCGAGTCCGAATGGTCACTTCATTTTTATGGTCAGTCTGGCCATCATATATTAAGAATAAGTACGGCTAGCCTCTTCCTTTTTAATATTAAGTCATTATTTTAGCTAGAGTCTAGCCTAAATCTAGATCTAGAGATCTAGATTTTACAACGGTGACTGTATGCAACTTAGAATAAGAATCTATCATTGAATTAAGCAAACCAAATCGACTTTTTTTTTCATTTTCTCCCTCTATTACAAATTACTCTTTTGGGTAAATTTTTACTTTCACTCCCGCACACAGATGCACTGTTTCAGGGGTCAAACTGCTGTACTGTTTGCTGCAGATCACACATAAAGCCACTAAAACTGTCGCTTATCAATTATTTTCAAGACAATTTCAAATCTAACTGTAAAATATCAAATTATATGTAAAAACAGGGGGGCATGCCCCCCTCTGTAACCCCCCAGATTTTCTTTTACACCAGTGGGGCAGGCCCCCCTGGAACTCCCCGATTGGTCCTAAGCATGTCTATCTCGGTTAAAAACAATCAAATATTTCAAAAACTATTAATTTGCGACGGAAATGAAGTTGATATTCGTGTTCAGCGCATCAATATTAGTAGAAAATAGACAACTGGTAGCTGAGTGTGAGACGGGAGGGAAAGTAAAAAAATACCCTCTTTTGTACACACTAGATATTTCTATTTCTAGATCTCTCTAAATCTAGATCTAGATCTAGATATCTAGATTTAGATTAGACTTACCATAAACGACTTAATTTACCGAGTCATGTGACCTCTTCTTCTAATAATCTCATAAGTTCGGTCGTGACAGGCCGAATCTAGGGATCTAAATTACCTTTCTTCAAGTAAAAACACAGGATATGGCAGCAGCGTCAGTCTGAATAACCTAAATCCTTCGTAAATCAAGTCTGGTGTGATGGGCATATCACATAAATATAGATCTATAGCCTAACTCCGTATGAAAAAAAATCAAGCTCTTGGACCAGCCTGAGCCTTGCCAGCCATTTGTTGAACAACAACAACTTGCGATTTCATTCAACCGGAAGTGTAAAGTGTGTAGACTCTATAGGATATTCCCGATTCCCGTTTCAGAACGAAGGGGATATTTATTAATGAAAATGTGCACAATGAGGCTATCTGATAGATCATTATTAGCCAGGCTTAATAATGACATATATATATTTTTGCAAGAATAATTAGTGGAATTTTTTCATTCTCATCGAGATTAAGTCCAAAACCAAAAATGATATTCTTATCTTTTAACTTCAACAATAATCCATCCCAACAAAAGGAGAAAAAAAAGAAAGTAAGACGGCCAACAATAATTAGCAGATGACTGCGCATGCGCGCTGCATAAATGCCAAATCGTCTTAAGCATTACAAAGCACGTAATTTTTTTAGAAATCAATGCAAAAGTCTGATATGAAGCATAAGTACAAAAATGTACCCAAAAAATGCAATTGCAAATACCATTATGGCAACAATATTAATATATTTAAGTCTGGCAGAAACAAATTTTACAGGAAAAATATTTCGATAATTTGAACATGACACTGTTATAAAATGGTTTGCTTCTTTGATTGAAACCTCTAGATCCACTTCTACCCTTCTAATTTTGAGATAAATCAACTGGCAATTTCTTTATTCTAATTTTCAAGGCAAAATTATGTTACATATGCCACTGGATTTCATGCTTTCAATTAGATCTATGCAGCTTTTCTCCAACAAGGACAAGATTTTAACCTATTTTTGTCAAAAGTAACACACCAGTCGATTACCTGGCAATCAGAAAGTCGGAAACCTCAGAGAGCAAGAAATGAGAGTGCAGGGTGGGAAGTGAAACCCAAGAGTTAAGAGAGTGCAATTCTTACTTTCTAAGGGGTTTTTTAAACGTGAAATATGGCAGACAAGTCTACCCGAACGATGGGATGGGGTGACCAGCCTGTCGTTCAAGTGAATTATTTTTCATCTCCATGGGAACTTGGAAAATCGACTCCAAATTGCATACCCAGGTGAGGTTTGTTGTTACTCTGACTTGGCCCTAGAATCTAGAATAGATGATCTAAATCTACCCTACGCTTCTAATCTAGATCTAGATCTCTAGATCTAGTCTAGTAGCCTACCTAGATGTTCTAGATCTAGATCTAGGTTCTATTCTATATCTAGAGATCTATGTTAGTGTTAGATTCTGGATCTAGAATCTAGATTAGATCTAGATCAGTCCTAGTCTTGTAAAGTTGTAGATCTAGATCTAGTTCTAGTCTTTTAAAGTCTAATCTGAATCTGAGATAGATTCTAGATCTAGACTAGCCTATAATAATAAGACCAAGACATTGGACTTGGTAGAGATCGATAACATTATAATAACAAGGAAAGGACTTCCGTAACGAGCGACCACCCCAACAAACACAATAAAAAAGAGACCAAACCCTAACCGACCCAAACCCTGCCACAAACCTAAACCTAAACCCTAATCCTACCCCTAACCCTACCCCAAACTTTGGGCCAAACCTAAACTGTAACCCAATCCTTACCCATATACCTATAGTACCCCGTGCCCCCAACCCACATACCCCTATCCCTACCCCTACCCCTCTGTTCTACTCTGTCTCATAGTGGTCGCTCGTTATGGAAGTCCTCCCGTTGAGTAATAGATCTAGATTAGATCTAATCTAAATCTAGATTTAGAATCTAGATTTCTAGATCTATTCTAGATGTTTGATCTAGAAAATCTAGATCTAGATCTAGTCTAGAAGAGAAGTCTTCCCTGTGTTTTATTACCGGATTTTTGAAACAAATTATAAATTTTTATCAGCACAAGGTTGATTGTTAAGATTCCCACGTTTAATTCCAATTTGCGTTTTTCAGGCATGTTTCGCTTTGGTCCCTCTCCCTAACCCAAAGTTCTGTCTCCCAGTAAGACCCAAGCGAAACATGCCTTAGCCTAAGGCTATGAAAAACGCAAATCGTAATTAAATGCGGGAATCTTAGCGATCGCCCATTATAAATAGGCCTAATGATTAGAATCCTTTAAAATAAAATTACGAAGTGGCTATCATTTCTCCGAACGCTCGAGGAAATAAACTTTTAAACTCTATTTCTCCTAACAGTTTCCGTTCTCGAGTTTTGTTGGTTATTTGCGATAGTTCGGCGTCATCTTTCATTCTGCCATTCTGCAAGGACAGGGAGGATGCATTTTTTTTTAAATTTTTTTTTTTTGGCATCGAATTCAATTTCTAGAGTTAGATTAGAAATTTTTAGTTGTCTGAATATTCAGATACTTCAATTGTAGTTGGGGCAATGTTCCCGGATACATTGTACTTCATTTGAACATTATGCCTTCCAAAGGTATTGCGAAAAAACTTGTCAAGACTGCTCGACTTTGGCAGTAACCTATTTCGTATTTAGTCGCCCCTAAAGCAAAAACTAAATCACAAATAAAATCTTTGCTCGTGCCCCCGTTCACACTTTACACACACACACACCCGACACACACGCACATAATATAAACACATACACACAAAAACACTCACACACATGGGCCTCTCCATTCGCAAATAACCAAAAAATCTTGATAACGGAAACCGTTAAAAAATTATAAAATTATGGTCGGCTGTATTTCTCCGAACGCTCGGGGAAATAAACTTGAACTGTATTTCTCCAAATTGTGTTCTCGAGATTTGTTGGTTATTTGCGAATGGAGAGGCCCACATGTGTGTGTGAGTTGTGCGTGTGTGTATTTAAATAATTTAAGGCAAGGTGTGAACGGGGGGGGGGGGGAGATTTTTTTTGTTCACTTACAAGGAAGGATTTTAATTTTTGCTTTAGGGGTGACTAAATGCAAAATAGGCAACTGCCAAAGTCGAGCACTCTTTGTTTTCTCGCAGTACCTTTTGAAGGCTTTTTCAAATGAAGTGTATAGTCTGGGAATGTTGCCCCAACCACAATTGAAGTATCTGAAAATTCAGACATTTAGAAATCTCTAGCTCTAGAAATTGAACTAGATGCAAAAAATGCTTCTTCCTAGTCCTCGCAGAACGGCAGAATGAAATATGACGCTTAAATCTCGCAAATAACCGAAAAATCTCGAGAACGGAAACCGTTAGGAGAAATAGAGGTCATGTTTCTTTTCCCAAGCGTTCGGAGGAATAATCACTTAGTAAAATTAATTTTAACTTATTCCTATTGACAGTGATTAGGCCTAGAGATCTACAGATTGAACCGTCAGTCTTTTTTTAAAAGGCATTCTCCTGTTTTGGCCCCAAGAGTAGGTCGTACTGTAGGCCATCAATGTTTTATCCAAAAGAGAGCGAGAGATGAGCTAATTTTCAGTGAAATGAACAATATTATTTCACTTGTTTTTAATAGGAGGGTTTAGTTAGGGGGGGCATCCCCCTGAATTTAACCATAATTTGATGTGTTGCAATTCAGTTAGGGTTGATTCTCTTGCTTGCTGAGCATCAAACATCATTCGGCATGCTTGTTGAAAAGTAGCTTGTTTAGAACCGGAAGTTATCGTTGGTGAAGCCAAAACCCACGCTACATAATATAATTATCGTTGGGGCCAAAACCGCATTATAATCCCGTTTTTAATTGCTGGCTAACCTGAATACAACTAGAGAAATACATAATATTATATCATCTGCCATGTCATTGTGCCAAATCTTGTCTTGGCAGAATCTCCCTACTCTCCACCCCCCCCCCCGAGATCCCTCGCTGTTCAACTCTAAGCCTAGTGTATCTGTCTCAGATGGAAACCATACAGTTAAATTGAAAGCAGATATGCCCAGAGAAATTCCGTCCCTCAGGCCTCCAGAGGATTTTTACCTGTCGAAGGCAAAGGCGGAAAATGCTTTGCCTGCTCAGTCTTCTGTCAAAACAAGAGAAAACTTCGGCGGAAGCCAACCTGTATGCTATGCATGTTCGCCCTGAGCGACCGACAGTGACAGTCAGGGTGGTGTGGGTGTTACATCTCATTGCTGCTTGTCTCCAAAGTTCTCAAGTGGCATGGAAATTTTCCTCGCCTGGAAAGCCAGAGGTGTGAAATTTGAACGACTGTTGCCCTAATTATTTGGCCAGCTGAGAAAAAAGTCCCCCAAATAATGAACCATTGAACAATACTCTGGGAAGGCGATGGCATTGATTGATTGGTAGTGATTATGATAGGTAGAGGATGAGGGTAGAGACACAGGAGATGTTAAAAATCGTCTTTTAATTGGTCAAACAGTGATCTTTTATATGAGATGCGAACACTCATGGCAATGATTGTTCTTTTACAGTGCTCTCAACTGCACAGTGTGTTAAGGTCAAATCATATGAGTGCACAGGACACATTTAAAAGCAATTTCAGTTGGGTATGAATTATTTTTGAATTTTGCCCGCGTACTGGCCGAAGCATGTTCTCGATTTAAGGCCCACAAAGAGATCTTTGACATGCGAAGCTTGTCTAAGACAGACATTTTTTACATGATAATGGGTTTGATGCCCTCCTTAGTCAATTTTGATTGTAGGTTTTTTTTGGGGGGGTTTTGGGGGGGGGTTTGGGGGGGTGGGGTGGGGGGGGGGGTTATCATAGAGTTATAAAAAAGGAAGTCTGTGTTTTCTAAAAATTAATCTCGGCGTATATAAATTATTTAAAGATAAAGTTACACCTGCTCTGAAAAAATAGTGATTGATATAAAAGGTGAATCATACTCTCGAGTTTCTCCCAGCGGTACTGTACCGGAAACCTTCTTAAATTAAACTTTTCAAGATTGAAACTTGAAAATTGAAATATCTATTCATTGCAAGTAATTTAATCTATGTTGCCACAATTGAAGAGGTAATTAATTATTTTTTAAAAGTTTTTTAAAGAATACTTCCAATAATTTAGGGATTTCTGTGGCCAGGGAGGAAACATTAATTTTAATTATACAAGATTTATAGTCCAGGCCCCTTGTACTGATTTATCTGAAAAGTAAAGAAGTTCAGGTCAAACTTGGGTTAAATTTGTTTATCAAGCTCTTGCTGAAATTTAAGGTTTGTTGTGACTATTCAGTAAATTTGTACACCCTGCACATCGTGTCATAATATAATCGTGAGTCTTATCAAGTCATAGGAAGATATTCTTCCCATACTTTCATGGCTTGACCATTTGCTTTTCCCAAGTGCTAACACAACTACAACTGTGTTCCTCTGTGTGAGGTTTGGATACTTTGGTGTAGCTGTATTTATTGTTTTGATGATAAGATAGAAAGGCCTAATAAACATCCGTGGTGTATCAGTAAGGCTCTTCACTGCGAATTTGTATCAAAGTTTAGTATATCTCGGTCTTTCTGCTGGGATGATCTATTCTTAGTCTTGGTGGGTCCTGACAGGCAGGGTTGGAATCCTGCCCCCCTAAATGATCGAAATTGTGTTAAAAAGGGCGTTAAAAACACCAGCACTTTTTTCAAAGCCCTAATTTGGGACATTATCATTTAAATTCTAGACCTAGATCGATAAGGTTTTGTGATTAAACAAAATTCATTCAGTCTGAATTTGACTGTCAGTGTCTCTAATGAATTAAAGAATCTTGTTTAATTCCCATTTTGATTTCTTCTTTCCTGTATTATGAATAGATGCACCACCTTTAGAACTCCTTTAGAGTTAAAGCCTAATTTTTCAGTGCTGCAGCTTACGATGACCTTTCTGTACAGTTGATGCGCTATAACAATGATAATCAACCAATTTACCTACCAACTAGATAATTGTGTGCTGTTTTGATGTCTAAGAAATTTAAAAGCTTTCTGCCTTAATGCTCTGCATCATACAATGCCATGCTTTCATGGAGACATTCCTTTCTGTGAGTTTTTGTTTTCTTTCAACATCATAAAAAAAAAAACTAAGCTAAGCCAATTAGGGTTCAGATCAAATGATGGCGATTTTTATTTTTTGTAGCCTCTGATCAATAATACCTACTCAACCTTCGGAAATCTCAGAGTATCCCATACTCTGTTTAAGGTTTTGAGAGTTATAAGTGCTGTCCTGGATTTCTGGGCTTTCACTTGTTTGGCAGTGTTGTTCATTTTCATTTTTTTAATAATAGAAGTTTGGTTCAGATTTAATGAAGAGTGATTGGTAGTGACAGACAAGAAGTATAAAGTTTTGTTGTTTGTAATTGACCGTTTTGCAGTCTTAGTCAGAGCATGAAAATTAAGATTTTTTTACAGAGCATAGCCTTCAGACTAGGCAGTATGTTGGTGGTGTGTTTGGTGGTTTAGTTTAGCATTAAAAGCAGTGACTTTGGGGAGTGCTTTAGGTCATCAAAATTTATGTTTGCTGTAAGTGAATTACAAGGAGAATTTCTAGCAGTAATGCCACCGTATGAAAGGGCCAATTCATCTTTGTTAAATTCTGTAATTTCACTTTTAAATTGTCGTCTTTCATATATGTTTGAACCAGTTATTGAAAAAAAATAAATATCCCCATAGCCTATAGGGTTGGATTGGGGGTTTTTTCTCTTTCCCTAAATACATTTATATGTGTGCGGGTCTACATGTGTTTTTTCTGCTCCTGTACAGGCACAGATAAATGTACCACATGGCCAATAAAGTATCTTACTTTACTTTACTTTTTTCTTCCGCTTGTACGCTGGGGTGTCGCGGGGAGACACAGGCGTCTGTCTGCAGCAAGTCGTGTGGCCTG
>NW_004797356.1:155626-157438 GCF_000002075.1 Aplysia californica | reverse complement strand
AAAATACCGCAGTTGTAATCCCGGTGCTGTCATTTGCAGCTGTGGAAGTACCCAGCGTACCAAATAGTGCTCTTTTTAATTGGGATAGGTCTTTAATTGAGAAAAGATTAAAATGTGTGTGTGTGTGTGCAGTAAAAACTTTTTCTATTTTACTTCACTTGAGCTTCAGTTTCCAGACTGACGCGTCTGCATTGCGTTGGAATGTGTGAGGAAATTAGACTGTTTATGACAAAGCCCGTGCTGAGTTTTTTTGGGTTAGTCATCACTGATGGGATAGATATATAAAATGTGAATGATGATTTTGCGTGGGGGCTCGATAACCTGTCTTTTGTTCGCGTGGCAAAAGCTGGTCACAGCTGGTATCGGTTCGCAAGTGAAACAAAGGAGACCGGGGTGGCCGTTTGAGTAGGAAATGAAGAAGCCAAATATCCGTCAATGAATGATGGAAATCGAGTCTCTCGTCGTGTTAAGGGAAGAATGGGATACATTGCTTACTTTACAGTCGAACGTGCTATAACGACCAACTGTTCAAGACAATCGACTGTACAAAATACTATTTGCGCTTTAACAAAAAATAAATTGATACGACGTCCACCTGTTTAAGACAACTGCTTTTCTCCTCGACATTGGGTAGCCGTCTTGGACTCTTCCGAGTGAACTTGTTGATGGTTATGGTGAGGGGTCTGCGCACACTTGACTCTCGATGTCACCCCTACGGCGTTGGGCATTTTTCTAAAAAGGGGGGTCTATGATGTATGCTGCTTGCCAACGCCATTTGTATGTGGTGGGCCTTTATTTTTCATATAGGGTTTTAAATGTTCATGTAAAAGATATCAGTTTTCACTGTTCTGTCACCCATGCTCAGACATCCTTATCACGCCGAAATGCCTTCTGTCTTTGTTGCCTCGTTACCATCCCCTCTTCTCCCCCCCCCCCTCTCTCTCTGGGGGGGTATGCGAGCAAAACCTGAGAGTGAGACGTTCCGGGTTAGTGCAGGTGGTATTTTGTTTTTGGTTTATTAGAGATTTTCGGCGCTCGCCACTGCATAAGGTCATATGAGTTGAGTGCCAAGGAGTGGATGTCAACAGAGAAGTCTTTACAGACAATCAGGCTTACTCTGCTCACCTCTCAAGCTTCAACAGCACAAAGTCCGCTTCGACTATCAAGGCACCACGGAAATATCTGGTAACAAGAGTGTGACAAACATGCAAAAGAAGTAGAGGAATAGAGATTAGGAAAGAAAAAGCAGCAGTTCCCTGTTGCAGTTGAGGCACAGTTATGAGCATGACATTGATAAATCAGCCCATTTACAATTCTACTGTGCATAAGAACATGTTAATTTCCCCCCTGTGAGAATGGCCTAAAGACACCTCATTCAGTAGCACTGCCCTGGGGGTGGGGGTAGCAGGTGGTATAACTAGGGGGTATTAGTATTACCTAGGGGACTCGGGTTCGGTTCGGATCCGGAGGGGGTTGGGGTGGGAGTGGGGTGGGTTAATTGTTTATTCGTGTGTTTGTGTTTATTAATGGTACCATACTCGCTATTCTCGATCCTGTCCGAGATTAACATCAGAGTCGTTGGTTCCGTTCCGCCTTTTTAAAATCCTCCATTTTTGAAAGGTTGGAGGGCGCCACTGGTATGTCCTACTTATTTCCATTCCCTCTGTTGTATCTGTCTATCTACCTTGCTTCCTCCCTGCATTGAATGATCATTATTATGTCGACATGCTTCTCTTTTTTTGTCAAACTAAAAAACATGGAAATCAATGGTTTAGAATTTTACCAGTAAAGGTCCACTCTCTATCCCCCCCC
>NW_004797356.1:154046-154867 GCF_000002075.1 Aplysia californica | reverse complement strand
ATTTTTATACACATGTGATGCGACGTCGCGTGTATTGGAGCGATTGCGCTTACAAAAATCCCACTCGTCTTTTGCTGTCGGGTGTTTTCTTTAAAACAGTGTCTGAGCGCGAACGTCTGTTGTACGTGTGCATCTCCACATAGCACTTATAAATTATGACCCTTTTGGTGTTGGAAAGTGCGATAACGTGCGTACTAAAACAGATTTTTAAAAAGTAACAACAAATTAACAACAACAACAACAAATACCCTGAAAACAAAATTTAGAAGGAAAAAACCTCAACAAACCAACCTTCTTCTTTCCTGTCAAACATCTATCGTTTTTATCTCCCTTTTTCTTTTTTTTTTATGTTTGTTTGTTACTCTCTTGTAACACCTCTAATCTTCTGGCGCTCATATGTATGACCTTATGCAGTTGCGAGTGCCGTAAAACCTCTACTAAAACTAAAAACTAAACAACCGGAGTCAGAGCGCAGACAAGACAGCCGGAGATGTGGCTCTGCCGACTGTGCCGTGTGTTGGACTAGTTGGAGGCGATGGACGCTGGCGTGCCTTTGTTTTGGCCGTAGTTCAATACTGTTTACGTCTGGCTAGTGCCTGCTCGGTTGCCTCCCTCTTTCTCTCTGTCGTTCTTTCTTTCTATCTGCCCCCCCACACCCCACCCCTCACTGTGTGCCTTTCTTTCGTTCTTTTTTTTTTCTCTTTTTTTTAATACAACATATTATTTATGTATGTCTGTCATCGTTTCCTCCCTCCCCCTCTGTTTGTCTTTCTGTTTGTCTGTCTGTCTGTCTGTCTTGTCTGTCTGTCTCTCTCTCGCTC
>NW_004797356.1:150364-153307 GCF_000002075.1 Aplysia californica | reverse complement strand
ACGCAAAAAAAAATTCTTGCTAAAATACTTAAACAAGTAATGACTTTGGCAAGACAATAGAAATCAAAGACATGTTATGTATCGTGCCTTTTATATCTTAAGATACTCAAAGAATCTCATATTATTTAGAGTAACATGAATTTCCCTGCTGTCGACTCCCCAATCATCAAATGTGAGAAAAACTGGATTCCAAAGAAGAGAGGGGGGGGGGGAGAGGGGGCGTCTTGTTTAAGATATCTTGTTAGGGAAGGGGTCTGCTTGGTTTAAATATTTTATTTTTCAACATTTGGGGTGTGGAGTGTTTTTATTTTGTTTTGTTTTTGGATTAGATTTATTATGAATCGATCGTGCATGGACGTAAACATGTTCCATCGCAAATACGGGACAGCGGTGAAGAGTCTCGGCGTGCCGATCGATTGCGGTATTCTCACTGCACGGATTACACTCCACTTGTCTCTCTCTCACTCACGGTTGTTTTGTCTGTCTGGAGCCTGCACTCTTTCCGCGCCGCTTATCACGAGCATTGTCACGTTATACCATGTTGTTGTTGTGGGTGTATTGTCGTAAAATTGACGTTTTCCGTCGGTGGTTGGCGGGTGCTCTGGTGTGGTTTGGTTTGCTCCTTCTTTCCTATAAAAAAAAAAATCTATGATCTCTATCTCCCCGTCTTCTTTTTTATGTTTGTTACTCTCTTGTAACACCTCTAATCTTCTGGCGCTCATATTATGACCTTTTGCAGTTGCGAGCTCCGTAAAACCTCTACTAAAACTAAAACTATCTCCCCGCCTTCTTTTTTATGTGTGTTACTCTCTTGTAACACCTCTATTCTTCTGCACTTATATGACCTTATTGTGTTCCAAGGGCCGTTAAACTCTTTACTAAAACTAAAAATGACGTTTTCCCTGCCTGCAACCACTTTCTGCCCAGAGATTAAAGATATAGTTTTGGAATGCGTCTGATTGATTCACCCAGTGTGTTGGTAGTTGCTCTGGTGTGGTTTGCTTCTTCTTTCCTATCAAACATCTATCGTCGTTATCTCCCCTTCTTCTTATTTATGTTTGTTACTCTCTTGTAACACCTTTAATCTTCTGGCGCTCATATGACCTTGCAGTTGCGAGCGCCATAAAACCTCTACTAAAACTAAAACTAATGATCGATTTATCCAGTGTGTTGGTAGGCGCAGAGGGTCTAAAGTATATGTATTTTCAAGTCTTTGCGTGTTTGATTTGACCGACCACAAGTGGTACCGGTGTGTGGGTGGTTGGCGGGTGCTCTGGTGTGGTTTGCTTCTTTCCTATCAGACATCTATCGTCCTGATCTTTCATCCTTTTTTGTTGTTTTTTACTCTCTTGTAACATCTCTAATCTTCCGCACTTACATGACCTTATTGTGTTGCAAGTGCTGTAAAACATCTTATTAAAACTAAAAAATAAAACGGTTGGAATAGCGGAATAATAGAAGTGGTAAAACAATTTACGGCATTTGCAGCACGATTGGGTCATATTAGTGCCAAAGATGATGGATGTTACAAGAGTGGAACAAACCCAAAAAAGAGGGAGAAACAATGATAATAGAAGTTTGATAGGGAAGGAAGAAGCTACACTTGGACACCCGTCCACTACCCACTGGTGTAGCGGTTTGGCGCTTTGCTGTTGCTCGCAGGAGACCTTAGCTCGAATCCTTCTCGAGTGAGAGAGAACGTTTTCGTCGAGTATCTCGGACTTTTGGTATGTTATATCCCTCGCAGCCTGGGTTGGCCTAAGCAGGCTGGGTCGAAGCCTGCCTCCTAAATGACCTTCATTGGGTCGACGGGGGCGTAAAAGCGTCTACTTTTAGAGAAAAAAGGATTAGGCCTAGTATATATACTTGTACAATTGAACCTGCTTTAACAACCCCCTGTTGAAATCTAGGACAACCACCTGTACAAACGACCACTTCTACCCCCCCCCCCCCCCCCAGCCCCTTATCGTTTTTTTTTTCTCTTCTGTATAATTGTTATAATAACTCAGTCCAGGGAGTGAGTGGTTTGCGGGTGCTCTGGTGTGGTTTGCTTCTTCTTTCCTATCAAACATCTATCGTCCTTATCTCCCCTTCTTCTTTTTTTAAATGTTTGTTACTCTCTTGTAGCACTTCTAATCTTCTGGCGCTCATATGACCTTATGCAGTTGCGAGCGCCGTAAAACCTCTACTAAAACTAAACGCTCGCTCTAGATGTTTGGTTGTATGGATGAGTTCATTTTATATCCCCTACGCGTGTCTTCAACATAGGTATTGGTTTGGTCTTAGGTATATATGGGGCCCGCCTAGTTAATTAATTATTATTGGTTAATTTTAGTAAGAGTTTTACTACACTTGAAATGCAAATAGTGGGTGGGTGGAGGGCGCCACTAGTCTGTCCTACTTTTTTTCTCTCTTTCACTCTCTGTTGTTTCTGTCTTACTTTTTTCCAACTTTAAGACAAAATGACCGTTTTTGTGTCGATGTGCTTCTCTTTACTCAAACAAGCAACATAAATAGGCCATAAGTGCTGCTGAGGATCTGATTAAAGGTTTTATTCTAAAGAATAACATACAAAAACAAATAGGCCTATAGGTGTTTGATAGGGAAGTAGGAGCAAACCTCATCAGTGCGCTCGACAACCATCTAAACTTATTAGTGTCTCGTAGGATGCTTAGCTGCAATAACACAGGCAATCGTTTGTGTTATCATCTTCAGAAATCTTCCTCTTCGTTTAGGCTCTGTACGGTTAGTTTATCGTGTCTCAGTAAGACAGTGTTCAGAGGCGCTGTTCGCTTGGGTTATAAGTAATGTGTTTACCTCTTGGGGGAAGACCACCAAACCACCATTTCTCTCTCTATCTGTCTGTCTCTCTCTCTCTCTCTCTCTCTCTCTCTCTGTCTCTGTCTCTCTGTCTCTCTCTCTCTCTCTCTCTCTCTCTCTCTC
>NW_004797356.1:145211-148333 GCF_000002075.1 Aplysia californica | reverse complement strand
CCCCCCAAACAAGAAACAAAACAGACCACCCACCACCAACAACAAACAAACAAACGAACAAAAACACACAAAAAACAACTACCTATAAATGACAAAATACCAACTTAATGGGTTTTTTTGCAGCGTTGGTCTATTCCTTTGCCATGCTAAAAGAAGATGTTTTTGTGTTGTGTATTAGGATTTTAATGATGTTGTTATGAAACAGGGTTTTTAAAAAATCTACTACTTATATATTAATACTTGCTGCCACACCAAACTGGCCCATGATCTGGCTTGGGTTGTTACTGGTTGGAGAGCACCACTAGTTGGTCCTACTACTTCTTTTCATCCCCCTATTGTTTCTGTCCATGATAGTCCATCAGTCTTGCTTCTTCCTTGCACTGAATGGCCATGCCATTAGTGTGTCGATGCGCTTCTCATTACTCAGACTCAAAACTCTGGCTTAGGTCTTCGTTTTTATCGAAACAAACACATTTAACTCGATGTTATTTACAAACCCGGCTGACCATATCAATAACTGGGTTTGTAAGATAGATGCAGCCTTACCTCTTTAGAGACACCCTCTCATTAAAAAAAAACCCACACCAAAATAAAACAGCAACGAGAAGGCAATGAGAAAGCGAACGACCGACTAGAATTGGGGGAGTTTATACATGATAAGAAATCAACGCCAATATGTTTATGTTCTCATGGTGGGAAAGGTGATTGCTTCAGAATGTCATAAAGCAGAGTTTTGAAACGTCTGTTGGGTTCTCAGGTGGCCTATAGTTACTGAAACGACCTCCCCGGTGTGGTGATAATTAACAAGGCAGCAGATACAGACATACATGTCATGACAACACGATGTTAACACACCTGCCAACCAGTACGTGTTTAAAAAGAAGACAACAGACCCCCCCCCCCCAACCGAACGTTTTCATATTAGAAAATACGTATGGCAAAGTACTATCATGAATTATTATGAGCTTTTGCTCGAGTTTTAATGCCGAGTGGGGAGGATTTTTATTAGTACATCAGTCTTTCTGCTGAGATGTGGTATCCCTCTTGGCCTGGGTCGGTCCTGACAGGCAGGGTCGGAATCCCGCCTCCTAAATCATCAGCACGTTTTGTCGACGGGGGTATTAAAGCACTTACATGCAAAAAAGGACACGATTGGATGTCCAACAATGATAACGAAACCCAAAGTAATTTGGAAAGGTGGTTTGCTGTAGGTCCCCTCTGAATAGCTTGAATTTATTGAATACTGAAATGTATTGTGTAAAAGGCTTGGAGGGGGATTACTTGGCCAATGCCCACCATTTTGACCCGCCCCGTGGGTAGAATCTTTTTTGGTTTTGATTAGTTGGCCGCTATGTGTTAATAAAGATTGTTGACATCTAGGTGTCAACAACACGCCACCACAGCTAAATCTATTTCTGTCTGTATGATAACACGGTGTCGATAAAGAGATTTGGCGCAGCAGAGTCGGTTGAAACAACGAGAGTGCTAATTCTGACTTTCCGAGATAATAATTATTATGGTTTCGATAAGATTTTGGCGAAGCAGAGTTGATGAAACAATGAGAAAGCTGAAACTGTCTCTGGGATATCATGCTGTTCATAATTAGAGCTCTTTGACGCATTTGTGTCCACAACACACAGAGACAGCCATGTTTTATTTTTCTTGAATTGCATGCAGTTTCTTAATCTTTGAATCGATTGCATTTGATCAAGGAATGTTTTGACAAAATTTCAATTCTAAATGTTAAAGAAGCAAACAACAACAACAATACCATTTTATATAGTTTTAACAATAATGAAAGGGTTCTTTTTCTCTCTCCTGAAGACAAAAACTACCCTCAGGGCCTAAAACAGT
Organism: Aplysia californica; assembly: GCF_000002075.1. Lineage (NCBI taxonomy): Eukaryota > Metazoa > Mollusca > Gastropoda > Aplysiida > Aplysiidae > Aplysia > Aplysia californica. The sequence goes on along the minus strand of NW_004797356.1, from coordinate 146,479 downwards.
TGAAAAGCTTGCCGTCGATTTGTTAGATAGCACAGTGTCGATAAAGAGCGTTGATGCAGTTGTGCCAACGACAAAGCGAGAGACTGGCGTATGTGGTGTAGCAGTTAGGCACCTGACCTTTGCACACACAAGACGTGCGATCGCTTCATATGTGCGAGTTTCTTTCTGTTGGAACAGTGTTTCTCTCATATTGAGTTGAGCCCGCTGTGGCACTTACGGACAGGATAGAGGCTCGCCTTGTAAGCAATCTAAAATGTGTCGACGGGTGTGTAAAACCCATACTTAAAAAAAGGGGTTGCTTGAGAATGCTAAAACTAAAACTACCAGTGAGACAATAGAGTGTCGACAAAGGTCTTTGACAAGGTAGAGTTCATGACTCAAAATGAAGGGAAATGCTAGGGAAATAAGCACTTATCAGACGCTGCTCGCACTTACACTGCGCAAAAGATGGATGCACGTTATATGTTGGCTGCCCCTATGGTGAAGGATAATTTGATCTGTTTAGAGGGAATGGCTGCATACTATCTAAGGGTGTGGTTTTTTTGTTGTACATTATGTTTGAAGGTGGTTGGCAGGTTCTCTGGCCTGGCTTAGCTTGCTGCTCCTTTCCCATCACAAACGTCTGTCATCCTTATCTTTCCTTTTGTACTTCTTTGTAGTTATATTGTCTACTTACACCTCTAATCTTCGACACTTATGACTTATTTGTTTTTGTAAGTGTTGCAAAACGCTTACTAAAACAAAGACTAACGATTTATTTACGCAAGTATAATATATTATATGCAAACTGTTACTAAAACTAAACAAAAAAAGTACTCATGATTTATATGTTCTATTGTTTCTTCCTTTCACAGACTGTGCAGTCTTACTTTGTCAAAGCTGACTCTGCTCAGACCCTTGGAAAATGAGTTGTCCTCGTTGGGATTGTCAATAGCTGTCAAAATGCACGTGAGTAAACCCTATTTAATATTTGAAGGGAAACCGTTTGATTTTCTTTGTTTCATTTCCTGCCTTCCTCCCCGAGCTCCAGTTTGTTCTTCCCTTCCATACTTCTGTACTGTTCTCTTCCTCCCTCATGTTAATAGTACCCATTAAATAAGAACATCGAAAAAAAAGACATAAAAATACCGCTTTCGGGAGGTTGGGGGGAGGGGGACACCCTTCACTTTGGAAAGAAAAAAAAACTCTCACACCGTCACTGTTGTCACCGCACCTCCATCCTTTTTTTTCTAACTGGTGGAAGTACCAGAAGACTTCCCCCCCCCCTT
>NW_004797356.1:142688-144918 GCF_000002075.1 Aplysia californica | reverse complement strand
TCTCTCTCTCTCTCTCTCTCTCTCTCTCTCTCACACACTCTCACACACACTCTTTCTCTCCCTCTGTCAGTGTCATCCTCTGTGTCTTTTTGTCTCTGTCCGCTTTGGTTGGGTTTAAGAGGTTAAGAGGCAGCGTTGTTAACAGGCCCCATTGCACACCAGCAGAACAGGACGAGCGGCTTCCTTTATGGTTGAATAACGCACTTGAAGTTCTCTATTCAATCAAGTGTTCGTGTTTGTTTGATGTATGACCACTTCCTTCTTTCCCGCCCTTTTAAGATAAGGTAATGCTCTTACCACTCGTGGATTGAGTGTCCAGCTTTTGAAGTGATGTATTCATGTCACGTACCACATATTACTGTTACACACAGCCCGAATGGATCCTTGCCAACAGGATGAAGGCAGCCCGCTTCCTATATGGATTTTATGTTGATGGGCTCGTAAAACAAAACGAGGATTAACAACGAAAGGTTTCCAGTCCACGCAGGATGCGTTGTCATTTCATTTGGTATCAGGCTGGACTACCATTAGGCCATTCCCAAAAGGGGGATATTAAACATGTTCTTATGCACAATACTGTAGAATTGTAAATGGACTGATTTATTAATGTCATGCTGGTACTGTGCGGGAAGAACATAGGGGGAACTGCTGCTTTTTCTTTCCTCACCCTAAATATCGTCATTTTCCTGTACTTCTTTTGTATGTTTGTCACTCTTTTGTGAACTGCTATTTCTGTGGTGCCTTGATAGTCGAAGCAGACTTCGTGCTGTTGAGGCAAGAACAGAGTAAGCCTGATTCCACGTTTGGACTTCTCTGTTGACCTCCACCCCTTGGCGCTCATAATTACCTTATGCACTTAAGAGCGCCGTATAACCTTACTAAAACTGAAACAGAAGCGGATATATAAAAGTGATAAGAATAATATATAGATCTAGTCCACATGTCATTGGTTTCACCCGTGCCAACGATTTTCCGACTGTGCGTCCGAGAAGCCCTCCCGCCTTGCATGAGGTCGGTAAGCTGTTATGTGACCCCGGCGACTCTTCTGCTCATAAGCGCGTTCCCCTGCAAGGACAAGCTAAGCTGATCGGCTTTGTTGTGGCATGGTGGCCGAGGAGAATTGATATTCCTGCCTATAAATTGCGGCGATTTTTGAGAGAAAAGAAAAGAGATCGTTTTTACGTGTCCAAAAGTGTTTGCTACAAGTTCTGAAATGCTGCTTTGTTTTGCAGCCCATGAAGAGCTTTGGCTGCAATCAAAGAACCCTAAACAAAAAGTTAATGTGAATGGGTTAGAGGAAATAATGAGAGAGAGAGAGAGAGAGAGAGAGAGAGAGAGATGTGTGACAAAAGAGAGGGTCGGTTGGAGAGAATAGAACAGGATTGGAAGTGTGAAAGGGGAAGGGAGGTGGGGGGATGTTAAGGATGATACGGAGAGAACAAAGTGAACAAGGACAGCTTGAATGTAGATGGTTATTTCATGATATTGACATAATAATATCATTTTATTTTCGAGACGCACACACCTTTTTTCATAGTGTTTGTTACGTCCCCATCGACCAAATTTAGATCGGGGGCTCTCGTGGCCTTGAGGTTAAGGTGTTGGCCTCTCATTCAAAGGTCCCGGGTTCGAATCCGGGTAGCGACCGAAAATTTTTCTTCTCTAAAATTGTCCCCTTTCACCTCCTTTCCTGCTCTCTAGCACTGTTCTGTTGTCTGCTTTCATTTCCACTTTCTGCCCCCTCCCCCTCACCTCCTTTGCCCCCTCCTCTGGGCTCCTGACTCCTTCTGCAGTCTTTCTACTGCTACTCCTTGGGTCTTCCTTACTGCTGTCTTTCTGCCACACCCCTGATCTTCTGGTAGGAAAGATCTACACCTAGCCTTCTCGGACAAGGGTGAAAAATCTCGGAGGGCCCGTGTGCAAGTTGCGGACGTTAAAGATCCCTTGGTGGTCTAAAATCGATAAAAGTAGGCTTCGGCCGCCACCCGGGCAAAATTCCAAATTTCCTACCAACTGAAAATATTAGGTGAGGTGTGTCCCGCGCGCTCATATGACCTTATGAAGTTGCGAGCGCCGTAAAACACTTTACAAAAACAAAAAACAAAACAAAATTTAGATAATTTTGGAGCGGGCTTCTGGCTCTGCCTGCCAGGGTCAACCCGGGCTGAGAGGGATGTTACAACACCGCAGCAAAAAGACCGAGAAAGGCAATAAAAATCTTCTCCCCACT
>NW_004797356.1:138450-139568 GCF_000002075.1 Aplysia californica | reverse complement strand
GTGTGTGTGAAAGAGAGAGAGAGAGTGTGTGTGTGTGTGTATGTGTGTGTGTTTCTGTCTTTCTTATAGTCTGTCTATTCCTGAGTTTCTCTCCTGTTGCTGTATAATTATTTTTGTGCGGGGGGGTTGGGAGGCGCCACTTGCAGGTCCTACTTTAAAAAAATTCTCTCTGTTGTTTCTGTCTGTCTGTTTCAGTGTTTCCCATCACTAAATGGCCATTATTGTATCGATCTACTTCTATTTTCTCGAACAATCAGTCTTTTTTTTTCTATACATTTCCCAAAATCTTACTCTATTTGACCTTTCTCTTCCAGATCAATTCGAAAAATGATTGGGTTCTATTTTCTTCTTTCGCTACACTGCATGTCTCTTTATTGACAACCAATCTGGAAGCATTTTTTTCCAGCGCCTCGCGTCCGGTGTCGATCATTCCCTTTGTTCAATATTTTGGTTCCACTTTTTTAAACCGCCTCTGCCACATATTTTTTCCAAAAATACTTCCCTGGTAAATGAAGAAATTGACATTTCCCAAGTTGTCGTACCTCTGACTGTCACTGCAGTATTTTACTTTCGTGGTTTTGATTGTACAGTGTTGCCCGGTCTCTTTTTACTCTGTTTGAGCTTTGAGACGCAATCTTTACAGTACATACCCCCGGGGCAGTGCCACTGACTGATTGTAGTGTCTTTAGGCCATTCCGAAAGGGGGGACATTTCTCGTTCAAGCACAGTAGAACTGTAAATGGGCTGATTCATCATGTCACGCTCATAACTGCCTGATCTACTACAGGGAACTGCTGCTTTTTCTTTCCTAATCCTTACTATTGTCATTTTCCTCTACTTCTTTAGTATGTTTGTAACTCTCTTGTGACCCGCTATTTCCGGGGTGCCTTGATAGTCGAAGCAAACCTTGTGCTGTTGAAGCTAGAGAGGTGAGCAGAGTAAGTCTGATTCCCTGTAAAGACTTCTCTGTTGACAGCTACCCCTTGGCGCTCATATGACCTTATGCAGTTGCGAGCGCCGTAAAACCCTCTACTAAAAAAAAACAGAAAACTTAAAATGCATGGCACCTTTGGTAGTTGCCTACATCACTTAAAAAGCTCAAACGCGTTGGGGTTTTT
>NW_004797356.1:134638-135777 GCF_000002075.1 Aplysia californica | reverse complement strand
ATGTCAAGAAGTGGGATGGAAGCTACCAATTTGCTCTACATTATCGGTTACAGCATCCCATCTGGCGAGGTGAGCGACCCGACAGGTTTTTTTATCTTTGAAACAAAAATTGTTGCGCGTCCAACGCCTTACAAATGCTCTAGAGTCTAGAGCGCCCTGGAATCATAATATGTTTTAACTACTGTACATGTATATTATTACAATAGCCTAGGTTGCTTCGAAGTTTCCGTGCAATGACCTTTTGAGGATGGCTGATGGGTGCTCTTGTTTGTACCTTGTTCTTCCTTAAACTGTCAGCATTTCTACTTGTACAGTATTGATTTCATTCATAAAGAAACTAAATGACTTCGCTTTCATGCGGACAAGCGGGTGGTTAAAGGGCGCCACTGGTAGGTCCTACTTCTTTTGTTTCCCTCTGTAGCTTCTGTCTGTCTATCTGTCTTGCGTTTTCCCTGCATGGAATCGCCGTAAATGTATCGTTGAGCTTATCATTACTCAATTAAACTCATGTGGAATAGCCGTTAAATCTTGTTCAATTCATCCCTTAAATTTAGTTAAACTTATTCCTGCTATCTTATTAAACTCATTCCATAGATCTTGTTAATTTCATCCCTTCTATCTTATTAAACTCATCCCTAAGAACGTGTTATATCCATTATCACTTCGATCTTGTTAAATCCTTCACTTCGATCTCGTTTACATTCATCCCTTCGATCTTGTCAAACTCATCTCTCAGATCTTGTTAAGATAAGAATATAAGATTATGATAAGATGATACTTTATTGTCCCAGTGGGTACTCTGAATACCTGGTATTACTTGTATAGAGTTGCGGTAGGGATCGTTAAAGCAGCGTGTACATTACCCCGTTACCGAATTTCTAGGTATCCCATTCCTTTGTATCTAGCCGGGGAAAATGAAATGGGAAGAAGAATAAGGAATGAAATAGATCTAGACTGCCAGTGGGTTGTGGTGTGAGTTGATAATTTGCACGGTGTGGAAGAAGGGTTAGAGGGGGTGATATTATATTTGTTGGGTGGGTTTTTTGTTTTGTTAGTTATCTTTGTTATTGTTTTTTATGCGCGCGCGCTGTGTGTGTGTGTGTGTGTGTGTGTGTGTGTGTGTGTGTGCATCTGTGGAT
>NW_004797356.1:131064-132460 GCF_000002075.1 Aplysia californica | reverse complement strand
GTAAATGTTTGCACCCTCGTCTGCACAATGTAGTTAATGAAAGAGACGGGCTTTGAGTTCACTGGTCAGGACAAACAACTGGTAGTTGGATGGTGCCACTGTTTGATCTGCTTTCTGTTCTATCCCTCCGTTGATCCTGTCTGTCTATCTTACTTTTTTCCTGCTCTAAATTACTTTTATTGTTTCGATATACTTCTCTTTACTCAACATTCAAAGACTTTTTTCGCTTTCCATTTTTTGCAACATGGCAGCGTGTGATGGACAAGTGTGCTCATTAACTTGTGCTGATAGATTTTGTACCGTCTCTCTTGTTTCAGAATTCCAAAAGAGTGGCACGATCAGACGAGATTACACTCCCCAACGGCGGATCTCTTGACACAGATTTAGATTTGGATTTCCGTTTTTCGCTACAGGTACGTAATTTTTTTTTAGTATTCACTTATATTACGATCTATTTGTTCTGAAAGTTCCTTAAATTCTTGCTAAAACTATATAAACTCATGACCGATAGCATCCACAGTAGTTGACACCTAACTATTTGCTTATTTAAAAAAAACATTTTGAGATGGTCGCATGAATATAAAGTGTGTACAAAATGTAGTCATTTCGGATTTCCGCTCCACGTGCCTCTCTCTAACCTAACAGAAATTAAAATAAACCTTTTATTTTCAATTTTTATATGTGTCTGTATAATAAATTGTTTTGATATATGTATTCTGGCAGGATAAAACAAAATAATTGTTTTAAAATAGATGTGATACATTCAATTTGGATGGGTGTTTGGAGCGTGCTATTGTGTGGTTTGCTCCTTCTTTCCTATCAAAATGTATCGCCCTCATCTTTCCTCCCTCTTTTAAAAAAATTATTTTCTTCGTCTAATATTGGGCACTTATACGACCTTATTGTATTGCCAATGCAGTAAAACTCTTTCTCCCACGCCCTCATATGACCTTATGCAGTTGCGAGCGCCGCAAAACACTTACCAAAACTGAAGAACAACAACAATAAACAAACTTTTACTGAAACTAAAATTAAAACTTCAATGTCGTATCCCCGTAGAAAAAAAAATTAAGGCTGGTGGTTGTTGTTTTAAAAAAAAAAATAGATTTTAGAACAAAAAACACCGGGGAAAGAAGTTCGTGTCTTGAAGTGCTATTTGGTAATCCGAGCACGCAATCTGAATGAGTGAATACTTCTGCTGACAGTGTAGTACAGGTTAGCGCTAGATCTAGCGTTCAAGCCATCAATGCGTCCAACTGTGAAGGCGTTCTGTCCCACGTTTGTTTAAGGAGAGCCGGACTTTGAAACTCACGAGATCGGGTTGTTATCTTCTGCAAAAATAAATCATCTGGGAACAACTGCAAGTCATGTGCACATTGTTAATCGGGACCCCCCA
>NW_004797356.1:126877-130364 GCF_000002075.1 Aplysia californica | reverse complement strand
ATTATGCATCTTGCTGGAACAGTGTATTGAAATGCTCGCATTCGCCGTTGAATCAGTTCTAAAGGTATGTTTCGCTGGAAAATCTGACGTGCACTGACACAAACAATACCAGTGTCTTTTGACTTACTGAGGAATGGCTGTGAAATGGAGTCTGATCTCAGAGAAGACGGTGCCTTGCCACACGCCCCTGAGTGTGTATTGTGAAAGCAAATCCAAGCCTTTACTGCCAAGCCAGAGCACGGAGACGCCCACAGAACTGCAGCTAGCAGCCAGTTCTTTAAAATGATAGTGCTAGTCTCGGAAATAATCTTTCTCAGGCCAGTAGCATGCATTCTGATATGTTTGTCATTAGAGATTTAATTGAGGATATGATAAACAAAGTTACAACGGCCATTCACAATAACCCTAATGCACCCTCTCTGACAAAAACCCCTGAAGACAAACGTCCTGATGCACTCACAGATCATCATGGCACACAAGTTACGGCGGAAAGACGCAAAAGACCTGTAGATAAACGGAAGGAGAAAAAGGATTTGTAAAACTTAGGGAAAGGCTACATAATTATGCAAAAAGAAAGACTGTTCGGGTTGGCTGCATTCCAGATACTTGCAAGCGACGTTGCAAGGAAAAAATCGCAGAAGAGCAAGGAACTGACATTTTGAAATCTTTTTGGGAGCTTGGACAACCCCAGATGCGTTGGGATTTTATAGCAAGAATGTCAGAGATGCTGAGCCAAAGTATACGCGTACAGGTACTGTTAGACCAAAGGGAACCTCAAGACATTACAAGTTAATCAACAACGGTGAAGAAACAACATACAGTAAAAAGTTCTTCTTACATACATAGTGCACTGCAGAAACTGTTTTGTTAATACATGTTCAGCTCTTAGGGAAAAGACTGAAGTCGGATTTGTCGAAGCAGACGAGAGCGGACGCCATTCAAATCACAAAGAGACGAGTGCATTGCACCCCTATCCAGTTACAAAAATGTATTTTACACTCTGAACCTTGGTCTTCATCGACCAAAGGAAAATACATGTGCAGCTTGTTCTGCGTTCGATAACAGTGAAAACAAGACTGAAGAAATTAATGAAGATAGAAGATACGAAGCACAGAGAGGAAATTGCTGCTACAAGCCAGTAGAGAGCAGATAACCCCAAAGAAGAAGAGTAAAAAGTCAAGACGGTTACTGCCGCTACCTTTGATCTGGAAGGTTTGCCACTTCCTAAATCAAAAGAGGGTGACATCTACTACATGGGACAACTGAATAACTACAAGTACAACCTGAGTGTTTATGGTTTTCATGACAAGACAGACTGCAATTACCCCTGGAATGAAACTATCGCAAGACGTGGCGCTAGTGACATTGCCTTGTGCATGATAAAGTATCTAGAATGGCTAAATAGGTCAGTATCCATCAAAACAGTTAGGTTGCTGTCAGATTCTGCTGGTGGACAGAACAGAAATCGGCCGTTTATGACGATGTTGTGATGGGCTGTACAACATTAAAAATTATGACTGTAAGGAGATCCACCATGTCTTTTTTGTAAGAGGTCACTCTGAACATGACAGTGACTCAATTCATGGCAGGATTGAGGCGGCTAGAAGGCATGTCAGTGTGTGGACAACTCCACAGCGGGCTACAGTCATTCAAGGGGCTAAAGGAAACACTGCACATTATAAAGTGACAGAGAAGGTGACGGAGGACGTTTGGGATTTCAAGAGCATAACCAAGGAGTTCATCAACATGAACAAGACCACTGATCGTGAAAAAGCAAAGTTCCTGCAAATCCGCAAGTATTCGGTTCGCAACGGTGACCCCATTGTCTGTCAAGTGTTCCATGAATGCACGACCAGTGGAAATGAACCTGTTTCAGAGAGGCAGAAGGCCTGCTGACATGACTCCTTCCCTGAGTCCAAAACCAGCATAATCAGCCCCATTGGGAAATGATTCCAGAGAGAGCAAAGATCTGTGTGCGATGTGTGACAGACAAATCATTCCCATAGCACACACCATGCTTTTTACAAGAGTTTAACTATAGCTTATCCTGCAGATTCAGAGTATGAGTCGAACTGAGAAGTAATGGAAGAGTGTTGCCAGACTTATCAGAGAAATTGAAACTACTGCCGCCTGCCTTGTCTTCGTTGATCGTTATGGTTAATCTTTGTACCTATTAAATATTTTTACAATCAACATTATGAGCATACAAGTCTCCTTTATGTTTTGTTTGAAGTTTAATCTTGTGTTTGTAGATTTTAAATTCATTTGTGTTTTTCTTGATATGATTTGACATTGATCTCACATTGCCATAACATTCTTAAACTTTGAGTACATATTGCTGCCGTTACTTAATGCATTTAAGCTTCTTGGATCAAAAAGAATACTTATTATACATGTATGAACTAGTCATATGCCGCTGAGATACAGATGAATATACCCTATTCTCATTTTTCTGATTATAATCATTAAAAAAACTTAAGACCTGAAAATAGTAATTTCTATAACAGGATAATGCCTTATCAATATCTCATCTGGTCATCTGGGTGCCTCTTGAATTGTGAAACTGAACGTTTAAAGCTAACACACAATGCATTATCTAACCATTGTCTTATTTGGTCATTTAGTCTAAATGTGTGCATCTTGTCATCCGGTGGTTGTTGAGTTGTTAAACATAAGACATGAAAATAGTAGCTTCTCCCGTTAATATTCTATCTAATCAATGTCTTATTTGGCCATTTAGTCAAAATATGTGCACCTAGTCATCTAGGCGGGTGTCAAGTTTTGTTGTAATTGAAAGAATTCGTTCAAACTCTGATGACTTTGTATGTTCGTCCGTTCGGTTTTTGGTTGTTAGTTTAACGTCCCTTTTTAACATCGTTAGGCCGTTTAAGAGAAGGGCGACTCCGACCCTGCCTGTCAGGACCAACCCGGGCCGAGCGGGACGAATCTCATCAGAAAGACGCATGGAAGGCGAAGCACCTACCCATTACACCACAATCACTGCTATGTTCGTCCTTTATTCATTTGCTTGATAAATTATTTGAAAAGAGGGGTTCGCCGACATGATTCTCTACTACTACTGTTTACCTTAAGCTAGTAACAGGGTAATTGTACTTTAAGGGAGCCAATGGATGGTTATTGTAATAGATATTAGTTGTGAAGCCACACAAGTTAAAAAATGTTGAGCTTCTGAAGAATTATAAAGAATGTCTTATAGATATCTACCTAGGCACCTTTGTTTAACCTTCTCAAACCATTTATAATATCATTATTCCATTTGCACCTTGAAAATACAGCACATGGCTACTAAGTTTGGCCAACACCTTTCTATTACTTGTTCTTGGAGTTGCAGACATATTGTAGTATGTTACAATGAATTGATAACGGGTTCTCTTCATTCTGACAATATTTCGTCAAGAATCATTGTCGTATGTCGACTTACAACAGGGTTCAATTGCGTCATTATTGTCGTAAGTCGCCTTGATAC
>NW_004797356.1:124922-126171 GCF_000002075.1 Aplysia californica | reverse complement strand
CCTTCCTTCAAAATAACTCTGTGATGACATGAAAGGCCTGGTGCGTGCTCACGCATTCGATCCCCGTCAGTTTAATATAAATCATTTCGAAATTACGACAGTGGTGTTTTTCTGTAGATACTTTAATAACCATTAAAAAATATAATTTGAGAACTCTTTGTGGGTGATCGGCGGGTGCTCTAGTATGGTTTGCTCATTCTTTCCTATCAAACATCTTTCGTCTTTATCTCTCCTCCTTTGTTGTGTTTGTTGCTCCCTTGTAACACCTCTAATCTTCGGCACTTACATGACCGTATTGTGTTGCAGGTGCCGTAAAACTCATAGGAAAAAAAGAGTACTCTTTTTGGGTATCTAATTAATTTGATATTCATGACAATGCCTTGTGAAAGGCCTCCACGTTGCGATTTTGTTTTCCTCATTGTCCTCCTCCTCGTCGTCCTCCTCCTCCCTTTCTTCCTTCTCCTTTTAAGTTTCATTTCGCTTTGGGGGAAGGAGGGGGGCACTGGTTGGTCCTACTTCTTTACTTCTCTCTTGATTTTGTCTGTCTTTTCTGTCTTACTTCCCCCCGCCACTAAATGACTATTATTGTGTCGTCGGGCTTTTCTTTATTTAAATAAGCAAATGATTCACCTCTATTTACCATAGTGTTTTCATTCACAAACGACAACTTACATTTGTCCAACCTCTCCATTTCTGCCTGTCTGGTAAACTGTTTAGCATATATAAAGCCTACGTTGTAGGGATATGCCATGTGTATAATATACCTTCTATTATTATGATTGTTAGGATCTGTGGGTGGTTGGCGGGTGCTCTTGTGTGGTTTGCTCCTTTTCGTTCCTGTCAAATATCTATCGGTCTATCTTTGTTTCATCTTTTCTTTGTAAGTTACTCTCTAGAAATATCTCTAATCTTCACATTTATCTAAAGTGTGTTGCAAGTACCGTAAAACGCTTAGTAAAACTAAATTGTCTTATTATCCTTCTCTCTGTGTGGATGGTTGGCGGGTGCTCTGGTGTGGTATTGCTCCTTCTTTCCTTTTAAAAATCTGTCGTCTTTTATGTTTGTTACTCTCTCATGACACCTCTAATCTTCGGCATTTATATGACCGTATTGTGTTCCAAGTGCCGTAAAACTCTTACTAAAACTAAAACTGTCTCTCTGTCTGTTATTCCCTCAGAGTGTGTGTGTGTATGTGTGTGTGTGTGTATGTATGTGTGTGTGTGTGTGTGTGTGTGTGTGTGTGTGTGTG
>NW_004797356.1:121058-122415 GCF_000002075.1 Aplysia californica | reverse complement strand
CGAAATTTCTCATCGGTTCGGTTCTATTGGAGATGGACGTTAAATTCGAAGTCCCCGCCTCTTGAATAACCCAACAGTGTTGCAAGGGGCATTAAACGTGTTCAATTTCCATTTTCCAAACGTTCCTTCTTCTTCTCAGTGCAACTTGCCTTAACCTGTTGCTAGCCCCTTGTGAACGCGCTATTTGCTCTCCGTTGGTTTCATGCTGAACTACGTTACAGTTCTCTTGATACAACGCTATCTCAGAAATTACAAAGTTCTATCTGACATTTTTTGGCTTTTGTGAGGTACATGTACTAGGACTTTATTAGGTCAGAAACCAAATGTTCCATCTGCTCTATCAAAGAATTACTTTGGAAGAAGTTTGACACGATGTGAAACTCAAACATTTTCATGTGAAATTTCTCAAAACTAGGTACCGAGCAGATAGAACTTTGTAATTCTGAGGTAGCGAAAAGTCACCAACTTTGGTTGTTTGGTGAATTTTCTTGGGTCCCCAACCACCTTGCTGAGTGCTGTCCGAGATGGTCACGGCAAATCGGAAGTCTGGCCTCTTTAGGAAGTCGTTACATTGATTCGATACGGGTTTTTAACATGTCCTATAATATACCCAAAGGAGTACAACCTTCACTGTGCTGACCGGGCGTATTTTCCAGCTCAGCTTTTTCATGGATGCTCCGTTCGCTCGGCTGGTATCATGCTAGACCACGTAGCACACGGCCCTGGTTCGAATCCTTGGCTGTGAGTTCTTGAACTCTGGTCTTTAAAAAAAGTTTTCAAGGCTGTCAACCCGTTTGACTCAGTCTTATCGGAGATGGTTGTTGCATTCGGAGGTCCCGCCCGCCTCTTTAATAACCTAATAGTGTTGAGTGGGGGGAGCGTTAATCTCATGCACTTAAAAAGGAAAAATAAAGCATATTCTTCTTACTGTCCTGTTATTTGAGCATGAATTCTCACCCGGCAGTATTTTACATACGTTACGGTCATTTTGAGGAGACCAAATATATTTGGTTATCGGAAATAGTCTTTCTTCTTTCGTTTGTCTAGAGCTTCGCAGCTCAAACGGAAGAACAGTTTGTTTGTTGGCTGGGTTTTTTAGTTTATTTGGTGGGTTGTTTTTGGGTTGTTGTTTTTTTTTACTTCATCTCCCGTTCCGAAGTAATGCAAGGGCCGTTGGTTGACTTCAGCTTGCATTCTCGTGATGTGTCGAATTATTCTGCTTGGCCACCTCTCCTGTATCGCATGCCGTGTCCCGAATGTCTTGTCTGGGGACTGGGTAGGAAGTTGAGGACATTAAACGGCTTGAGCGGCTTGTTAATGAAGAATCGATAACGTCTTTTCTGGTTGTTGTTTTTTT
>NW_004797356.1:117132-119683 GCF_000002075.1 Aplysia californica | reverse complement strand
AGAGAGAGAGAGAGAGAGAGGGGGAGGGAGGGAGAGATGCACGCATGGTTCTTTGTGCCCTATCCGTTGTCCATTTAGTTACATATGTGCAGCAGACGGTGTTCTGAGCGTCTTTCGGTATGGGTCTCTGAGAAAACAACATAATATTGTTGTTAGTGACGGTACCGTGACCAGCCATGTTTTGTCTCTGTTTCTCTTCGTCCATGTTTGTTTCAATTGTTTTGATCCATTCGTCATGAAAAGTGCCCGTTTTCTTATCGACTCTGCGCCCCCTTTTACTTGACAGAAACAGTTCTCACCTAGATCTGGTTTTCTCCCCATCTGATGATGTCGAGTTGTGTTTAGTTTACGGATGCTCTGGGGAGGGGCGATTCGCCCCTTCTTTGCTATCATCCTTTTCTCTCCTCCTTCTTTTCGTTGTATGCGACGCTCTTATAAAACCTCTAATCTTCGGCACGTATATGACCTCATCGTGTTGCAAGTACCGGAAGACTCATGTTTGAAACTACATGTTAACTAAACAGTGGTCGGACACTGTGGGACAGCAGTGGTTGACGGATTGACCAGCTCACAGATTTTTCAGGGTTTTGTGGGGATAGATGCAAGTTGTTAAATGCGAGTTGCGTTTGGATTTTTATGTCTTCCTGTGATGTTCGTCTCAGGTGGGTGCTGTGGTGTGGTTCGCATCTTCTGTTCTATCAAACATCGGCCGTCCTTTATCTCTCCTTTTTGTGTTTTTTTACTGTCTTGTGACACTTCTAATTTTTGGTACTTAAATGACCAACTCATGTTGCAAGTACCACGAGACACACATGTTAAGACAACATGTTAACCAAACAGTGGTCGGGCGTTATGGGTGAGCAGCTGTTGGTTGACGGATTGACCAGCTCACAGATTTTTCAGGGCTTTGTGACAACAGATGCGAGTGGTGCTGGGATTGTTTTGTCTTCCTAGGAGATCTCAGGTGGGTGGTAGATGGATGCTTTGTTGTGGATCGCTTTTTTTCATCCCTATTAAACATCTTTCGTCCTTATCTCTCCTTCTTTTTTGTGTTTGTTACTCTCTTGTAACACCTCTAAATTTCGGCACTTAAGTGACCGAATCGTGTTGCAAGAACGGTATGGCTCACATATTAAAGCTGCATGTTAATGAAACAGTGGTCGAACACCATGGGTGGGCAGCTGTTGGTTGACGAATTGACCGGCACACGGGTTTTTTGGGGGGCTTTGTGGGAACAGATGCGAGTGTTTGGAACAGAATCATGCCAATGGTAATAACAGTTACGAACGAGTTGAGCTTGAGAAGATTTGGATTGTTTTGTCTTCCCCGATTGTTGTCCATTTCAGCCGCGTTCCCTTCAGGCTGACCTAAATGTGTCAAGTAGGACGTCTCTGAGTTGTTGCTCCCATTTGATTATATTGTAATTATTTGTCAATTTACCAGTTGCAAGTGTTCTTCGCTTTTTAAAAAAAAATGTACTTGTTTTAACGCCTCCATCGACACAATTTAGGATGTAGGGCGGTGGGCTTCGAACCTGTCTGCCAGGGCCAACCGGGGCTGACTGTGAGGTATACAATGTCCCAGCAGTAAGACCGAGATACTTGGTTAAAATATCCCCCACCCCCTCCTTCCCCCTTACGATAATTGATCCTAAGCCTTCTGCGTGCGTTGGTGAAGCACCTAAGCACTACACCACATAATATGCTGGTATGCTGGTATCTTTTTATTTGTGTTCTCATGACATTAACATTTTTTAAGGGACTGTACTCTCATTTGGGTAGAGTATATTTTGTTTACGGTAGGGTTGTTTTTTGTGGGGGGTTTTTTGGGGGGGTTGGTTCATTTGTTTCCGTATGTCTACGCCCAGAGCCACTGTTGTTGTTGTTGTTACTTGGGAGTCTGCAGGGCATCGTGTTTTCTTTTGTCGCTCTCTCGCGCAAAGTATGCAGTGGAACAACTGTGATTCCTTTCTAATATTTATGGAAGCGTTTTCTACGCAAGTCGCATAATGCAGAAATGCGCCCCGTCCCAACATTCTTGGAGAGTCAAGTGATGGAGAAATGTAAACAGCTCTCCCTTTTGTTGCCGTTAGGGGCTTGTAGTGTGTCACTGCGCACGCTTTTGTGTGAAGGGCACCGCCGCGCGAAGATTGCTATGGTTTACGGTACTTTGATGTTGCGCCGCATCGGAGGTGCGCTCAACGAAGACGGTTCTTTTCCCATCTCTCTGGTCTGACGTAGATATGATTATCGGAAGGCTTTGTTCCGTGTCCGATCACGTTGGTCTTTGCGCTAAAATTTAGATAGTACTTTTTTTTTCTTTTTTTTTATGTAGACTACTGTTTTGCTTTTGTTGTTGTTGTTTTTTAACTGAAAATTTTACGTTGTATTTTTAGGTGCATCAACCGTTGTTACTTGCAAAGTAAGATAAAGTTTTGCTTCTCCCCTGCACCTATGTTGTGGCCGTTATTGTGTCGATGTGCTTTTCTGTACTCAAACAAACTCGAACGTCGTCTCTCTCTCTCTCTCTCTCTCTCTCTCTCTCTCTCTCT
>NW_004797356.1:114107-116919 GCF_000002075.1 Aplysia californica | reverse complement strand
ACCCCGCACTGTCTTCCTTCTCCCCGTCCTCCCGTGCTCGGTATATTTACCAGTGTTCCTCTGCCTGACGCGAACCCAGGTCCTTATGTTTTTTACGGTCGTTTTGTGAATTCGATCTTTCACATAAACTTTCCTTTGTCGATTCCCACCTCTTCATCAAGGATCGACCTATTTAATTAGCCTGAATATATGCAGTGTTTTGGTTAATGAACCCTCCATCTGCCGGCTGTCACCGATAATGAATGTTTTAAAAGGCCTGGGGCTTTCGTTTTTTGTTTTTAAATCTTCGACCATGCCTAGGTGTAGCGGTCGTGCGCTTCGTCTCCGCACACACTAGACGTGAGGTCGATTCTTGAGTGGGGAGGGTTGTTGTTTTTTTTCCATAATAAAAAAAAAAACAACCTTCAATAACATCTGGTATCTCCGTCTATATACTGGAGAAATAAGGGGTTGGGGGCAGGACTACATGCATCAGAGTTGACATGTCAGGGGTTACGTGGAAGGTAGTGTGGAGCAAGTGAGAGAGAAAAATCTGGGTACCTACTTCTCGAGAACACGACATAAAGAAGTGCAGGTGAACCTGCTCTTATGGTCACCTGTCCAAGGCACTAACCTTTACAGACGACCACTTCCTTGTGCCTTCCTTGCGTTTTAAAAACTATATTATGACTCTGTCCAAGACGCCCACGTGTATAAAACGTCCACTAATCTCCTCGTTGATGGGTGGCCGGTGGGTGGTTAGCGAGTTGATGTGGTTTTCTTCTTCTTTCCTGTCAAACATCTATGCCGTTTTCTCTCCTCCTCCCTCTTTTGTGTAGTGTATGTTGTTCTTTAGTAACACCTCTATTCTTCGACACCTATATGACCTATTTGTGATGTAAGTCCTGTAAAACTCCTTTGTGGGTGGTTGACGGGTGCTGTGGTGTGGCGTGCTTCTTCTTTCCTATCAAACATCTGTCGTCTTGATCTCCCCTCCATTTTTGTGTTTGTTTCTCTCCTGTAACACCTCTAATCTTCGGCACTTATATGACCCATTTTTGTTGCAAGTGCCTTAAAACACTTACTGAAGTGGGTGGTTGCTCTGGCATGGTTTGCTTCTTCTTTCCTATGAAACAATCTATCGTCTTTATCTCCCCTCCTGTCTACAAGAAATTCTTGTTTTTGTTACTCTCTTGCATATAATCCGCTGTAATCTTCGGCACTTATATAACCTTTTTGTTTTGCAAGTGCCGTAAAAGACTTACTAAAACAAGACCAAAAAAACCCTCTTTCTAAAACAAAAAGTGGGCGGCCGTGTTGGACAATTTCTACTGCAGCATGTCACAGTGGCTCGTTCTTCACACGCCCACGTCCGTCGCCCGTAGAGCATGTTGTTGCTGTTGTTTATTTGCCCCCGTAGGTGACACCTATCGGGAACGGTATCGATAGGCAGCTGGGCGGGGCCACGTGTTTGTGTTTCCCGCATCCGGCAGGCCTTGTGTTGTTTACTCCGGGAGGAATGTCAGGATCTGCTCCCGGGGACTACTGAACGCACCACCCCACGTACCTCGCTCGAGTAGTCGTTCTTCAAATGTCGTTTCAGTTTCTTCGGGGTGGAGTGGAAGTACCCGGATCTTTTTTTTTTTTTTTTTTTTTTTTTTTTTTTTTTTGTTGCTTTCCTACGTTCAGGGTCACTGTTTTTGATCTCTCGAAGAAATAACACGAAATTATTTACGCATAGCTGCTAATCGATAGTTGACTTTTATTTAGATTCTAATTTTTTTTAATTTGTTTATTTATTTATTTATATTTTTTTAATGTATTTATTTATTTATTTATTTATTTATGTATTTATTTTTATTTATTTATTTATTTATTTATTTTTTTTAATTTTTTTTTTTTTTTGGGGGGGGGGGGGTGAGAGGGTCTGTGTAGGAGGAAATTACGTATTGCTCTGTTTCGTAGTATTGCTTGTCACGTACTTGCCGAGGCTGAAGAAAACTAATAGATTTTCCAGGCTGTATTAAAAAATAATGATGAGAAAGATTCTCTTAAAGTCAATTGGAGTTGTGTCCGTTACAATAGTTACAGACTTTTAGTTTACACTTTTCACGTCCCAGCAGAAAGAGAGATACTTGATAAAAATTCTCCCCACTTGTGGATTGAAGCCATTCTCTTGAAAGCGACAGCGAAAGGCCCAACTGCTGTACCACAAATACAACAGGTGCCAGTCTGTTTGATCTCCCGAAGTAATAACACAAGATTATTGAACTACGAGAGAGAAAAAAAACATCAAAAGAAGAAAAAAATCAACATTGAAAAACCCTCATCCTGTGGTGTGGGTGTGTTAGGTAACCCAATACGCAAATGGCGTCATTCATAAGTGCGTAGTTTTTCGTTCACTCGAATTTAAGCAAACGATTTTCAAAATTTGCACTTCCCCACGCAAAGTTCTTGGTCGATATATTTATCCTATTCTTTATGGTGTTATTTATTTGTTTTGTTTTGGTAAGTGTTTAATAACGGCGCCCGCAACTGCATAAGATCGTCGGGCGGCGGAAGCCTACTCTTATCGATTTTGGACCCCCAGGGGATTTTTAACATGCGCAACTTGGACACGGGACTTCAAAAATGTTTCGCCCTTATTCGAAAAGGCTAGGTGTTAGATCTTACCTACCCTAAGATCAGGGGTGTGTCTGAGAGACAGCAGTAAGAAGGAGCCAAGGATTAGCTGTAGAAAAGCTGCAAAAAGAGTCAGGAGTCCAGTGGAAAGGGGGGGGGGGGGGTGGGGGAGACGAAAACAGACGACAGAACATGGACAGAGAGCAGGGGA
>NW_004797356.1:109107-111607 GCF_000002075.1 Aplysia californica | reverse complement strand
ATTATTATCATGCTAACCCGACCTTTCCGCGCTCTGGCATGTCTCGTACCGTCTTGCTTGTAATCTCCGCTAACAACCTGCAGACTCCCGCGTACCTGGCCGCTGACGCCAGCCAGCCGGGACTCTCTCAGGGATCCTCAAGTCTGCATTGAACTATGCCGATTGCTTGCGTAAGGGCTGTGGGGTTTTTTGCGTTAACTCTTTCAGGACGTAGCGGACGCATACTATTTCCAATCATCAGCAGTGCATAGCCAATGTTTCGGCACTTTTCGGCCCATCAGTCATACACAAATCAGAATCTCGAATGTGCGTATTGCATAGTAATGCACGATGTTGCTTGCATGCCTTTGGGAGTGTCAGATAAAGAAAACAATATCGGGAAGTCCGTTTGAATAAATGAAGACGTGTGGTTGCTTTGAACTCTGGTGCCGTTTGCTCCTTCTTTCCTTTCAAACGTCTATCTCCTTACCTCTCCTCCTTTTTTGTGTTTGTTACTTTCTCGTAAACACCTCTTGTCGTCGGCACTTGTATGAATTAATTAATTCTGTTGCAAGCGCCTTAAAACTGAGTGGTTGAAGGGCGCCACTAGTAGGCCATACTTCTTAACTTTCCCTCTGTTGTGTCTGTCTGTCTGTCTTACTTTTCCCCAGCACTAAATGACCATCATTGTGTGGATGTGCATCTCCTTACTCAAACAAACAAACAAACAAGCCTTAAAACTCATACTAAAACTAAAACTAATAATGAACGTATGCCTCCCAAAACAGATACGGCATCTTCGAGCGTTGTCGAAACACCAGAATGATACCCGGTGCCCATTGGCACGATCGGATCGGATCGGTTTGCTTTCCAGATTGAGGGCTCAAAGCGGCTATCGTGGCTCAAACTGATCGCCCGACTCGTCGCCTCAACAGTAAACGCGTTTGTTTTCTGGCGACGAGTTGGACGATCGAGCCTAGACCCGACCCGACCCCATCTGCAGTGGGCACCCGGTATAAGAAGGGAGTTAACATTCAACTTCCAGTGCCTCTCTGACTTGAGGAGTGGTGATATTTATTTTTACCTGCGTTACCTGCTTGCTGTTCTAGACAGTGCGCTGAGGGGAACGGCGTTACTCAATGAAATTCCCCCGTGGTTTTCATTCACCGTCCGCGTGTCCTTGGTTAAAACTTGACTTTTTTCTCCCACCTCCTCCCGACTTCCTTCTCTCACTCCTCTAAAATGTTCCTGCATCCAGCTGCTGCTTTTCTGGCGTTATACCGTCGATAGTGAGTCGGCATCCATGAAGAAATGTTTGAAAAAGAAAGAAAAAGCAAACACGTGCGCTTAACCTTCGCTTACTCCCGTTCCCTCGCCGTCCCTTTTTATTCACCCTCTCTTTTACACATAAACTCTATCTATGTATCTATCTATCTATCTATCTATCTATTTGTCTGTCTGTCTGTCTGTCTCTTTGTCTATCGATAGATCGCTGTCTGTCTGCTGTCTATCACACACACACACACACACACACACACACACACACACACACACACACACAAGCACGCGCACAAACACGTGTGCCCGCACGTGTACGATGTCGCCATGGTCCAAACAACCAGGGTTTCTATTGTATTTCTCATCTCCCATAAAAATACCACATACCGTTTATTGCGAGAGACCATACCACCGCCTGTTTTGAGCTCATCTGTTTATGAAAGAGCTATTGATCTGAACGGTGGAAAACAAATCTAGAAATGCAACTCTGTAGTGGTTCCTGGTTTGGCCTATTGTACCTTCTATAACCAACGAATGTTGCCTTAGTAATAACGTTAATCATTTGCTGTGTCCGAGGAAAGTGTCCGCGGTGGGTGGTTAGCGGGTGGTCTGGTGGGATTTGGTCCTTCTTTCCTGTCACAAATGTGTTGTCCTTTACGATCTTGTATATTTTCTCCGTATTACTTGAATTACTGTAATGCAGAACTGGGGTCTTAGAAAGACGGGGTGCTCCATGCTTCCTCATCCCTCTTCATGAGGGTCCATTTCAGTGTGGGCAGGCTGATTATCTCCATCATTAGCTGGTTGTTGTAGCGTCTGATGGGATCACGCAGGCTACTACTCCTACCTTCACCAGGCTGTACTCTCTAGTAACACCCCTAATCTTGGGCACTTATATGACCTATATGTGTTGCAAGTGCTGTAAAACTCTTTAATGAAACTGAAGTGTCAGCTGGGTGACACTTTAGAGGTTTAGTCTCTTTGCCATGATCAAGAAAATCACGAGTTTGGTCCATGCCTGGGAGAGAACAATATATTTCGAGTATCTTCGTCTTCTCTGCTGTGATGTTTCCCACACAGCCTGGGATGGGCATGCCTGTCGGGAGTCGGTACCGCCTGCCTTACCGGCGTCTGTGGTGTATGTGGCGGTTTTGCGCTTCACCTTCACACGCGGAATATGCGAGTTCGATTCCATTGTAGGGAGAATGTTCTACTAAATATTCTAAATTGTGTCGATTTGGAG
>NW_004797356.1:105287-108991 GCF_000002075.1 Aplysia californica | reverse complement strand
GGGTATAACACTTCCCTATTTACGTTCTCACCTCCTGCTTTCTAAATGATCAGAATGGTGTCGCCGATAAAATATTCACAGAAAATTTATAGTATTGTTTGAGGGTGGAAGTTGTTTGTTATTGTTTATTTGTATTTATTTATTTATGTTTTTATTTTATTTTTATTTTTTTGGGGTGGGGGGGCAGGGATGGGGGTGCTTTTTAAAGTTAAAATATCTGTCAAAATTCGCCTTGGCCTGGCCTACTTGTTTTGATGGGCTTTTAAAATTTTTATTCCTCTCTTATTTCTGTCCGTGGGCTCTCTTTTTTCCCCTTTGCACCAGATGACTGGTGCTGTATTGCTGTGCTCTCTACTCGTGTTGTCGTAGTACAAGAAACGAACTTTGTATATGTCTTCTGTTTCTTTTTTCATTACTCTAGGGAATCTAAGAGGATGTGTCATTCTTTCGTGTGTGTGGGAGGAGAGGGAGGGAGAGAGAGAGAGAGAGAGAGAGAGAGAGAGAGAGAGAGAGAGAGAGAGAGATGCAAATTATGTAGTATATCATTCAACATGCGGAAAAGTGCGACATTATGTTATTGTCCTTGTTAATGCTGGAGGTTTCCTTGGCACCAATTCGTGTATCTGGCGATTTTATTTTTTTTAACACTTTTCTGTTTTGGGCGCGTGACAAAATGGTTTTCTTGTTGGCTGGTGTGAATGAATGTAATATGGAACTTTGGTGGTGCCAAATTTGAATTTGCGGCATAGGGAAAAGTGGTTGAACATTCATTTCGGCCTGTTAAATGGCGATAATGTGTTTCTTTTTCTTGTTTGGTGTTTCTGCGGTTCTAGTCTTTCTTTGAGAAATTTGTGTCTCAGGTGCTTCATACCACTTTTGTGGGCGATTGGCGGGTGCTCTGGTGTGGTTTGCTACTTCTTTCCTATCAAACATCTATCGTCCTTATCTCCCCTTTTTCTTTTTTATGTTTGTTACTCTCTTGTAACACCTCTAATCTTCTGGCGCTCATATGACCTTATGCAGTTGCGAGCGCCGTAAAACCTCTACTAAAACTAAACTAAATACCACTTCTGTCTGTCATTCACCTATCGTTGACTGCTTTTGTTGGTTTTGTTTATTAATTTGTGTGTGTGTGTGTGTGTGTGAGAGAGAGAGAGAGAGAGAGACAGACAGACAGACAGACAGACAGAGAGGAGGGAGGGAGTGAAAAGAAGACTATTGGAACTACATGTTGTATGTTCATTGTATTTATTATTAGTAGCAGCTGCAGCAGCAGCAGCTCCACTATTTTATCAGCAGGGAGCGGTAGCGGTCTATATAAAGTTAACGACTTTTCACCAGTATTTGTATGTGTTCACGAAAGCGTTTATTTTATAGTTATTATTTATTATTCCGAAAACTGGTGGATTGGAGTATTTCTGGTATCTCTGCGTTTTGATATCCTCTACACTGTCTCAATGGCGGGTGCTCTGGTGTGGTTTGCTCCTTCTTTCCTATCACACATAATGTCCTCCGCATCTCTATAATTATTTGTGTTTAAACTGCCGTCAAAATCTTACTTTAGAAAAATACAAACAAAACTAAAGACTAAAGACTCAGTGTCATGGGGGTCTTTATTTTTCAGCTCTGAATTAATGACTGAAGGCGTCGTAGTACTTCTGTCTAGCTCAGCAAACACAATAATGTATTATCGCTTCTTGGCTCGTTGCCCCCAGTTCCCCTCATATTACTCTCTCTCTCTCTCTCTCTCTCTCTCTCTCTCTCTCTCTCTCTCTCTCTCTCTCTCTCTCTCTCTCTCCCTCTCTCTCTCTCTCTCTCTCTCTCTCTCTCTCTCTCTCTCTCTCTCTCTCTCTCCTCTCTCATTCTGTCTCCCTCCCTCCCCCCACTTTCCATAAATAATGCATCATTGTCCAGGCAGCTGGTATGTATGTTCGCACCAGTCGGAGCCACTGGCGTGTGAACCAACTGCCGAACTCATCAGGGCTCTGGGTTGTGGAGGCCATTTCGACTGGCCAGTTGCCCAACTAGGTGCGGACAGTGCCGGTAAAGGTGCGCACAAGAAATTATCTCTCTTTGTCTGTCTGTATCTGTCTGTCTTTCTATACATCCTCTGTCTGTCTGTGTCTCTGTCTCTCTCTATCTCTATCTCTCTCTCTCTCTATCTCTCTCTCCCTCTCTCTCTCTCTCTCTCTTTCTCTGTCTCTGTCTGTCTCTCTCTCTCTCACTCTCTATCTCTATCTTTCTCTCTCTTTGTCTCCCCCTCTCTTTCTTTCTGCATGGTGTGTGTGTGTTTGCGTGCGCGCGCCGGACAAGCATGTTTTACGACACATTTTGTATAGAGTTCGTTGTTATCAACCTGTACCAAACATGTCACAAAGCAACAGTAATTGCTGTCAGCTTAGCCACTGTCTCACGTACTAGACCGTTACAACTGAAACATGAGGAAACTTAAAGGCCAAAGAGGCATTAGGGGTGATAGTCATGTTTAAAATTGTTAAAAGAAATATGCCACGAAGGCCAAGGGAAGCTGCATGGCTTCGCTCAAAATCAAAGTTACCGCATTATAGTTATTTCTTGGAGAGAGAAAAACAGTGGGTGTTTGGCGGGTGCTCTTGTGTAGTTTGCTCCTTCTTTACTATCAAACATCTATCGTCCTTATCTCCCCTCCTCCTTTTTTATGTTTGTTACTCTCTTGTAACACATCTAATCTTCGGCGCCTATATGACCTTATTGTGTTGCAAGTGCCGTAAAACACTTACTAGAACTAAAGAGAAAAACAATCAAATGAGGTAGTAGTACTTGATGGCGCCCACGCGGGCCGCTCGCTGATAAAGTCAATCAGGAAGAGACAAATGCAGTTTCTGGGACACTTGAACAGGCACAGGGTCTTTAAACATTCAGCTCTCACTGGTAAAATCGGAAGCAAACGAGGCAGGCGTGAATTCAAAGTAACGAACTTGGAACGCCTAAATAGATAGGTGACGGGAAAGACCAGGACAGTTATGAATAATTTTAAAAAATTGTTATTGTTGTTGTGGTTGGGTTTTTTTGTGTGTATTTTTTTTTTTAGAGCATCGGGCCCGAAGGAATAAATGGCGTGGGTGGTTGGCGGGTGCTCTGGTGTGGTTTGTTTCTTCTTTCCTATCAAACATCTATCGTCCTTATCTCCCCCTTCTTCTTTTTTATGTTTGTTACTCTCTTGTAACACCTCTAATCTTCTGGCGTTCATATGACCCTATGTAATTGCGAGCGCCGTAAAACCTCTACTAAAAAAAACGATTTTTTAAAGAATAAATGGCGAACCATGATCACCGATGTCTGTTGCAGATATGGCACTTAATGATGATTATGTGCTCTGACTGGCCCACGCCGTTTTTAAACCAACCCTATCCGATCTGATCATGCAGATTGTGTCCGTTTGACCAATTTGCCTCCCCTCTAAGCGGTCTCACCTGCAAGCTGAGGGAAAAATGAAATAGAAAGACGCTTACTTAGATAGAACACGTACTCATCGAGATGTTTAATCCATTAAGTTTTGTTTTTAAACTCAAGAAACTTTCGTCTTTGATGTAGCGGTTAGACACTTTGCCGTTGCACGCAGAAGACCAACGTTTGATTCCTGTTTGGGGAAAAAATTTTTTATCGAGTATCTCGGTCTTTCTGCTGGAATATTGTATCCTTCTCATCTCAGGTTGGCCCTCTGT
>NW_004797356.1:103219-104380 GCF_000002075.1 Aplysia californica | reverse complement strand
CACTCACAAACACACACACACACGCGTGCGCGCATAAAATAAATATATTATGAGATGTGCATATAATATTATATACATATTATTTATACATGAAGTGTGCGTCCAAGTATACAAGGAATCGAGGATCCCTGTCTTAAGGCTCGGCTATTGCCCTGTTTGAACTTACTAACATCGACTTCGCTATTCGTGTTCTTTTCGGAGTAACTTTAAAAGATAAATAGATACACGTTGTTACATAATATTAAGTTGCAGTGGCAAGAATCCGATTGGTTGTGTGTGGGATGCCGACTTCTGTGTTCGTTTTCTTTGTTGCTTATGCTTCTCTTTAAATAGTAATGAATTAGTTACATGCTCAAGAATGTGGGGTTGGTGGTTCGAGGGTGCCACTGGTAAGTTCCTCTTCTTTTCTTCGTTAGTTACAGGTTCCAAAATGTCGGGTATGTGGTTGGAGCGGGGAGTCATTGGTAGGTGCTACATACTTCGTTTCTTTCACGATGTTGTTTCTTTCCCGTCTTGCCTTTTCCGTGCAATTTATGACCAGTTTCGAGTCGATGATGTGCTAGCTTGTTTTTATCCAAACCCAATCTGAAGATGGGAGAATAAAATTGACCCCAGTCCTTTCGAGGAAAGCACCGGAGATTGACCTGTGGTCGTGGGTGGGATGCTGACCTTTGTGTACTTTTTCTTTCTAGCTTACTACGCCTCTCCTTAAACAGTATTAAGTTTGTTACAGTTTTAAGACTCTGGGGTTGTTTTTGTTTGTTTGTTTGTTTGTTTGTTTGTTTTGGTGGGATTTTTAGGAGGGGGGGGTGCCACTGGTTGGTTCTACTTTTTCCCCTAGTTACAGGTTCAAGAATGTGGGGTTGGCGGTTGGAGGGCGCCACTGGTAGGTGCTTCGTTTCATTCTCGACGTTGTATCCCACCGTCTTGCCTTTTCCGTGCACTTTATGACTGGTTTCGAGTGGATGAAGTGCTGGTGTTTATTCAAACCCAGTCTGAAAGTGAAAGAATTGACCCCCGTACTTTCGAGGAAAGGGCCGGAGATTGACCTGTCCGTGCGAGGAAAGTGTTCTAACAGTTCAAGCAGGGGCTTTCCCGGCGCTACAGGACCACGAGGTTAGCGTCCGGTTCCGCAGAGATAAGGTGTGTGTGTGTGTGTGT
>NW_004797356.1:98949-100142 GCF_000002075.1 Aplysia californica | reverse complement strand
GAGACGGACGTTAAACCAGGAGGTCCCGCCCTTTAAATAACCTAATAGTGTTGATAGGGGCGTTAAACCCATACCATTTCACCAGTTTTATTTTCTCTCACTAACACCGGTAATCTTCGACTCCTATATGACTTATTTGTGTTGTAACTGCTGTAAAACTCATCGTCGTGGGTGGTTGGCGGGTGCTCTGGTGTGGTTTGCTGCTTCTTGCTTCTTATTTCCTATGAAACATCTATCGTCTTTATCTACCCTCCTTCTTTTTCGTGTTTGTTACTCTCTTGTAACACCTCTAATCTTCGGCGCTTCTATGACCTTATTGTGTTGCAAGTGCCGTAAAACCTCTACTAAAACTAAAACAAAAAAACTCATCGTCCTAATATTATGTTTCCAGGCGAAATGTGGCCTTCGTTGTTTGGGCGATAGTCTCTTATGTGTGCTCGCGAATGTTCTAGTTTTGGTTCCGTCTGCTGTGGGGCTTTGTCGAATTTGGGCGTACTCACACTGCTAACTCAGGTCCAAACAAGACTACCTTTCAGGTGACAGTATAGTTGTTCAAGTCCTTGGCATTCTTGATCTTTGATTGTTTAGGACGTTTTGTAACTTGCCCCACTGTGGTTGGCGGGTGCTCTGGTGTGGTTTGCTTCTTCTTTCCTATCAAACAGCTATGCCTATCGTCCTTATCTCCCCTTCTTCTTTTCTGTGTTTGTTACTCTCTTGTAATTTCTCTAATCTTCTGGCGCTTTTTAGGACATTATGCAGTTATGAGTACCTTAAAGCCTGTACTATAACTAAACTAAAATGTCCCATCAAATGTCCTTCTTTTAGTACCCTTGTTGGAACTCAGGGAGTACCTGACTGGATGATATTCATCTCACAGTGCTGTAGACTTTTACGTGCACGGCCGTTTTTGTCAAAATAGAACGTAGAATCATCTCATGCCCGACCGGCAGTCACGTGCCGTTTTCGAAGGTAATCTTAAATATTTATACTAGCTAAAGTGGCTTCAGATTTCAGCCGTCAGATTTAACCTCTCAGAGTGGAGTTGATACTATATCACACCTACCAATATCTACTACATGACGGAAAATGAGTGACGTCACAGTGGCTCGCAAACAAAACTTTCGCCCATCTCGACAGTCATAATTAATGGTTGCTAGTGGGCGCTCAGCTGCTCAAAGCTTGCGTTTCTTCTG
>NW_004797356.1:95203-96954 GCF_000002075.1 Aplysia californica | reverse complement strand
TCTCTCTCTCCTCTCTCTCTCTCTCTCAATCCTTGTCTCTCGCTCGCTCTCTGTCCTGCCGTCTGAAAGTGTACAATAATGTGTGGTCTGCGGTTGCGGTTTGTGTATCTGATACGTGTTGGTGTACATAATTAGATTTGCGCCCGGTTTGTTTTTGACATGTGGTTATGTTTTCCATAGTTATCAACTCTTACAGAAATTCACCTCTTTGTTTGGGTTGGCCTCGGGAAAGATGCTTTCTGGAGCCCCTTAGTATCCGATGTGTATCATTCACAGCCCTGTTAGCCTCCGCAGGTAAAGTCGAAGTAGCCCGCCTCTTAAAATCGCGTCAAAGGGGGACGACTAGATAGACAAATTACTGGATAAGCCAGCGCAAGCCTGCGTCTCTGACTGCCCATGTCCGTTGTTGGCGGTTGCTCTAGTGTGGTTTGTTCCTACCGTCCTAGATCTAGATCCTATCAAATATCTGTGGTCCTCATCTCTCCGACTTTTTTTCTGTGTATATTACTTTCTAGGAAACAGTCTTGTTTTCGGCACGAATTGTGTTGTAAGTGCCGTAACACTCTAACCAGACTGCCTGTGTGGATGATTTTGGAGGCGTAATTGATGATTAATATTTCATGCGCCCTTTGACTCCATTTGGACCATCAGGAATCGGACTGCTCAAACCATGCCAGTTAGTGAATGTCAGAGTTTTAATTGTACTAATCTCCTCCTTCTTTCCTGTCCATCATCTATTGTCCTAATCTCTCCTCCTCCTTTTTTGACTCCTCTAATCTTCGGCCCTTATATAACCTTTTTGTGTTGCAAGTGGTAAAACTCTTACCTATACAACCCCCCCCCACACACACACACACAAATACGCGTGGTGGTGGTGTCATTATTCCAGGTTTCTGTGTCTTACTGAGCTCAGGTTTGCCCAGTTAGCCATTGTCGAAGCATCTCACTAAACTAATAAAAATTTTGTAAATGAATATGGGTTCAAAAATGTATTACCAATCATCATTCTGTCTGAACCACTTTGCTGTCTTATCTGCTGAATTACCCTACCGAAGAAATCGTGGCGTTTTCCAGCTGTAAAGTGATATTCTGTCTCTGACAATTATAATAATAATATGTTCGGCGCCATGCCGGCTCGCTGTGAGCCAAGTCTCCCAAACTGCCAGCCTGACTCGCTGCCAACTTCCAGTATGCTTCTTGGTGCTCTAGAACTGCTGTATAATGGTTTAACGCCCCTTCCAACACAACTGTAAGGTATATAAAAGCGAGACTTCCACAATTAACGTCCATTTCCGATAGGATCAAGCCAAATGGGTGACCATAAAAGCCTAAAATAACTGAAGTTCAGGAAAAAGCCTCCCTTTCCTCCTCCCCCCTCCCCCTTTTTTGTGTGTGTGTGTGTGGGGGGGGGGGGTAAAATCTGTTCCATAGTCCAGCATGATAACAACTAAGCTAAAGGGGTGCATTTGGTACTCTGGTGATCCAATAATGTCAATATCCCTTCCCATGCCGCCGATTCATCCAAATACTTTACTGTCGATGACGGTAGGTTTACTGTGTCAAGAGTGAGTGCTGGCCTCCCGTGGGTCATGGGAGATGGGCCATTAACAGGGGATTACGCTATGGTCGTATTGTGCGTCTGAATGGAGCCTTTGCCGACAAGCTTAAAGCGCGCTTGCACGCCCAATTTGCTCACGTCGTGCGTACGCATGCACTATGACTATACCACAGACAGGCATAGAGAGAGAGAG
>NW_004797356.1:92096-93993 GCF_000002075.1 Aplysia californica | reverse complement strand
CCTCCTCCTCCTCCCCTCCCCCTTCTCCTTCTCCACTGCCTCCTCCTCTGTCGTAGATACTAACGTTTGTGATAACGTCTAGACGTTTGCTGATGAAGTTCTGTTCCTCAACGCTGAATTATTTTCAATCTTGTACTATCGATATATACACGTTCTGCATTTCATGTTGTCAAGTTTAGCTCGGAGCATGTGGGTTCATTTACATTTTATTGAACCAGTTAATGGTCCTCATGGATTTGCAAGTGTCCCGTTTTTCTCCTGGGAGTGTTTGACCGGGCCCCAGTGGCGATATGGTAAGGATTTCACGCCCCTTATAAACTCTGAAAGGTACAGTCGAACCAGGTCTAACAGCCACGTGACCCGTATAAGACAGTCAGCTGTTCAAATTGACTTTTCCCATTTTCCACGTTGCTGTTTTTTAGAAACTTTTTCCTGACACTGTGCAAGACAACCACCTGTCTGAAAAGGCTACTTAACCTCAACAGTGTCGGGCGGCCGTCTTACAGACAGTTTCGACCGTATTTTGATTGAGGGCCTGAACATCCAAAGCCCATTGTCCGTCTCCAAAAATGGGTTAAACAGCCCGAAATCAAGACTCCCTTGTATGGAGAAAAAACCCAGGGTCAGCAGAGCTGTACCTTTTTTCCAGCATGTTGACAAATCGTCGATGTCATGTATTATTGTTGTGTGACGAAATGCGGGGATATCATGAGAAGCAAAAAAGACAGGTTTTTTTTTCGGGCATGACGTATTAATAGAAAATGTTTAATTAGTTAAAGTTTTTTTTACAATTTAGGAGAGGGCTGTGACTTTGACAAATCGATGTGCCTCCATGAAACTCTACAACATACTTGATTTTTGGGCTTGAAATTTTGACAAACTAGTTTTGAATGACGGCGACGAAATGAATAACAGCGCAAGGCGTCATATGCAACTAATTCATAATTTGGTGTTGTCTGTCCGTTTTGCTTGTTTGCATTGTATGATTGATTTATTCTGTTTTCGGGGCTGCTGCCAGGACTACTCATCGTAGTTCTCACAAAACAACTTTACCACCCCGACAATAAATGTTTTGGTTTTTTAAAAGAAGTTTTTGAGAGAGAAAAAGCATTTGTGCAGGTGATTGGAGGGCTTCACTTGTAGACCTTATTGTTTTCTATCCTTGTTTTGTTTCTAAAAATGTATTCTTTTCCTTACATTGAGTGGGTGGTTGGGGGTGCTCTGATGTGGTTTGCTTCTTCTTTTCTATCAAACACATATCGTCTTTATCTCCCCTCCTTCTTTTTTTGTGTTTGTTACTCTCTTGTAACACCTCTAATCTTCTACAGTTGTATGACCTTATTGTGTTGCTTTTCTTTATGTGTCGTCATTTTTCCTCTACTTCTTTTGTATGTTTATCACACTCTTGTGACCCGCTCTTTCCGGGGTGCCTTGATAGTCGAGGCGGACTTTGTGCTGTTTAAGCTAGGGAGGTGAGCAGAGTAAGTCTGATTCCCTGAAAGGACTTCTCTGTTGACATCCACCCCTTGGCGCTCATAATAATAATGACCTTTTATGAAGCTGGGAGCGCCGTGAATCCTCTACTAAAACAAAAGTGCCGTAAAACACTTATTAAAACTAAGCCTTACATTGAATGGCCGTTGTAGTGTCGCTGTGTTTCTCCTCACCAAGAGCAAACTTAGTTAGGCTGTGAGTTCTCACATGTCGTCGCACGATTTGGTGTTGCGTTTTGCGGTTTGATAAGGTCAAATACGCCGCGTGGTTAGTTGTGTTGCCATCAGAACTGGGATTTTGACCTTAAGCAGTCTTGAACGTAGATGCCGAAGTCGTGTCAACATAATCTCTGTCTGTCTGTCTGTCTGTCTGTCTGTCTGTCTGTCTGTCTGTCTGTCTGTCT
>NW_004797356.1:85319-88464 GCF_000002075.1 Aplysia californica | reverse complement strand
GGGGGGTGGTAGTTTGCTGTTCTTTTTGTTCTTTTTGACCCCGACCATTACTGGTGCCGGTGCCAGTACAAAAATGGCTATACTGTTTAGTTTTGAAGCTATTGATGACACTGTATTTTAATCATATTTTGTTTTGTTTTTTTTCTTTTTAGGTTCTGCAATGTTCCATGGACAGAGATTTAAATTTGTACAGTGATGTGAAAGAACAGACCAATCCAGTGGCAAAGCTGAGGCTGTTGGCTTTGTCTAGTCAGCCGGCTGACCACGAGATCAATGGACACCAGAAGCATGCCACCTCTGACGTTGGTGAGATTTTGTTTGGGTTTTTTTTTTCCTAACTCTTTTCTGTTGTTTGTCAGTTGACATAAGAATCCATGGATAAAGAAAGACTTACAGTGTAACTGACTTGAGAGTTTTGTAAGCTGTAAGTCTGGGGAGATGTTTTCTTTTCGGTGGGTTTTTTTGTGTGTTTTGTTTTGTTTGGTCTTGTCTAAGGATGCATGGATGTGTCGTTTCTTATGTATATGGAAACTTTTGGAGATTGTCTCTCTTATACTGTTGAACAGCTTGGTCAATTTCCTTGTTGTGCGGAGCTTAGCTAACGTTATTATACGATGGGGGAAAGACTCAACTCTTGCTGTATTAATGACTTGTTCTTTACATTTTTCAATTATGCTTGTATGATTGGCGATTGCTTGGCCAAAATTTCTAATTGGTTCATGTGGTGAATGGAGAATTGTTGTTGTCCTCAAATATATTATATATCTTCAACGTAGACTTGTTATTAACTGATATCGATTTTCTTTTTTTTTTAGACTCAATGGGCTCAGATTTAGATTTCTGATTCTGTCCTGTTAGCCTACTTATTTGTGGGTGGTTGGTGGGTAGTCTGGTGTGGTTTGCTTCTTCTTTCCTATCAAACATCTATCGTCCTTGTCTCCCATTTGTGGGTGGTTGGTGGGTAGTCTGGTGTGGTTTGCTTCTTCTTTCCTATCAAATTGCTTCTTCTTTCCTATCAAACATCTATCGTCCTTGTCTCCCCTTCTTCTTTTTTATGCTTGTTACGCTCTTGTAACACCTCTAATCTTCTGGCGCTCATATGACCTTATGCTGTTGCGAGCGCCGTAAAACCTCTACTAAAACTAAAGCCTACTTTTCATTGCTGTGTTGCGACGTCCGCTCTGGTATAGTTCTTATACTGACATCTGTGATAGTGATTGGGCTCTTTTACCATTGCACGCAAAAGACAGGGTGCTTATTTCCTAGTGGCCAAATCTATTTTGTGGAGTGCCTCCATCTTTAGGGTGGGAGATGTGTGTCCCTTTCTCCCTGGTTGACCATGACTGTAGGTTTAAAGCTGCCACCTCCATATTATTATTGATCTGAATTGTGGAGGTTGGAAAGTGATTCATTTACAATCAGACTTAAGTGGTTTTGGAACTTTTTTTGTGTGTGTTTCAACTTTAGCACGAATACAATTCCAAGCAGTGAGGCAGCTTTCAGCTGTATGCAAGCTACATGGAGATACAAGTTAAATGTGTACTTAATGCCAAAATATTTTGTGATTGGATCAAAGCTTTACAAACAATATTGAAATTGGGAAACTGATATTGCAAATCACCTTTGTATGAATTCTATTGGACTTTGGTTATGTTAGAATGTTTTTGTGATGTTGCTATCGATATTCAGTGTAGTGTCCAGAAAAGGCCTTAGATGAGAGCAACAGCAAAAGGGTTCCACCAAGAAGCCTCGAAAATGAAACTATGGTAAAAAAAAAATTTTAAAAAAACATCCCCCAAAATCCTGCAAGTTTGTTAGGAGTGTGTTCCAAAGTGTATGTGACTGCTCCATTGGATTCTTTTTCTCAGGTGTACCAATTCTTCCTTCCTCATGTAGGTATACGGAAACACTTTCTTCCTTGATGTGATTATGATCTGTTACCACAATAATTATGACTGGCACTCTCAAACCCTTGACAAAAAGAACATGATGTCTCATTGAGAAATAGTTTTTCTCTTTATTTCTGTTTGTGATTTCACCTTTGAAAAAAAAAAATGTCTCTGTTTGAGATCAGGAAATAACACTTCTATCATTTTGGTCTCTGTGTTATGATCAGAGAAAAGTTTTGTATAAACTACTAGATCTAGTTGTTTTGGGCACTTTGAAACATAGGTTTCCTTGCACTGTTATCTTTTGGTGTTTTTTTTTTTTATCTCAGACTGTCTGCATTACTTGCAAATATAAAGCTCTTTGTAAATAAGACGTCAATGAGGGGCACTGTGTCTAAACCAAGACCAAAATGTAAGTCTATAAATGAAGCCCACATTAAAACCCTAAATGTCTAGGCACAAATCCAGTAAGACGAAAAATAAGAGGTCTAATCTCCAGTGGAGAAACCTACTTTATTAAGTTAAGGCCTCTAAAAAGGTTTTTTTTATCCGTTCAAACTGTTAAGATCTTTACCTTTGTCAAGCAATAATAATATTGTGATTTGAGGCCCCAGTCGTGATGGAACCTGGAACAGTTTGGGATCAAGCTAACATGATTGAGTTATTAAAAGCACTCCACCTCCTCTCCTTTGTGTCTTTTTTCGCCTCGATTGAATCTGTTGTTGTTGTTCAACTTCCCATGGTGCACTTATGAGACTAACAGGTTGCAAACGCTGTTTAATCATTGCCATTGTTATTTGTCCAGATTCCCGGCACAACATTCACTCAGATAAATGTTATAATTTTACCCACTTTGTTTTATCTACAATGTTTGTTTTATTCCATACGTCATGAATAAATGTTTAGAATATGCTCTGGGTCTTTGTGAACCGTCTGCTCAGGGAACAGACTAAATAATTTAAAAGATTTCTCCCCTGTTAACATGAGTCGGGTCTCGGTGGTTAGCAGTCAGAGTAACAAGGGAAATAATAATATGTCAGTTCAGACTGCAAGTCGTAAATGCTTTGGGTGTATTTGAGTGGAGTTAAAGTGCCTGAAGTGTACGGCATCTACCTCCACGGTCTGGGGCTTTGGTGACTGGATAATAGGAGTGTATAGTTCGTGTTTTAAAGAGAATGAGTTTTATTCCTGGCTTTGGAACCTATTGACCTTTTTCTCGCTTTGGCGTCGGGGGGGGGGGGGGGGGGGGGGGGGGG
>NW_004797356.1:82982-85219 GCF_000002075.1 Aplysia californica | reverse complement strand
GGGGGGGGGGTTGGTGGTGTGCCAGGCTCAGCCTTGTCCAGAGAGGGCTATTTTATTGCCTGGTCCACTTCACATATTGGGAACAGGTAATAACTTCATGAGCCTTATAGGTATCCCAGGCAAAGAATATTTTCTAATGTAAAAAAAAAAAAAATAACCAAAGAACCTTTTTCTTCATTTTGGCTGCTAAATATGAATCTTTTATTAGTTATTGGAAGCTGAATTTGTGTCTAAGTGTGCAGTCTCTGTGATGCAGGAAAGCTTCACAGAAAATTATAGTTTGTTTTGCTGTATATTATGCATCTCGTTTATCGCCCTGGTTTCACCTACCATCAAATCTCATCTTACTCTTATTCTTTTCTTTTGCTATCTGTCTATTCATGGTGCCCCAGCCCCACCCATTTCTTCCCCTCCATTTTACTGTTCTGGTGCACCTCATGACCCCTGCATTCAAAAGACTAACAATGGAAAATAATATTTTATTTCTTCTGGCATAATTTTTATTTTAGTGACCCACCAAACCCTTTTTGTAACATTTTGGTCATTCTAATCTTTATGTCCATTCGAGGGAAATGTACTTTTGTTCATTTTTCCTGATGTATCTTTGTCTTATGTATTGGTTACATTGGAAAATATTGTTTATGTCATGATATCTTGAACTTATGCTTTATTGTTACATTTACTTCAGTTACAAAATGAACAAACAGCTAGTGTAGTATTTTTTCTTGTAGTTCACCCCTTGACAAAGACTTGTCATATTTTTATAAAGAGGCAAATTTCTTTTCACACTGTGAGTTTTCTAAGTAGAAAAAAAAAGCCTTTGCATTGAATAGAATCAGGAAATGTCTGTCAACCAGCAACATATGTGAACGAGGCACATGGGCAAACATTCTTAGAATATGAGGGTAAAGAGTTAATGCTCTTCTGTTTTATTCTCCACTTGATGTATGGATGTGCTGACGGTTTGTTTGAGTTAAATTTTTAAAACATTTTTCCCCCTTGTTGCTTTCATAATGTATCACATTCCCCTCAAAGGATTCCACATTTACTGCAAACTAGCCTGTTATGCTATGAATTCATAACTCATAAATACCAGTTTCTTTTCCCTTCTATTTAAGCTATATTATATACATTTAGTTGCGATTGTGTGAGTGATTTGAATGTCCCTGTGTGTAGTGGGTTGGAGTTACAAATCCATGTGTGTGTAGTGGGTTGGAGTTACAAATCCATGTGGATGGTTGGTAGGTGCTCTGGTGTGGTTTGCTCCTTCTTTCCTATCAAACAACTGTCATCCTTATCTCTCCTCCTTTATGTTCGTTTCTCTCCCGTAACGCCTCATATTTTCAGCTCTTATATGACCTAATTGTGTTGTAAATGCAGTAGAATGCTTACTAATACTAAGAAATTCATGTTATTTGAGTAGCTCTCCTAGGTTGAGAAAATTATTGTTAGTGATTTCTTTGAGGAGAGTATCGTGAACCCAAAGCAGGACGAGTATGTGGAGGGTGCCACTGGTAGTTTGTACTTCTTTACTTTCCCTCTCTTGTTTCAGTCTGTCTGTTTGTCTTACTTATTCACGTCACTAAAAGACCGTGGATGGTTGGCGGGTGCTCTGGTGTGGTTTGCTTATTCTTTCCTATCGAACATCTATCATCCTTTTCTCCCCTTCTTCTTTTTTATGTTTGTTACTCTCATGTAACACCTCTAATCTTCTGGCGCTCATATGACCTTATGCAGTTGCGAGCGCTGTAAAACCTCTACTAAAACTAAAAGACCATTATTGTGGAGATGTGCTTCTGTCTGCTGAACAAACAAACCAAAGCAAGACTTAAGAACCTAAGAAACATGTCTTTGGGACATAAAATGGGTCTCTGCAGGTAGAAATGGACTATTCCAGAGAAAAAGAGAAACACACTGGGGTTTAAAAAAAGAGACAAGGATTGTTCTAAATGAAATTTCTTACTTTGACATTTCAGACCGTTCTCCAGACATCGACAACGACAGCGACGACGACGACGTACCCGAGTACAACGACTATTCCTCCAACGACGACATGAGTGACAGCGAGCCCACCATGACAGAGCACGAGGCCAGAGCGCGGCAGAGGAAGCACAGCAGGTCAAAGATTGGCCCCGGTGTCACGGTGAGACCATGATACTGCTGTGTTGTGTGTTTGTGTGTGTGTAGGAGGGAGGGGGGGGGTACTAAAAGTTGAATGAGTAATGTAATCAATTTTT
>NW_004797356.1:81811-82882 GCF_000002075.1 Aplysia californica | reverse complement strand
GGGGGTTGATGGTGTGAAGTTAAATGACTTTCCAATTTTCAGTTGAATGAATGAATGAATATCCAATTTTAAGCTGAATGAATTTTTATTTTTTTTATAACCTTTGATCCATGTGTTCTGGGTAAATTAATGCCTTGCTATCTATCCATAAAGCATCTTACTATGGAGATTTTTAGAGGGGTAAATGGATTTTACTGTAACGAAAGGCATTTTTGTCTTATTAAGATAATGACATTGTAATTATTACCAGGCGGTATATGTTTGTGTACTCATAATGAGATTTTTTTTTCGGTTTAGAACTTTGACCCCATTGTGTTGAGGCCCTCAGGATTGTTATTCTCCTCCATAGAATTGAAAAATGACTCCATTAAAACCGAGAATGAACAGATGAAGATCAGTGGGTTATTTAATAACGACAGATGGTTTCTTGTTCATGATGTACAGAATTGATCAAATTCCACTTCGTATCATCTTTTTTTTTTCCCCCAAAAAAACAAAAACAAAAAGGAAGCAAAGAACTGATAGGTATTGAAATTTACTCCTACCATTATCAATACAACCTATTGAGTCATTGTCAGGTTTGCGGAAATATTATGATTTTGTATGTCCATCAATGATTATTCGTGTGTGTGTGCGTCTGTGTATGTAGTTGTGTATGTGTGTGTGTGAGTGTACTGATGTGTCCATATGCATGAATGTATTTACCATATATTTGCGGAGATCAATAAAACAGTGTTAACTTTCCTATCTTGTCTATTGCATACGTTTGTTATATATTGGATTTTGTTCCTATATTTGTGTTATTTTGTTTCCACAGCAACGGAATATCAAACAGAAGTTTATAGCTTTGTTAAGACGCTTCAAGGTCTCTGAGGATGTAAGTGCATTTTTATTCCCATATTGCAGGAAGTGACTGTATCTAGAATAATATCTTTGATTATTTTTCTGAGTGTTTCTCATCTGTCTTCAGTAGTGTGAGAAGAAATTGCCAGCTTGTGCCATGTGCATAGTGGTACTGAATAAGACACTTGAGCATCCGTGCTTACTGATTGGATTTGGGGGCGGGGGGGG
>NW_004797356.1:70600-81711 GCF_000002075.1 Aplysia californica | reverse complement strand
AGGGGGGGTTATTATCGTACGTGCCATCATTTTACTGCCTAGTCATGTATGGTTGGCGGGTGCTCTGGTGTGGTTTGCTCGTTTGTTCTTCTCAAACATCTATCATCCTTATCTCTCGTCCTTTTTGAAAAAAAAAAATTATTTGTATATTTCCCCACAGCAGCACCTCTAATTTTCAGCTTTTAGACCTATTTGTTTTGCAGGTGCCGTGAAACTCGTACCCAAACTAACTAAACTAAACTTGCTCAACATTCATGGATGGTTGGAAGGCACCACTAACAGGTCCTATTTTCTTTCTTCCTCGCTGCTCTGCTTCTCTCTACTCTTAACAAACAAATTCAGTGCTGAAGAGAATCAATTTGTACATTGTAGGGTGTTTTAACCCTTTCATCATACAAAGATCATTGTGCTCCTAATTATGAGTCACAGATAGACTAGAAGCCCATAGATTTCACTTGTTTGGTTTGTTTGGGTGTTGTTTTTTTTCCCCTGTGCTGTGCCAGTGGGTGGTTGGCAGGTACTCTGGTGTGGTCTGCTCCTCCTTTCCTATCAAACATCTGTCGTCCTTATCATGCCTTCTTTTTTTGTGTTCATTACTCTCTTGTAACACTTCTAATCCTTTGCACTTATGTGACCTAATTGTGTTGCAAAAGCTGTAAAACTTTTAACTGAAACAAACAAACAAACAAAATGTGCTCTGCCAGGTGTTAACGACCCTCGACTCTGAAGCGGACCATGACCAGATCCCCAACCCCCAGGAGCTGGATGACTTGTTCTTTGAGCTGGAGGACTCGGATAGTGGACCGGAGCTGGACACCATGAGTGTCATGTCCACACCCAAACCGAAGCTCAGGTGACTTGACTTTCTTTTCTTTTCATTTTCCTGCTCTATTTCTGTCTGTCTGTCTGTCAGTCTCCTTTCTCTTTCCCCTTTTCTCTGTCTATCTCTCTCTCTCTCTCTCTCTCTCTCTCTCTCTCTCTCTCTCTCTCTCTCCCTCACTTTGTGATTACATCCCCATCCCCCCCCCCGGCGGTGCTACTGACTGAAGTGTTTTAGGCCATTCCCAAAGGGTGGGCTTTGACCATGTTCTTATGCACAGTAGCGCTGTAATTGTAAATGGGCTGATTCATCAATGTCATGCTCATAACTGTGCCTGAACTGCAACAGGGAATTGCTGCTTTTTCTTTCCTAATCCTTACTATCGTCATTTTTTCTCTACTTCTTTTGTATGTTTGTTACACTCTTGTGACCCGCTATTTCCGGGGTACCTTGATTGTCAAAGCAGACTTTGTGCTGTTGAAGTGAAGTTAAAGAGGTGAGCAGAGTAAGATTCCCTGTAAGGACTTCTTTGTTGATATCCACCCCTTGGCGCTCATATGACCTTATGCAGTTGCGAGCGCCATAAAACCTCTACTAAAACAAACAAACTTTGTGATCATAGTTTTTTTAGCCTGTTCTCTGGTTATTTATAGTTTTTTTTTAGGGGATGTAATGCATTAATTATGTTTACTATTTTTTAAAAAAAGTCGAATTGTAAATCTAATTTAAATGGTTTGTAAGGTTCACGTTTGTATAGTTTAATATTTGTGGTAGGTTTTCTAATTTTTTTCTTTGTAATAAGTAAAAGCAGTCTGGGTGGGTGGGAAGGAGATTTGCCATTGGTAAACCTTTTGTCGAGGCACATATATGTAGTTGTTGTTGAAAGTCACCTTGGGCAATATCCCTTGAGAATGCAGTTCTCCTCCATTTTTGATATCACGGTTCTTACCCGGACTGTCATCCTGCTCTTTTCCCCAGACCTTTCTTTGCTGGTAGAGGCACCACCCCAGAGGCTTCTGATCATCTCCCCAAAACCCCATCACAGGTTTGTGTATTCTTCATAGTGAGCGCTCACACAATAAATCAATATGTCAGCCTTATGTTTTAGTCCAGAGCCCCAAGCACTGTCAAATGAATCTGTTTCATGTTTTAGATATTGATAAAGTGTTTTATGTAATGTCGGGGTTTATTATTTTCAAGATTTTGATGATTTAAGTCTAGATAAAAACCACTTAAAAATTTCATCAATATCAGGTGTGTTTTGGGGGAGGCTTGCAAAGCTACCTGTGTAAAGTAGCAAGGCCAGCTAATGTCTGTTGCCAATTATTTTTTGGGAGGTTGCAAGGAAATGATTCTAGGGGAAGTTAAATTTATATATACAGTCGGACCTGCTCTAACGCCGCCTGCATGAAATATTCACCTGTGCAAATGGCAATTTCCTATTTTTTCCCTTTTTACTTTTTACATTATGATGGCACTCCTGGCTAAGATTGCCTCTTTCTCAACAAGGGGGGGCCATCTTAGACAGTAAACTTATATTTTTTGTCTTTAGTTGGAAACAAAAGAAAATCCTCCTAATTTTTTTTTTTTTCCCCCAGTGGTATGGGTTCTCCCTTTTAACATTTACTCTATATATTAGTGCGGATTGTTCTAGAAGTGTAAAGTGTTTCCTTGTTCCATGGTAAGGAAAGACAGTGAATAGGTGTATAACTACTGTGGGGGGTTTTTTGTCCTTGCCACCTCATTCCCTGTGAGCTGTGATTTTCCTTTTCCTACTTCTTGGCACTTATCTGTGTTTTGCTTCCTAGTGATTTGAAGCAACGTGAATTCAATTCACCTTTTTTTAAGATTGTTCCTGATTCGAAATGGCAATGGAACAAATATTTTGTAATGTAAAATCCGCCAGCTGTTCAAATGTACTTTGCCCAAAAGTTATAAATTTTCTTTTATTGCAGTTTCTTAATCTGTGGTA
Source organism: Aplysia californica (assembly GCF_000002075.1). Taxonomy (NCBI): domain Eukaryota; kingdom Metazoa; phylum Mollusca; class Gastropoda; order Aplysiida; family Aplysiidae; genus Aplysia; species Aplysia californica. Next base: position 78,919 of record NW_004797356.1, on the reverse strand, counting down.
CAGGTTGCATGTGGTCTAGAAATATTTGGTGGACTTTGAAATTCTAAATGTTGAAAAAAGCAAGAAAAAATATGTGGCGTTGATACAAATTGTGAAAAGAATGGAACAGTTTTTTTCACTCTCATAACAAATTTTGTTTTATGGGTTTAGTACATTTTAACAGCTTGCTAGAAGTTCTTTGGAAGTTGTTGATCTGAGAAAGGTCATAGCTTTTATAACAGAAATAATATTGAAAAAAAAATTTATTGAGATTGAGTAAATTATGCATAAACAAAATATGTGTAATCTTTTAAACTGCTTCTGCATTGAATTTTTTTTTAAATGTACTTGAAAAATGTTGTAGTGTCTGTCTGCTTTGTAAATGCTGCTCATCACCCCATTGCATTCTGTTGTGGTGCATATATGTAACCAAACTGTGTTGGTAGTGCTGTAAAACACATATACTGACTTGCTGACTTACCCTTCTCTTTTTCCTGTATCAGATATTGATATTTAGCTCATTGAGATGTTTTCTGTGTGCGTATTTATGACAGGTTTCATTCTCTACCTAGCAACAGATGTTGCTGGGGAAAATGGTTAGCCTGTCCCAGCCACAATTGTAAGATTAGAGTAAAGATAAACAGTTGAACACATGATGGTTTACACTATCAAGAACAACAAATTGGAGAAGCATATTTTTAGATTTCTTGACTTGGTTTTAGAGGGGGGGGGGGAAGGGTGAGTTTCTGTTGTTATTAGTTGTCATAACTACTGGCTATGAACTGCACTTTCCCTCTATGATATGGATTTATTGAACACTTCTTTCAACACTCTCAGTCTATTTATAAGACAGGATCTCTAATTTAGTGTCCCATTACCTTTAGCGCCAAGCCAAGTGGGTGAGGAGCCGTGAAAATTTCCCTCACTTCTCAAGTACAAGACACACACAGACAGCACACGCACGCACACACAGACAGCACACGCACGCACACACAAACACACACGCGCGCGCACACACAAACACACACTCACACTCTCTCACACACACACACACACACACACACACACACACTCAGGGAGAGAGAGAGAGAAAAAAGAATGCAATATTCCAGTCCTTCTTTGTCTTAGAAATTTTTTGTCTGCATTTGTTTTGTTTTTTAACTTACTAGTTGAATTTTTTTATTCTCAAAAAAAGAAAAGCAGTGTGCTGGTATTTTTGCATGGATTTGTAGAATAAACGTTTCATGGGTTTTTTTGGGGGGAAAGCTGTGTAAAAAGTGTGCCATATTACTCCATGCTGTGAAGAACAAGCTGTCGTCTGTTTTTGTAGTGCAAGACTTGCACTAATAGAAGACCATAACATAAGGAAAAAACTGCAATGACAACTGCAGATCTGCAAGCTGCTGGAGTTGAGCAGTGAAGTATTTGTAAAACTGAATGTACTGGATCACTATTTTCCATTATGCTGTTTCATTTCAGCTTCTGGATATTTTTCTGTATAGTCTGTGCAGGCTTTGCAACCAAAATTTTCCCCATTTATATACATCAAAGTGTTATTTTACTTTTTTGTTTTCTCTTCATTTTCACAGGAAGTGTTCCGCTCGTTAGAAGACACGCCTGTGAAGCGAAGTGACTCGGACTTACACACAGTAAGTTTCTCCTGTCTGCTGCTGAGACTCGAGTCTCGAGACGCTCAGTGAAGTCTTGTCATGTTGTTTGCATGCTTGGTCTATTCCTAGAGAGTTTTAGCCCGAGCTGAGATTGTTTTGTCTCCAGCTGATGGTTGGCCTCTTTAGCTCTACTTTGTCCAGACAGTCCCCAGTGATTAATATTTATTAGTATTATTATTGTTTAACAAATTGTTTTTAAAAACTTTAGTTACTTTGAAAAGTCAGTATCTAATGATGACTCGGGACAAGAGAGCTTTACTCCAGACCCTTTCTCAAGAAAGGGAGGGACAAGTGCGGAGGTGTTTCACAGATATTTTGTGTTTTCTTTTTCATAGATTTGTTTCTCTAGACTTGTGCACACTTTATGATATGCAAGGAGTATATCGGCATAAGAAGGCATGGCTCAGAACATATGTTGTTTCATGTTTTTCTGCTTACTTATGTAGGATATGGTTCGGCTTAAGCTGTTCACCCTGCAGGAGCACGCTTGCACAGACCAGAGTAATGAGAACAACTGTGTGGACAGAATAGAACTGGTTTAGATGTTTTACTCCGAATTATTGCTTGCCTTCAGGGCAGATCTGACCTGGCTGTAAATGTAGGCGTGTTTTGTGTTTATCTTAGATCATGATGAGCGAAAAAAGCATCTCGTTGTCAGTACCTTTTTTAAGTTGATAAAGAGTGGAAATTGCCAAAGCAGAAAGTGTCTTTACTTAACAGAGTAAAGAAAACCCATTGCACTTTAATTTGAGGTTACTTACTCGTACTCTTTCAAGTAGAAGCTAATCCGATAAATATATACAAGCAAAGAAAGTTGTCAAAGATTTCATTGAGACAGTCTAGCCTGCCCATAAGGATGCCGGTGTCCAGGAGAGCAGCATGCTCACTGTTTGCATGAATGTGATATTGTTTGATCATGCAAATTTCTTGACATATTTTCTACAGTTTGCCAAAGTGATCTAATTGTGCATTGTCCATGGGGCAGCCTCATTCTTTGTTTTTGTTTACCCCAATGTCATTTTTTTTTCTCCCTTTGACCAGACTGTTGTTTCAACACTGTGCCAGGAAGTATGATACTTGGTTTCATTTAAAAAAAATATTTTTAGAAGTCAAATGACAGAAGTATAATAGCTTTTCTGTTCAGCAGTGACATTAATTAAGCTTGCAGAAAATAATACTATTTTTTTAAATTTCTTCATATCATTTACATGAAATGTAGTTACCTCTATAAACTTCAAAATACTAGAAACATGTTTTTGTTCATTGTTTTGTTGGATTTTTTTTCTTCAACAAAGAAAAGAAGAAAAAAAGAAAGATAAAAGACTAAGCCCTCTTCATAACCTTTTGTATTACCATTATTGAACAAAATTTTAATGTTATGGTCATCATGACTTGAAAATCCCCATGTCCACTCATAGTTAAATTGTAATGTATTTAAGTAAATGAAATGTCACTGGTGAGATTTTCCCTGCCCTTATTATTATGTCCAATTATATTTATTATTTATGAACCTGCTGCTTTTCGAACCATTTCATCTCCTCTAATTTTCATGTTACAAAGTTGCCTGGTTTAGAGGGAATTTATTTGCTCTGTGGATTTTGTGTAGAGATAGCAAAGAGAACAGGGGGTCGAATATGATGCTCACTAGTAGAGTAACATGCTGGTACATGCTGGAAATGATGTCTGCTACCAAACTTATGCTCCCATTTTGGTTTGCTGAGAATGCCATACTTCATGATTTTCCCCATACATCCAAGAAAGCTTTTTTTTTTTATCTTCTTGTCTGAGAGGGGGATACCTTAAGTGATCCTCCTGTGTAATGTCATTATGGAAAGTACGAAACTGTCCTTCTCTCGCTAAACTAGGGACCGTTTGCACCTGAAGACTGTGATATCCCTGCCTCCCCAATGGAGGTATGTGTACTTCATTTGCGTCACAAGTCATGCATTATAATTCATAATGGACTAATACGCTGCATACTATAATCATCAGCCAGTACTCTATCATCAATAAGCACTCGGCTTACCTAGATAGAACTGCACTGCCTGGTATAACTGGGGTCTCTCAGAGGAGTCAGGGCCAGAGGCGTGTGGACACGACCCACGCGCCATGTTGATCAGATGGCTGTTGTGGCTGTGTCCATGTGTTTTGGATGGCCTTGCTGATTTCCTTTGTGCATGTGTTGTGCAGGAGTCATTTAGTTAGCAATACTCTCACAGCATCCTAAGGTCATAACCTCTTAGATATAGAAAGTATTGCCTTGTGAGGGAGATTCTTGTATGTACTCAAGACCTTCATAACACTCTGGCCTGTATTGCATGCCATTTCTATAACTCTTTTCTGTGTTTTTTTTTTTTTCTCCTTTCCCCTTCTCCCATCCCTTCCCTTTTCCTTTCCCGTTGTGTGGCCTTGACCCCGCACGTACCCCGATTTGAAGAGGTTCTCGGACTTAGACTTTGAGGCCTCCGACTCGCAAAATGCCAGTGCGAGTGAGTCATCGCCCAAAGTGCACATCCCTCGGCCCGAATCCAAAGAGTTTGTCCGAGACCGCATTCGCAGTACGTCGTATAGGGAGAAGAAGAGCAAGAAGGAGTTTAAGCGACAGCACCGTAGGAATAGTGTAGGGGAAGACGTGTCCCTGGTCAGTGGTGACGACTTTCGTTCTTCTGTCTCTCGGTTGTGATGTCACTGGCTCTTTTTTTTCCCCTCCCTATTTACACACTTCGTTGTCAGCTCTTTTTAAATTTTTTTTTCCTGGCTAACCACCTTGTGTGACTGTTGGCTTTAGAGTATTAACCACCAAATAACATACTAACAGCCGCCCTCATAGCCTAACAGTTGGGTGTAAATTGTGCTGTTACTAATGCTTTACTGCCATCCGCTTCCTACAATGCGCCAATTTATTAGGTGGTCTGATTTGCTCCAAGCTTTTAACCTGTAATGAGGGTGTGGGTGCCAGGCCATCCAGAATAACCCTTAAACCTCTCATTACTTCTATTGAATTATCAGTATTTCACTTTCATGCAGATTACATTTTAAGAGAGTTGTAACTTCTCATTTTAATAGTAAGAACGAGTATGGTTATACACTTGTCCACGTAATGGCTGATTTTTTTTGTCTGCAAAGATAAGTTTTATTTCATCATGTGTGTTTGTGTTTCTTAATTGCCTCATTAGAGATGTATGATGGGTTTCAACAAAGAGCGTATTGGTTTAATAGTCGTAACAGCAACTAGAGAAAAACTGTAATAGCTGGAAAAGTCAGGGTTTTCTTTTACTATTTTCAGTCTTGTTTTGTTTATTTGTTTCTTTGCTAGTTGTACAGTATTTATTATTTAATGTTTCTTGTTCTTGTAGAAGCAGTTTTGATTTCTCTTCGTGTGAAAGCTCTAAAATTAAAGAATTTTACAATGATAGTCCTATGAATGACACTTTATGGGGGTACAAGCTTTGTGTACACAATCTCTTTTGCTAGCATCACTCCATGGAATTCTCTGTTTCCCAAGAGCTGTGGGAGGTTTTTGGTACACACACCTTCTCAGTGTCCTGTCTCTCTGGAGTCTAGTGTTGTTTTCTCATTTTCTTGCACAGTCTGTTCAAAAGTACCTTATTCCTGTCTTCCCCAATAGGTTCCATCTATCTGTCCATCCATCCTCCATTCATCCATCCACCCATCCATCCATCCATCTGTCTATCTATAAAAACATGCTTTCTTTTTCTCTTTTTGTTTTTCGCAAGGTGTGCTTTGAATTACTCTCTTTGTCTGGATCTATGAGAAGTTCCCTACCAATTACTGACAGCAGTCTGTGTTTCTCTCTCTTTCACCTATGAAGTAATGGATTAATTTGAGAACCACCCAGTATGATGGTTTGAAAGGGTGTAGTATTGCTGGTGGATGTTCTCTCCCTGATATTTCCATCAGTAGTTTTTGTCCTCAACACAAATTACCTGTCATTGCTTCTATGTGCTATTCTTCTCACTGCTCCGTTTAAAAATCATTGTAAAATTTCTCTTTAGCTTTCTGGTCCGAAATTATTTATTTAAAAAAAAAAAATTTTTTAAACATGGATGGGGGGTGGTTCAAGTCAGAGAATAATCAAGTTTTTTTTTAACACATTAAAGATGTAGTCTGTCATTTGTATGCTTTGACTGTATGTATTCAAGTTTTATTTTGTTCTGACTAGTATTGCTCGGGTTTTTCACTGATTGGTACATGCTTACTTAGTACCTTGAACTACTAGTTTTTGATGTTTGAAAAATTCTGTTTGTGCTTCTTTCGTTTCCTTTTTAAGTTTTGGTTTCTTTCTTTTGTTACCTCTCCGATCAGCCACCCCTGTAATATGGGGAGTAGAAATTATGTTCTTCAAGAGAATATTTCGCATTCAGAAGGCAAGAACTTTTATCAGCACTTTTCGTGCAGGAGATAAGAATTGTTCTTATAGGATGATTATTAGACCCACCTTGCTTGTTGGAGTCTTTGCTTTAAAGTTCCGGGATTTCGCCTGCAGTCAAAAAAAAAAAAATCTTGCGCATGGGTGTTTGTTTCTACTGTCGTGTGAGGGTATGTGTGTGTTTTGTATTTTTATGTGTGTGTATGTTGCGTATGTATTACTGTGTGGTGTGGTGTTGTGCTGTGTGGGTTTGTATGTGTTGAAGTGTTTGTGTGTGTGTTACATGTATTAAGATGTGGTGTGGTGTATGTGTAATTGTATAGGTCCAATTGCATTCTGTGAGCATGTGTTTACACTGGGGTGGTTCTGGATACCTTGATATGGTAGTTGTCTTTTCCTTCTGTGTATACGGTCTTACTGTGGGTAATGGTCATATAAAATGTAGCTTTCTCTCTCAAAAGTATTTATAATACGATGTCTGCTATTTTCATTTATTATAGGGGGTAATGGTCATTTAAAATGTAGCTTTCTCAATAAAAAAACCCATTTACATAACCACGTCTGTTCTGTTTTGACTTATGGGTGGCCTACGGAAGTTTTAATTCGATATGACTTTTTTGTGTTTGAATTTCATAACAGTGTCTAACTGTTTCATTGGTCAACTAGCATGATATTATTCTTAATAAGGGGTGATTTGTTAAATTGTTAGGCCTTTTCCAGGTTGCTTCCTTGACAGTTACAATGTCTTGCTCCTTCCCTCTCTTTTTCCAAATTTTAAGGACAAATCTTACTGAACTAACACCTCGATAAAGATGTGTATGTTTGAACAAATATTGTATGTATTTCTTAGGTGTGTGTGGACATTCGCTAACATCAAGAGTTTTCAGGAGTTTTCCCACCATAATATTACTTTTCTTTTTTGAAGATTATGCTGTGGTCAATTTTGTACATCTCATTTATAAATTATTGATTTTGAGACTGATACTGTTGTGTGCTGTTAGTTGTCTGGAGCTTCAGGAATTTCAGACATTATTGGTGGCTTTTGATTTTTGTATTGCTTCTGCCTCGGCTTGTTTTGTTACCGCCGTTCTTTGCTTCTACATCAGGTTATGTCAGTAAGTAGCTGCAGAGTGCATAATGTGCTGCTTCCTATTATTTTTTTTGTCGCTTAGTAGACGTCTGTATCACATTTGGTACTAATGCTTACAACAGTTATGCTTATGAAAGTACGTAATGTTACTAACGTTTTCCACATAAGCCTATATCTGAAAGTGTCATAAATTGTTGGCCATTTTAAATTTAAATGATCTGAAGTCAATACTTGATTACCCTTTTGGAAATTAAAGATAATGATGGATTGTCATCTATGTTTGCCTGCTTAATTACTACAAAGGTACAACAATAGCTTAAGTCTTCTCTAGATCTGTCAGTTGTTCAGAAAGGATAAAGAAGGAATGCTTAGTGTGTAATGCAGATAGTACCACAACGAGTGGTTTAGTTAACATTAGGTTCGTTTAGAGCCTGGTTAGTGCATTCTCCACGTTATTTCCATGTGTCTTCTAGAAGTGCTAAAATCCAGATGTCACGCCAGTTTGATTCTGTGTTTACTGTCATATTTTCTTAAACACGGGTTTTTCTTTTGTTCAGAGTGAAGTGCAGAGTTTATTGTCAATTTGAGATATTTTTCCTATGTAACTTTGAAGTCTCTCATCCTTAATCCCCTATTTGATATTATTGCAAATGTGCCTTTTCCTTAGAGGAAAACCTCTCTGTCCTTTCTCTCTGATTTTCCCATCCATTTTCTTACTTTAGTTCTGTAGGTGGGCTGTACTCTTTCGGCCCGTTCAGCTTGCCATTCTAATGAAGTTGTCGTTGGAGGGGGTGGGTGCTGCGCTGTCTCCTGCCTGTTCTGCTCCTTTTGCTTTCTTATAATAAATGATGTTAGTCTGTGCTTCTTAAAATAGGGCCCTAATGGTACTGTCTGTTAATTACAGTCGACTCACCTCCTCTTTATGCTGAGTATTATTTATCGATTTGTTCACATAAAAGTCTTTTTGCCCAATGCTGTTTTTCAGTTGGTTTGAAATGAGCTAATGAAGCCATGAGTTTTCCTACAATTCATCCCCGTGTTAGTCCCAAGTTCCCTTGTGGGGATATACATGTATATCATGCAGCCAGAGTTGGTCCTGGATCATTTCCTGCTTTCTGGATTGCTTAAATCATGGTTGCTGGGGTGTAAAACTTTTGTGCTACTGAAAGTTTTACGACCCCCCCCCCCCT
>NW_004797356.1:67056-69859 GCF_000002075.1 Aplysia californica | reverse complement strand
TATAATAATAATAATAATAATAATAATAATAATTACTATTATTATTTTTTTAACTATTATTATTATATCAATAACAATGATAATAATAACAACAACAATAGTATTGATAACAATAATTGATTTATTAAGGGCATATCCACGCTCCCCAGCATTCTCTTTGAGCTTTGCAACTATTATTACAGTACAACTCTCAGAAACATTGTTGGTTTCTTCGGAAGCATACAGTGCAAGTTTTGGCGTTGCTGTTTCTTTTTATGCACGTAGATAAGGAAATTGGTATTCGTTCCCTTTGTCGCTTTCTCATCTTGTGTTCATGGTTATTACTTTTCTATAATGTCAGTACCACCTCTGCTTTTACGTAGTCAGCGAGTTATGAGAATCCCGGATTATCACTTTCAATTCTTGTTCTTTTATTGTGAGTTCTCAAGGTCATTTTCTCTTTTCAGGATATTTCCTATCTATGAATGCTTTATTTATCTATTACCCTAACAAACAAGCCTGCCAACTGTCCCAAATTTCGCGGGACTGTGCTGGATTTGGCAATTTGGCAGTTGAGAATTATAGAGCCCTATCACAAACATTACACCAAAACAAGACCGACATGGATGTAATTTTGTTCATTGTAATGTAATCTGATTATATGACTTTGGTGTCTCTGATTGCAAAAGTTGGCAAGCCAGCTAACATGTGGACTGAACTGTTTCCCTTACAGCTGTAACAGCAATGCTCGCACACCTATCCCCATCAAAGTGGGCGTCGTTGGAGGAGACGCCTATGTCAACTCGGTGCTTCGTCCCTATGTGGAACACTTTGCCAGCAAATCTCCTGACTGGCAAAACTACACCAGATTTTTAGTCATTCCATTTGGTGAGTCCCTATTAGTTTTAGTTAAGTTAATAAGAAAGGGTTTTTCGGCTCTCGCAACTGCCTAAGGTCATAGTCATATGAGCGCATGAAACACAAATCAGTTGCATTCACAGCAGTTCACAGCACGGATTGGTTCTGGTCATTAATTAGATTAAATGGTTAAAAATTTTATGGTAAAAATTTCAATCTTAACCGTTTGTGTATTGAGTTAGTATGAAGGGAAAGAAGGGAAATGTGCTAAACTTTTGTTGTCAGAAACTCTACTTTATACCTTCAATCTCCGGACGTGGGTGGTTGGCGGGTGCTTTGGTGTGGTTTGCTACTTCTTTTCTATCAAAGATCTATCGTCCATATCTTCCCTTCTTCTTTTTTATGTTTGTTACTCTCTTGTAACACCTCTAATCTTCTGGCGCTCATATGACCTTATGCAGTAGCGAGTGCCGTAAAACCTCTACTAAAAAAAAAATCTCCGGACTGGCAAAACTAACCCAAGATTTTTAGTCCTTCCATTTAATGAGTCCCTCTTTGTACAGCCCCCTTTGTGTACAGGGTGAGTATGAAGGGGAAAGCGATGAACTATTGTAGTCAGAAATGCTTCTTTTCAGAGGAAGAAAAAAAGTAATTGATATTGTCGCCAAAAAAAATGAGGGACTCCAATTTTTTTTACTCACCCTTGAGAGTTAAGCAAGGTCATATAGAATTATTTCCTATGTCTTCACACTATCTCGCTTATGGTACACATTTAGCGTGCTTTTCCTGGACTTTCAAAAAAACTTATTTAGCATACATTTGATGAATGGTAGATTTGAGTGTTTCTCACATTTCTAAGTGGATGTGTGTTCTGGAATGATAGGCTTTTGACAAATGATTTGAGTCAAGATTTTTACACTCATATCTTTACACTAAACAAGTGCCTGTAATGAACCCCTGAAAAATTCAGTGTTCATAAAATGTAATTTATAAATATAATATGTAAAGTGTACTTTTAAAAATAGTTTTGCCATTATTTTGTGATCTGTTAAGAGCATAATATTTTTATTCTTGCTAATATTACTACCACTATTGTTACAGTTACTGTCAGTTACTGTCATAATGATTATTGTCTTTACCTAATTTCATCTGTTTGCAGGTCCCAGCTCCATAGGCAAATATATTGCTAGTGTGGATAGCACGTTTGGTTCCTTGTTTATGGATCTTCAGTGGAAAGATACCTTTGAGAAACCAGAGTCCCCTAAGCTAGGTGAGTGATGTTGTCACCTTTTTATTTCTGTTAGCTTTCTCTTTCTTCAAAGCCTTGTCTGTAACTCAGTTGGTTTTGTGCTGGACTAAGGTTTGGATGACCCTGGTTCGAGTCCCCAACGGGGCGCTTTGCAATAGATTTTTGGTTGGTTTGGAATGTTTTATGGCTGGCCAGTGTCTTCGCTTTTTGTTTTTACTCTTTATCTCCGAGGGGGTTGAACCCACTAAGCTGGGGGCCCTCTTTTGGTAGGAAGTTTCAAAGTGAGATATACCTCATTAAATTGAGGATTAAATTAAAAGTGGGAGTCATCCTAAAGGAAGGTGTCTGAGCCGCTGCCAGCAGCTCCCCGGCCCAGTGCTTCTGACCTATGCCCCTGGGAGCAGCTTGCTGGAGATACGGAGTTAAAGATTGATGCTTGACTCTTCGTGTGCCCTCGTTAAAAAGTCACAAAAGGAAAGAGGCCTAGGTGATGGCAAAAATAGTGTTCGTGCAGGGGTAAGAGCTGTGGATTACTGATGAAAGGGGCCTTATATTTGTTTCAGTCTGGGTCAACTGTAATATATTATTATGCTAATGCGGTTTATAGGCGGACTGTGCTTATCAATTATTGTTTATGAATGTCTATTTTTATTAACCAATAAATATTTTGCTGTTATGGTTGGGTGGCGCCTGTCTGTGTGTTTGACTCTCTCTCTC
>NW_004797356.1:65561-66895 GCF_000002075.1 Aplysia californica | reverse complement strand
CCCCACACACACACACACGCACAAACTCACGCGGACACACACACCCACGCATGTGCATGGGCGAGCACACACTCGCATGCACCCACACTCACTCATGATAAAAAATGTGGACTTTATGCAAGAAAGGTTTTGTTTTCTGTACCTAAAAACTGTCAACATAGTCATGGCACATAGTCTTGTATTGGTCTAAGATTAAGTGGTTGCCCTTCAGTACTTCTAAGATACTTCCATGACTGATACAAGTTTTCATCTTTTGCAGATTCCCAAGACATTGTAAACAGAATATCCAAATACTTAAATGGTGCAAATTCCTTACATCAGATGCCCATTGCGGAGGCACTTATCATGTGCAAAGGAAGAAGGTATGTTTCTGGTTGTGCGGCCCCAATTGATGGTGGTTTTTGTTCATTACCAAAGTATTGTTTAATTTTTTTTCTTCAGATAAACTTGTGTATGCACTTTGTACATGGCACTTGCAGTTTCAGTGGATACCTGTAAACATATTACATCATCTTTTATGGCTGATTTCAAGATTTGGGCTAGGACAACTGATCTTTCTTGAATGTAAAATTGTGGCTTACGTTTCACAAATAGCCAGTTTTTTGAATGAAGTACTTTGGGTTGAATCTGCTCAGCTTATTTTTAGGCTGACTATTCCTAAAGTTGTTAATAGTAAAGATGTTGGTAAACTTAATTTCATTGTACAAAATGTCCTTATACTTTAACATTAATTATCTGTGGAGTTTATAGAATAAAAGTCACTTCAGACAAAACTCATAAGTTTGTAGTTCAGTTTGGTAACCACACTTTCAATGGAAATGTAGAGTTTGCAAATAAATTCAATCTTGAATCAATTCAAGATTGAATTATACTTTGAAAGTGAAAGAAAATAGGCTTTCTAATTGAGGGGTGCTTCATATAAATAGAAAAACTCCAGACAGATGTACAACATTTTTAAACTTTGTTAAATCTTCTTTTGAACAAATTTGATTAGTGGACAGCCATCACTAAGATATGAAATATAAAAAATGCATAGTAAGTTCATTCATTATTATATTAAACTTAATGATTTTGCCATTGTATTTGTATGTTATGTGCAGCTTTATGTTAATATTTTAATGCCAAAAGAAAAGGGAAGAAGAATTTCCTGTAACCTTTGATATGTGTTACAACTTAATTTTTTATGTTTTTTTTAAATTCCTCTCCAGCTCTGATGAAGTGTCTTCGCAGATATTTATTCCATTCTTGAGTGTGAGTATAAAGAAGCCCTGAAAATATGTCTAACATAGAAAAATACACAATGACAAAGGTATATGAATCAAAGAAAACTTCTG
>NW_004797356.1:41786-65188 GCF_000002075.1 Aplysia californica | reverse complement strand
ACTATTGCAAAAACTCTAATCCAGTTGGAGGCAATTTACATTGATTTTTTGTTAGTAATTTGGAAGGAGCACACCCTGCTAATGTTTATTTGTTTGAGTGTGTGTGTGTGTTTTTTAAGCTTTAAGTTTTATCTGGCATGTTAGTATTTCGTATTATCACTTTTCTGATTAGATGTTTAATCACAAGCATTGCATCCAAGTAAAAAAGAAAAGGTAGAGGTAGTCAACGTCTGTGGTGTAATGTTTAGGTTTTCTGCCTTTCGAGCAAGAGACGTAAGTTCAGTTATCTCTTTGGGATGTGGTATTGTGTTAAGCGTCTCTGTCTATCTACATGGATGTGTCCCACATGGTCTCGGCTGGTCTTGATCTGCAGGATATAGACATCCCACTCCTTAAATGAAGGATTGAATCCTAGTGAAGTGTCATAAAACGTTTCCATCATTTTTGCAGTTGACGTATTAGTACACAGAACTGTTTTTTTGTATGTAGTTGTTTTTGTTTTTTGTTTTTTTTTACATACAAACAGTCTTCCTTCAGGAGCCACAAATGAACATGAGGTATAAATACAGTCAAACCTGTGTAAGACGGCCACCCATTGTCAAGGAGAAAAGTGGCCGTATAAGACAGGTGGCCGTCTTAGGCAGGACTGATCAAGATGAAGAAAACAAACCATTCCCATCTGAAGTCCCAATCGAAAGTAGCCGCATTGTTGTTGTTTTTGTTGTTGTTGTTTTTGTTGTTGTTGGTTTGTATTTTGTTTGTTATTTTTATTTTGTTGCTGATTTTGCGCAAGGGTGACAATAAAACGAAATGTATCAGACGAGGAAGACTGAGTGCCATGTTAAAACGAACACATGGGTCGCCACCACTCGGGAGAACGAGCGACGCTTCTGTCGCCAAGTTCATGTTGACATCCTTTGTTACTTTGTTACAGACTGGGAAACAGTGACCACTCATCTCACGTATGATTTGTGTATGAGTTCTGGGTGGGGCTTATGGAATATGAGGGATCACATGCTTACCTAACCAACAGCTGAAAATCGGTACCTATTGGTCAATAGTGGGAGGGGCCTATGCAACATGATCGGTTGGAGGGACTACCTGACAACAACGATAAGTGATTGGATTATGACAAAACGTAATGGAGTCACTAAGGTGGCCGTCTAAGACAGGTGTTATTGCTCAGTGTGATAGGGGTTGTGTGTTAAAGTATGGTGCCTGTTTTACACAGTTAAATTATATAGAAAAAAGGCAAGGGGGGAAATGGAAAGTGGCCGTTTGTACAGGTGGCCGTCTTATAGAGGTGACCGTCAGGGCAGGTTCGACTGTACATATTCCTCCATTAAAAAAAGAAAACTAACAAATTAATTAGAAGAATTATTAAGTCCAGATATGTTTTTTTTTTTTACCTGCAGTGGAAATTGAAGACAGTCTTCCTCCAGTATTGTTGTCCAGCTCCCCGCCAGCGTCCACTCCAATCCTTGAGAAGACAAAAGAAGGACACACCCCTCCCAGCTCCCCCAACATAGGAGCCACCATGTCGCCTCCAACCAGGTGAGGTCTTTTTCCTTGTTGCCTTGTCTCTGTACTCGTTGGCAAGGAGGTTGTCCCGGATGCCGTTTACAGACTAACAGACTATTTAAATTAATGGAAGAATGAAATTGTGAGGCATGCTGACAAAATGAGTTACTTATCGGATTTTAGCCCTGTGGAAATTGGTATGTTAAATTTATGGGTTGAGTTTGTACAATTTATAAGTATGAAATGGCATCAATTGAAAATCTATAAATCTTGGCGACAGTGTTGATTTTCGGCAGATATCTCCATTCTTGGATTGCGAGAAGTAACTCATTTTGTCAGCACGCCCCACAATTGATCTTAAAATATCAGGGCTGAGAATTGTCCTCCTAAAGGCGGAATTCCGCTCATTGCAATACGGCCGTCCGCTCATCCGTACGCCTCTTCCGCCTTTTTTCGGAGTTTCGTATTATAATAATATTGTAGTAAGAATAAAAAAACGTATTGAACAAAAGACAATAATTTATGAAGTACTGCTCGCTGGACGAAGCTGAGGTGCCTGCGCATCCGTGTGTCAGCCGATGCCATTCAATTGAGTACTTTTTATTCTACTTCATTACTGGTACAGTCGAGTACCTAGGGTGACTGCCAGACCCAGGGGGCCCTGGGAATTTGAAAAAAATCACCGATACCCGGGAATTTGAGGAAATCTGTAAATTGCCGTGGGAAAATACATAAAAGTTCTCAAACATTTGACAACCAAATCAAATAACCTCCTTGCCGACCTTGGGTTCATTTTTGCCGGTCGCGATTGTGATATTCATTCGGTTTTTCCGAAAAGAGTACTTTTCTCGCGAACAGGCGGCTATCGCGGCAAGCAGAAGTCTATATATGATACCGAAGCTCGATCTACTTTCGCTTTCGTTACCACCTAGAAATTTGCCGGTGGCAGTCTGATTAACGCAACATTCGTAACATGCAGGTTGTGCATTACAAACGCTGTGTCGCCATGAACATAAATCAATATTTGTCCTGTACTGTCACTTGCGGAAACAAAAAGAAAGAAAAGAAAGTTAAACAAGCATCTTGTTGGGCTCGCCATCGTGACCGGTCAGTGAACCTGTGCCTTTGCATCACATTGTGAGTATTGGCAATGGTTGGGGTCACCAAAGTTCATTCAAAGTCTGAGGGCTGCGAAGTATAGGACTCAGGAAATGGGGGGGGGGAGGGGGATTATTGATTTTTTTCAAAAAGATACAGTCTGGGGAAGGATGGGGTTGGGTTGAAGACAACACCGGATGACAAAAACTGAACTTTGAAGCAAATTTGAGTATATTTAGAATTTTGATTATTACTATTAGTAGAGTTATTCCATTTTCACCACATGCTAGGAATTTAAGTACCTCGGAAGTATGTTCACAGAGGATGGGCGACTGAACAGAGAAATTGAAACACGAGTACAAAAGGCCAATAATGTTAGTTACCAGCTTACTCCACTGCTGAAACATCCTAACATCCCCATGACAACAAAACTCAGAATGGTCAACACCATATTCATCCCAACACTCACCTATCAATGCCAAACATGGACCACGAACATAACATTAGAGCAAAGAATTACAACATGTGAAATACGATGCCTTAGAAAATCAGTAAACAAGTCCAGGCGAGACAAAATTAGGAACTCTCTAATGCGAGAAATGGTGGGCACAAATGATGTCATGCATCACATCCAACACCAAAGAATCAAATGGTTGGGACATCTCCTACGATTACCAACACACCATCCAGCACAACGGGCCTACATAAAAAAAATTTGATAGCAACAAGGCTAGAGGGCGACCGAGAAAGACATGGATAGATGGAGTCAGGGAAACATTAACCACCCACGGCATCCCCCTGACCCAAGCTCTCCGGCTGGCGACAGAGAGACGTCTCTTTCTTCCCGCGACACTCAAAAGGGTGTAAGCGACGGATAAAAGTAAAGTACTATTACTAGAGCTCTCTGCAAAGCGTGCGTTGGTGCAGGCCTTGTGTGGAATAGGGATCTGCCATACCCATACCTTGTAAGCCGTGTTTTCTAACCAAAGGGTTTGCGTTTCATTGGCTTTCAAAGATGTGTAAACCCTGTGAATAATTTTTTTTTTCATCTCAAGAATGATGTATGTACAATGTATAGTAATGGTATATTTTCTTTTTGACAGTTTATTTTGGTAGTTATTATTATTTTTCTATAAAATTAGGGTAACAAATAAGACCTCAAACCCTTACAAAATAACCAGATTTAGCTATTTTATGCCTGGTTTTTTTTCAAAATGTTCAATGGGGCATGCCCTCGGACCCCCTAGAGTTCAGCCTTTTTTGTGGTATGCCATTCTCAGCCCTGAATATGATGTCCAAGGTCATTAACTGTCATGGCCGCTGCTCTTTGCTATCTACTAAATCTCCTCTGCGATTCTGGCACATCAAGGGTGTCCAAAAGAAGGGCAAGCCATTAGTCAACAACAAAACGATGTTCTAAAATTCTTTATGGTCTTCTGGGCTTTTTATTTATTGTCTGGGGGCTAATGTAGTACCTGGTGATTTGGTTCTTAGATTTGATGAGCTGGACATCGCCTCTGAGGAAAGATATTTTACTTTTCCCCCCTGTTCACCCAATTAGGAAGGGGTATTGACCAATGTTATTCATCCCGATGAAATGAGAGTAGTCCAAGGTGGAATAAGTTAAGTGACCTAGGAAGTTTTTATGTAGTTGAAGTCATTTGATCCTCTGTTTGGCAGGGATATGCTACTATAAATAAGAATTTTTTCTCCTGCAAGCTGCTCCCAGGGGCTCGTGGTCGGAACAGCTGTACTGGTGAGCAGCTGGCAGCAGCTCGGGCACATTCCTTTATGACGACTTCGGTGTCAAATTACTTTTCGGCAATTACCGAAAACTGATCCGTTTTACTGCGATTTCATTTATTAGAAGAACTATTGAAATAGGTTCACTTGCATTGATTTAATTACCAATTTAGTGACATATTCCAATTTTAGATTTTACACCAAAAGGAGGTCCTTCGAAGATAAAGAGTTAAACTAAAAACTGAAACTGACTGTCACAAAACAAATTTTTTTTTTAAAATATGCCCTGTACTTAAACAGCCTAATAATTTTCATCATAGATCCTCCGAATATTGTACAATATATTAATATACATGCTTGATTGTGAAAGATAATAATTATGTGTATAATGTATGTGTATGATATATGGATGTATTATTTTGTCTACAATGTATGCAAGTTTGGTTTTTTTCCACTCACGCACACACAAAAATCCCAACCAAAAACTAAAGCTGAAATCACTGACCTCCATATGTGTTTCCCCAGCAACTCTGGCACGGCCCTGTCCTCCATCTCCTCCCCTGCTGAGTTCATGGACCTGCAGGTGGACTACTGGGTGATGTCTCCCCCCAAGTCGGACGCCGTGGACAAAGAGAAGGACAAGGACAAGAAGGAGAAGAAAGATTCCAACAAGTGCTCCCTCAAGTCGGCGTTCAGGGCCCTCTATGCCAACAGGCTCCCCCACTCGGGCGGCGTGCAGTCCTCCACGTTTTCCATGATGGTCGTCACCAAGGAGAAAAAGCAGAAAAGTAAGTGTCTTGGTTCTGGGCTGAACTGCTAATGAATGATTTTTTTATGGTGTATTGTGGTGTTGGTGGTCTAGTGGTTAGGCTGTAGGGCTCGCGACCAAAAGGTAGTGGGCTCAAATCAGGTCAGGGGCCCAGCGTTGTGTCCTTGGGAAAGGGACTTGACACAAATTTTCCTCGCTTCCTCCAGGTGGGAATGGATACCCAACTATAGACGTTGAAGATCATGTCAGCTTGTTAGTGTTTGAGTGCTTAATCGGCTACTTGCACTGTATACTTCTCAGAAAGCCGAGAATCGTTCTGAGTATTTCAGGGTCTGCTGGGGTAACGATATAATTATGAAGCGCATAGAGTTTGCTGTTGAGTACAGATATGTGCTATACAGGTGCTATTTATTGTTTTTATCACAGTGGGTTTGATGTCCCTAAATATACTGAAAGGTCATTTAAGGAGCATTTTAAGATTCAACAGCCTATGTTGTCCTTCCCAATGGATCTCTAAATCAAATTTTAACAGGAACTTAAGGCAAATGGGCTTTGTGGTGGACCCTGAGAAGGAGGGTACAGCTATGGACATTTACTGTCTGTAATGACCCCCACCTTTTAGGCAACTAAACAGATTTAAGGGGCCCGACCTCCAAACTTAACTGTTCATACAATGAAAACTGATTATTATTTTTTTAAGTGAAGAAGAAAGTCAAATTTAGGCATCAATAAATGTCTTATCTCTTCTTTTGCACTTCAAAATACAAAGGAGACATAAGCAGTAATGCTAATGTTCGAATCAATCAAATGTACAATGAATGCTGAGACCTGTCGAACTATGTACAGCAAGTGAAGTGAGCTTGTAGTTGTGTTGACTTTTATTGCCTGTGAATTTTTTCTCATTCTTTGTCGCGTCCTGTTGTACTTATTGTGGTTTTCATTGGGGGTTTTTTTTCCTTGTATTACAGTCATGAGAATTGGAAAAAAGGGTAAAGACTTAGAATCCAAGAGTCAAGCAATCGAAGGTGTCAGCAGAATGGTGTGTACCTCAAAAAGCCAAAACATCAAACTGAGAGGTGAGTTTCTCTTTTTGGGGAATTTTTCTTGCCTCATGTCTCCTCATTGTGGGTAGATGGTGGGCACATTTTTTCTATGTGTGTGTTTTACTTCTACTTTTTTTTAAAACATTAATCTTGATGAAAGTGGTTGGAGGTCAGATTTACTAATTTCCCTCTGTTGTTTATGATTGTCACTCTTCATTTTCTCTGCTCAAAATGATGGTTATCTTGTCAATCTACTTCTTTTCACTTTAATTAAGTCTATGTCTTGAGCCATTTGGGCATTTTCATATACTCAGTTCACTGTCTTCTTGAACAAAGAGAGTGGGATAGGTATTTATTTCTTAGATTATGTTGTGTAAAAAATTTCACTCTTTGCATTTTGTTCTTTTTTCTCCCAATAATGGTAGCATGCTGCTTTATTTTCTCTTTTCACAGTGTTAGTCGACGGTGTCGAATGGACTGGTGTGAAATTCTTTCAGCTGTCGTCACAGTGGCAGACACATGTGAAGTACTTTCCGGTATCTGTATTTGGTTCCATGGATGTGTGAAGAAGTGACCGAACGTCTCCTCCGCAGAGGCCAGTCCCAGGGCCGGTCACACACTTAACCACCTCCCCCTTGTCTTGTTTCATGGTATTAGTGTCTCTGCACCTTTGTCTGGTCAACAGAGAGCCTCGCTTACAGAAACGTTGTGTTGCCTGTCGCGCGGAAAATGTGCAACACTGTTGGGAAGTCCTGTGTCTTTGGTTGCTCTCACACACACGTTGTGTACTCGTGTGTATTTGTAGTGACCTCAGAAGGCTACCCTTTCCAGTTGGGAAGTAGTCACCTCACAAGCAATTTTTGCTGGACAGACATTCTTAACGTAAAGAAGATTTTAAGAACTTGACAGTGTCATCGGAGCTATTTCTTCTTACCTTCTGCCTGCGGATTATTGTATTGAATACTGTTCAAGGGGATATGCTTACAGTGTGGGCAGGAATAAAGTGCAAGTGGATGTGCTTAAAATATGTGCAGGAATAATGTACAAGTGAGCCTGCCGTGTGTGCAGACAGGGTTTTCCTCACTATATATGTTGCTGCAGTGGTCGGTGAGGTTGGACGTAGATGCCAGCTTGCTGTAGCCGAACAAACAGTGGTGAAGCTGTAAGGTGTACAGTGATTTTCGTGTGTATAATACGAAGAACCCTTGGGGCTGACACTCTGATTTCCATTGAAGATCTTACAATGAAAGTTGGATCGGATTGTGCTTGTGTATGATTTCCCCTTCCTGTGGTGTATTATAATATCATGTCTATTTACTGTGTACATAGTAAGTAGACTAGACGGTAGTGTGCATTGCATACACAGCAGATGGTGGTCTGAGATTGGCATGGTTGTGGCTTTTGGATTTTTATAGAGATGAGTTCTAGATCATGCTGCTTCTGATTCTTCTAAATTGTAATAGATTGAAGTTCTGTCTCACAAAAGAGCAATTATATTTAAAGGAAATTTTGGGGATCCGTTTTTCCCAAGTGTTCTGCGCAGAGGTGAAACATTTTCATTCTCAGGCCACAACATGTTAATATTTAGTGTAGAAGTCAAGTAAATGATGTACAGACAGCTACCACACACCCTCCCTCTCCTTCCCCCCCCCGTCTTTTTCCTGCACCTGTGCGCTGTGCTACCTTCCTCTGTCCTTCCCGTAGCCCTCCCTTTGCCAAATTTATTCTTTCAGTGTGAACCGCTTCCACCACCAAATTTCTTCTCTTGTATAACTGCATGGAATTAATGAATACTTGTATTAAGTACTAGGGTGCCACTTTGACAGATATTCCTAGACTTCATAAGATGTAGAATAGAATATAATATGCTCTGGCTGCTTTTGAGTTGAATGGTATTTTTATTTCCCACACACTGATAGGCATCTTAGTTGATGGATGTGAAAGAAGGTTTGGTTAGTCTCAAAAATATTTATATGTCTTCCTGGTCACAGGGGTCTAGAATGCCCCTTTCTCTGGTCATATCAATGCTTGACTATCAAATAAAAGCTGATGAGATGTTCTTTCAGAAGATTGAAGTGTTCCTTCATTGTCATGCAAAAGGAGTAAAGTGTTTCTTTTAAAGATGCATTTGAACTCTTTAACTATAGTGATTTTAAAAATATTTGGATGCAGAGGGTCATTGTGTGTTCTAGCAATGAAGCGTTCAGCTTTTGTTTAAATGGGCACAAATCAGATTTTCCAGTTTAAAGATTTTAGCTTTTCACAAAAAAGTCACTGGCCTTTCCGTTGTGACTAGATATTCATGAGATTTAGACCCCTGATCATGGGTGGTTGGAGGGCATGACTGGTAGGTCCTACTTCTTTACTTCCCCTCTGTTGTTTCTACCGTCAGTGTCAGTCTTTACTTTCCCCCCAACACTAAATGACCGTGATAGTGTCGATGTGCTTCTCTTTACTCAAACAAACAAACCACTGACCTGCTGATGTAGCAGCCTGTCTACTGCAATGTTGTTCCCCTTTTGTGGTGCTCCTTGCAGCAAGTTTCAACTTGCTATTCCAGATTGTCTCAATGTGTTGGTTCTAACTTTTTACTTAGACTATAAAATGCATTTCTTATTTCTAGACATGAGATTATTCAACTTTATTCTTCTGCAATGTCTGTGTTCATTTTATATTTTCAGAGGTACTATTTTTTAGATGCAGGCTCAGGTGATTTTTAAATTGCTCTTGTTCTGTATATTATTATCACCTCTTTTCTTGAATAGTTATGAAGAGTCCTTTGTATTCTTAACTTCCCTTGCCATTTTTGCCCTGATAAACGAAATGTAGTGAGACAGTCTCTGGAAACAGTTTCAGCTCTTTACGAACAAGACCCCAAATAATTTGGTGGCTCCCTTACAAGGTGCTTTTGATATTTCATGTATGTAAAATTTTTGTGTTCTATTGCTCCCTATTTAAAAGTTATGGACTTGAGTAAGTCAGGGCAAAACGCCTTTCAATGTCGACACAGTTCTCATACTCATTTAGTATTCTGCTTGTGTTTGTACGCTGATTGAGGCGTTGAAACTAAAATTATATGTAATATAAAGAGATCCTTTATAGATGTGGAATGTAACTGCACAGGCTTCTGTCTTGGGGGGGAAAAAACTATTTGTATGGATTGAAGACTACAAGGGGGGGGGGGGGGATTTTTTTTGGTGTCGCCCGGAATTTTCAGTATTTGAAATTAAACTGGCCCTTTTTTGTCTAGTCTCCCTGACCTCAGAATAAAAAATGACGTGATACTTAAAATGTTGATACTGCATTTTGTTGTACTTAGTTTATGGTATATGCTGTGCTTGTTATTTGCCAAATGTTGGTGATGTGCTTTTGTTTATCTTTAGGAGGTGGTCCTAGTCCCTCTTGAAGATATTGATTTTTTTCCCGTCATTTTGATGGGTATGATGTTTGGGTGTAAAAAGGCTCCTCCTTTTATCCGTTTTGTAGGGTTTGTTATTGTAGATAAAGAAATTTATTTAAAGTAATGAAAAAAGTTTGCTTCCTGTCATCGAACTAGTAGCCAGTAACTTCAAGAAGTACAAAGGATATTTGCTTGATTGATAGCGAGGCTTCTTCATGTACCGGTATCTCAGATGCAATATTAAATTAGAGGTTCTGTAACATTCCAGTTTTTTCTATTGACGAGGTCAGAGGTTGATACTGTAGCCGATTGTTGCCCGCCTTTTTACCGTGTGATTTTTGAATTTCGACTGCTTAGTTCAAGACTCCACCCTCTGCCATTTTGTTAACACTTTGCCATCATATTTTGGGGAAAATCCAAAGAAACTGGGCAGTAAACATTGCCAATCGGCAGGATGAGTGTTAAAGTGACATATGATGGAGTCTTCCACTGAGCAGTTGATTTGGTTTCCTGACTACGGAGACTGGTGGTCCAAGTTTCCTTGTTGAGGCAAAATTTGCTTGCCTATACTCATTTTGTTTAGAGCAGGGGTTTCAAACTCAAATTACTTGCCGACCGCTGCTGGTAGAGTATGGAGGAGCCTGGACCGCATTAAGTATCCAACAAACAAAAAAAGATTCAAGGGTTGTTGCTTTTTTTGAAAGTACTAGATGTATTGGTCGGACCTTCTCAATCTTTGTAAATAGTAATTCAGAACATCAATGCTTCTTCAGGACACAGGCTTCTGTTATTTACTCCTTGTGCCAGAGACCTGGCAGCGCTTCCTGTTACATAACTCATCCACTTTTGGCTTGAGGGAGAAAGTTAGTAAAAACTTAGCAGGGCGTGAAGTTGCTTAGAAAGTTTAAATCTGTATTAAAAGTTCATGGTGAAAAGAGCTTTTCGCACTACAAAAAAAGACTACATGGTCTGCATGAGCATCGTGGGACCAGCCAGTTGTTGTGAGCTACTTTATCAATGGTGCTTTAGAACATTTTGTCAAAATGTGTTTCCTGGAAAGCTCAAGGAAGGTGAGGACATTCTCTCAAAAATTGACCCAGCAGCTTGAGCCGCACTAAAGTTAAACTTTGATGTGAAGTAGGGGCCGCAACATATCGTCCTGTGAGTCTCAATTGACCTGTGGACCATGTGTTTGAGACTCCTGGTTTAATGCAAATAAGCTGAGATGGTTTTGTTCCCATTAAAGATTCAGAGAGTCTGTTTGATCTGGTATTTGAGCAGACAGCAGAAAAGGATCAGGGAGGACGGTGGAATGCTTATTACTGTGGCGCGTCAGTTTGTTTTCAAGTTTCTACAAAGCAATTTTTTCTCCTGCCTATAACTGACTACATCTTCGCGGATGAGCTGCTTTGCATTGTTTTCTATTATTTTCTTATGTTGATACATGTACTCGGAGAAAGGTGTGCTGTTAGAAATGAGATGTTTTGCGGTAAGATTGCTGTTGAAGACAGACACTCTGTTCTACACAGATCAGTGTTTTTTTGCATGTAATGCAGGCTTAGAGTCTGCTTAGTCATGTACTGTTTATTACCTAGTTAGAAAAGTATGTTCTATTGCTTTGTGTTTGGTGAACAGATGGACCCAGGCAAACAATTTTGGGCATTACTTAATTGTCACTGTCAGCTGTTCACTGTTTCTTGTACAGAATACTCTTTGATGTTTGTTTATAAACAAATGTTGCATTTCTCGCACTTTGATTTATGTCTCATTTTGTCGCAATGGCCAGTATTTCTCTGTATGTATCCACATTCACAATGATTGTGTGTCTGCTCTTTCTGACTGGAGTGCGTGTGCTTCTGGTAGATTTGATGGGACCAGCCAGTTGTTGTGAGCCAGCTTTATCAATGGTGTTTTAGGACATTTTGTTAAAATGTATTTCCTGCAGTCTGGTGTGTATAGTAGAATGTTTTTTGCTGTTGGCAATATAAGGCTCTTGATTGTGTGTGTCCACTCTTTGCGAGTCTGGTGTGTATAGTCCTATGTTTTAGCTGTTGGCAATACAGTATTTGAATGTGTGTGTGTGCCAACTGTTTGTGAGTGTTATTTGTGTATATATTTGTGTGTTTGAGAGAGAGAGAGTGTGCTCTCTGGTTTGAAGAAACAATGATAGAATCTGTTCCACCGCCACCCTCACTCGAGCATGCAGTGGTCAGGTCCTTTTCAGCACAAAATTCTGTCAAATTTTCAACATCTGGATCAACTCTTTCCCATGACAAGCCCTGTACCACTCAGTTTGCTTTCAGCATATATCTGATTGTCACTATAAAATTGAAAGATCGTTCAAGGAATAGTTTCATTTTTTCTTTTGTCAGAAATTGTAATGTCGACATGTATTAAAAACTTAAAGTCTGTAAGAACAAATGAATTCTTCCCAAGATTTTTGTTACAGTTTTGTCAAATTTGCAAGTCGACACCTTACCTGTGTTCCAGTCAAAGTACATAATATTCATTCTGAAAATTCAAGCCGGAAATCTCAGCAGATGCTGAGAGTAAACATCTGATATTAAAGTTAGTATTGGTGTTGCAATGAATACTCGAAACATACAAATCTACGGGTGTTACCAGTAAAATCAAAAGCAAATAGATGAATGCTATGTAGTCTGCCAAAGTAATATCTGTGTAGTGTGAGAGTAAGTGTACTAGAACTTTACTACTGCCAAAATGTGAGTCTGAGGTGGTTTTCGTTTTCTTTCTTCTTTTTTTTTGAGAGGGGGGGGGTAAGTTGGTGTTCTGCACCATTTTGAAACCTGTAGAAGTTACAGTTGTATTGTTTAGGGTTGTTATGTACACAGTGTCGGTCACAGTTTGAAAACGAAAGTTAGGCTAACATTTTAAAATCTACACTGTATTTCCCAACAATCAAGTGGAAAAGTAAAAAGGAAGATTTCTCAGCAGTTAAAAGTTCTGATTGTTGAATGATCTAGAGATATAATAGATGAACTGTAAAACCCTGTTTCCACAACTTCACGGACCAGTACTCACAAGATATTGTTACCCTAACCACGCAATTTCCATCCTTTGTTATAGTAAACCCATACGGACTAACAGTTATGGAATATGTGTGCTGTGCAGGGCAGATCTATACATTAGTCCTGTTTCTTAAAGTGAGAGAGACAGAAAATAGACTAGCTGGAGTAATATTTTCATAATGTTGGACAAGTTTTTCATCTTTGCATTTGCTACCGATTGCCAGTGCCGGCCATGGCGTGATCAAATTCCTGCATGTCGTTGCAGTGCCGAATTATTCTGAAGATTTCTTGTGGAGAATTGTTTTTTATTGTTTGTGAGACAGGTATTTGAATCGATAGGAATCACTTTGTTGAAGATGTTTGTGGTAGTATTTATTACAAAATTAAAATGACATTCATTCTGTTTGTATGAGTGATGACTTAAATTGTCTGTAGATTTGCAGCCTTATCTGACCAGAGGCCATGCTTAGTTGACCAAAAACGTGAGGACATCAAATGTGTCATCCGTGTCTGATGTTGCTGGGATAGATTCATTCATCGTATTTCTTCCACTTCCATCTTCCGCCCTTTCCCTAGGACTTTCCACAAGTCCTTTTTCTGAGTCCAGTCCGGTCAGTATTTCCTTTGATCCGCTGTGCATGTCTCATTTCCCACATCAAAGTGATTGCTACTCATAAATTGTTTGTGAATAGTAGGCGTGTCTCAGAGGCACAGATTCCATGTGTTTATAACAATATGTATGTACATTAGTTTTTTGGGGGGGTTCTATTTGTACTTTTTTAAGTTAGCTTTGTTACATTGTATGGTACTGCAGTGAAGTGGTGATGTAAATATGAGGAACATGACTGACTGCTAGTTTTTGTCGCCTCATGTTGTAGTTATGTACAGTCCTATACTTGCCTCAAATGTTACTTGAAGGTTTGTACATGATGGCCTCATTGCATGGTAGACCAGAAATGTTCACTAGATTGCATGCACCACTAAGATTGCAAGTATTCTGTTGTAGTACTTGTTAAATTCAAAGTCCACACATACTTGACACTGAAACGGAAAAACTCATCAAGAGATTCTTTTTTGATGGCTGTCTGCAAGAATCCCAGTTAACTTGGTATGTATTGTGCCCTCAAAATGTGTCTTGGTGTTTTCATATAATTGTATTTCTATGGTATCAGGGGAAGGGGCTGAATTTTTAGAAATTGAACAAAAATCCGTTTTTAGAAAAGCCTATCATCTGCTGAGCTGAGCTATGAACACAAATGGTGTGTATATTGTGAAGTTCAGGGGGAGGGCTTGATTTAATAATAAGGGCAAGTCTAATATAAATTCTCTAATCGTGGTATGTCAGGGATGGGCGTAACTTCTTTTCAGGAAACTTTAAAATGATATTATTATGCTTTAAAGTTGCATACACAATCATCTGCATTGGGGGAGGGGTATTCAGTTGTTACAACTACAACCAGAACCAATGTTAACTCTTGACTAAGCCGTGAATTGTCCCCCAGTTGCTGGTCAACCTGGATAACGATGGCTGATTCAATCCTCATCTTACATGGCCCAATAAAAAAAATGACAAACAAGAATGTATTATTCAGATGTACGTCCAGAACTTGAGAGTAGGTTCAAGTCAAGTCTTTAAGTTACTCGCAGCTTTTGAATATTTTACCTTAAATTTCCACCTACCGCTTTGGCTTATTGGGCACTCCTTGATTTTTTTCATGCAGAAACCCTTTATGTGCTGCTCGTGATTTGTGTTGAAGCTATTTTAAATGAGATGATGAGGCTTGACCAATGAGATTCAGTCAGTTGGCCCTTTAATACATCATGTGCCAGTTTTTGCAAAGCCAGCAAAATTATAAGTAAAGTCAGATCGTATCCAACAAAATTACTTTGAGTTCAATGCATTTTAAAGAAAAATCTGCTGTAAGTGGCTTGAGCAAAGTTTGCTGGCCCCAAGCCATCAGTTTGCCTTTTGCACTGAATTTGGCTTGCTGCAAACAAAGCTCATAGGCTTGTACTTGTAGCTATATGTTTCCTTACTGGCGTTCTTCCTTGGATCTGTGTTGCAACTTTCAGTTTGGTTCTGCCGAAACTGTAACCAAAGATTTCTTCCCTTTGCCAAGCTTTTCCAGGTCACATTCATTAATGTGCTTTTGAAATACTTGCCAAAATTATTCAATTATTGCAATTTTTATTGTGTAAAGTGTTCTTTGTTCCAAGTGTATTTGAGGACCTTCTTTTCTGCCCCCCTGCCCCTTTTGTTTTTGAATAGCCATACTGGGCTTACATTGTCTCTGTCATGATGGGGTTACTCCAGTTTGGCTTCTCTTTGTCACTGTTGTGATGTGAAAATTGACAATTTGTCACATTTAGTTAGTTACATGAGTCAGTCACAGTGGCCTACTGTACAACAAAACAAAATGATCCCATTATCTCCAGTTGCCAGTGTCTCAGTTATGAGGGTGTTGCCACATCCAGTGAGTAATCAGAGAATTTTTATTTGATTATCATGGACTTTTGTTTTTAACCCTTTGAACAAACAATTCCTCCGAGGTGATGATGTGAGAAATTTGTGGCAATCTTGATTTGATTTTTTTTTTTGGTGTTACAGTTGTATGGTCCCCCAAATGAAGTTTTATTCATGCCTATTGTATTTTAATGGGTGGACTTAACTCCACTTTCAGCATTGTACAGATTTATCAATAAATGAGGCTGGACCTTCATTGCATCATCTGTCTTTGAAAAGAGTCGGCCAAGTGGGTGCTCCAAGAAAATAATAAAATGTTCAACAACTTGACATTCTTTTTTTCAGTGAGAGATAAAGGAGAGTGCTGTTATAATAATCAATGTGAGATGCAATTCTCTCCTCTCTCCTCCCCCCCCCCCCCCCCCCCAAGAAAAAGAGCCTTACTTAATGGCTGCTGTTGTCCCTACTATTTTAATGAAATAGCTTCTTTCTTTGAACAAATACCTGATGCTGATACAGAAAACATTAATTAGACTGAAAAATAGCACTAGCCTTTTTTGTTTTTGCTATTGACGGTATACCGTGTACGCCCCATTTTCATGTGCAGGGATGTAATTGTAAAAAAATATTGTGGTCTCTGGAGAGGTCTAATACAAAGAAGACCTCTCTCCACAGAATCCGAACAAGATCCATACACGAGGAGTGAGTGATGTTGATGACACATGAACCCCTTCCTTTGACTTTGAAGAAAAACATTGCCACGCCACTGTGGCTGTATAGAAGCCATATGGTTGGTCATTTTGTTGTGTTACGATGTCGATGTCGCAGAATGCTTGGGTCAACGGGGCTCTGACTATGCCTTGCTGAATGAGACATTGATACTATATTTGTGCATTTAGAAGACGAAAAGTATTTCACTCCCATTAGTCATTTGTACAATTTCTGTGCATTTAACCATCATGTGATATGTTTTCATTGAACTGTCATAATAAGTCAATATTGCTTTTGTAATATTCTACGTCAAAACCCATTTGTCATGCTTTGGATAAAACACACAGTTGCTCAGAAAATTGAAATAAAAAATTTTGATGTATAAAATTCTCTTGGTTTGTTTTTTTCCCTGATTGAATGTTGGCTCATAATAAATTAGGCTTTGCAACTTTCTTGACGCTGATGGCAAAAAAAATATACTCAACGTGGCAGAGATTTCTGAAGAGATTAGAACATCTCTTTTACTTTTAGACTAATAATCGTTAAAATCAATGACATGCGACTAACCCTTTCTTAGGGTGGCTTTGTGGTCTTGAGGTACGTTGTTCACCTTTCATTCAACAAGTGCGGGGTTCGAAACCTGACAGCGACAGGAAAATTTTATCCTTTCACTTCCTTTCCTGCATATTCTGTTTTTGTCTCCGCTGACTAAGAAATAAATAATCCTTTAAAGTGTAACATGTCAAAATAAAGAAATTGAAGAAAAGCACCTGTTATATCCATTTAAAAACACATTTGCGTGAATTTTACCGAAACGTGTTGATCAAAGGCACAAAAAAAACATAAATTTACGATTTTCAAGGACTCTCAATTTTCGGGAAACCACCAAACTGTGGCAGCCATTTTCTTGCTAATTGTTCCTCTGACACAAGGCCACCCCTTCCTCTTTCAGATCAAATAGTTCTACTTCTATTTAAGATGGATGGATATTTTATTCATCAAAAGCAAGACAATAAACGAGCTTTAAGATAATACCAACAACTCCATATGCCCAAAAATTGACGAGTGATACCACCTGCCGTCGCAACACAAATGTCTTTCAAGAAAGCATGGCATAAAAAGACAAATGCAGTGTAACACAGGTAGCTCCAATTTGTCGGGACAGGCCCCAGTTGTTCAAGGGATCCGTAGTTCGAGGAATATCTTACAAAGATAAAGAAGAAGAGAAAAAAAAGGGCTGGAGGCGCAGTTCTATGGATGCGTGATTCGAGTCTTCTGTGTTCAACATATTCTGTGTTTATGCTGTATATCAATTATCATTCTTGAGGAGCAATCTTTCGACAAGAACAACATTCTTGGAGAAAGCATTTATTTACCGTAAAGTTTGGTCTATTGAGCGCACAGTATTATAAAAGCTGCACGCCCTAGATTTGAAAAAAATCTGAACTTTTTCATAAAATGAAGCCGCAGCTGTACAACACATATGTGAGGCACCGTGGAGAAATCAGGCGCTCGTCAAAATAATGGAATCAAAGAAATGGGCATTTTGGGGGGGCCAATGGGCAATTTTTTACTATATTTCTTTTTGGGTGACCGGCTTAAATAAGCTAAACCCCCTCCCTTACCTTATTTAGGCCATATACGGCCTATATAGGCTAGCCCCCCCCCCCCCCCCCCCCAAAATGGGCTTTTATGAGCCAAAAAATAATATATAAAAAAATCCCTCTTCACATCCATCTTTCATCACAGCAGGACATGTAATGAATCTAGGATCAATTCAAGGGTTCTTTTCTGTACCGGTACCTACAAATCTGAAGTTTTAAACCCGTGCCGTTGGTACATGTCTGAACCACCCGCACCAGTACTGAATTTATTCTTAAATTTATGTGTATTTTCTTCGAATGAAGATAGGTGAACCTCGGGGTGCAACCTAACATCGTCATGCGTTAGTGTTAGGGTACAGTAGCTCATCCCCAGTATTTTCTAGCTCACCCCTAATATTTTCTTGCTCATCTCCAGCATTTTCTAGTTCATCCAAAGTATTTTCTATCTCATCCCCAGTATGGTATAGCTCAACCATAATATTTTCTATCTCATTCCCAATATTTTATCTCTTATCCACAATATTTTCTTGCTCAAACCAAATATCATCTAGCTCATCCCCGGTATTTTCTAGCTCATCTTCAGTATTTTTAGCTTTTTAGATCATCCCCAATATTTTCTAGATCTAGCTCATCCTCAGTATTTAAAGCTCAAACTTAATATTTTCTAACTCATCCGTAATATTTTCTAGCTCATGCCCAGTATTTTTTAGCTCATCCCTAATGTTTTCAAGCTTATCCCCAATATTTTCTAGCTCATCTTTAATATTTTACAGCTTATTCGTAACATAATTTAGCTCATCCCCAGTATTTTCTACTTCATCCTTAATGTTTTCTAGCTCGTCCCCAGTATTTTATAGCTGAACCTGAATATTTTCTAGTTCATCCGTAATATTTCCTAGCTCATTCCCAGTATTTTTTAGCTCATCCCTAATATTTTCTAGCTCATCTCTTATATTTTCTAACTCATCCCCAGTAATTTCTAGCTCATCCCCTTTGTTCCAAAGTACCTTCTAATTCATCCCTACTATTTTGTACCTCATCCCTATTATTTTATTACCCATCCCTAGTATTTTCTAGCACATACCTTATATTTTCTACGTCAACCCTAATATTTTCCAGCTCATCCCCAGTATTTTCTAGCTCATCCCTAGTATTGTTTACCTCATCCCTAATATTTTCTAACACTTCTGCAGCTTTTTCTAACTAATCCCCAGTATTTTCTAGCTCATCGCTATTATTTTCTAGCTCATCCCTAATAATTTCCAACTCATCCCTAATATTTTCTAGCTCATTCCAAATATTCCCCACTATTTTCTAGCTCATTCCTATTATTTTCTAACTCATTCCTAATATTTTTTTAGCTCATCCCTATTTATTTCTAGCTTATCCCTAATAATTTCTAGCTATTCCCCAGTAATTTCTAACTCATCCTCGGTGTTCCACTGTATTTTTTAGCTCATCCCCAATATTTTGTAGGTCCATCCCCAGTATTTTCTAGTTCCAGCCCCAATGGTCCCCAGTATTTTGTAGCTCAACTCTAATATTCTTCATTTCTAGATCATTCACAGTATTTTCTAGCTGATCACCAAGACTTGCCAGTATTTTCTAACCCATCCTCATTATTTTCTGTCTTATCCGAAATATTCCTTAGTATTTCCCCGGCTCATCTCCAATATTTTCTAGCTCAAATCTAATTTTTCTAGCTCATCCCCCTTTTTTTTTTTTTTTTTTTTTGCGGGGGGGTCACTCCCAGTATGTTCTAGCTCATCCCCGATATTTTCTATCTCATCCCCACTATTTTCTAACTCATCCCCAATAATTTGTAGCCCATCCCCAATAATTTGTAGCCCATCCCCAATATTGCAGAAACTTCTCTATCGCATCCACAATATTTTTAAAAAATATCATCCACAGTATTTTCTAGCTCATCCCCAGTATTTTCTAGCTCAACCTTAATACTTTCTAACTCATCCCCAGTATTTTCTAGATCTACCCTAATATTTTCTAGATCATCCCAAATATTTTCTAACTCATCCCTAATGATTTCTAGCTCATCCCGTATATTTTCTAGCTTAACCCGATTGTTTTCTAGCTCACCCCCAGTATTTTCTAGCTCATCCGTAATATTTTCTAGCTCATCCACATTATTTTTTAGCTCATCCCTAATATTTTCTAGCTCATTCCCAGTATTTTGTGACTCATCCTTAATATTTGTTTAGCTCATCCCTATTTATTTCTAGCTCATCCGCAGTAATTTCTAGCTCATCCTCAGTGTTCCCCTGTATTTTCTAGCTCATCCCCAATATTTTGTAGATCTGTACCATGTATTTTCTATTTCCAGCCCCAATGTTCCCCAGTATTTTCTAGCTCATCTCTAATATTCCTCATTTCTAGATCATTCACAGTAATTTCTAGCTGATCCCCAGAACTTGCCCGTATTTGAAGCCCATCTTCATTATTTTCTGGCTTATCCCAAATGTTCCCCAGTATTTCCCCAGCTCATCTCTAATATTTTCTAGCTCAAACCTAATATTTTCAAGCTCATCCTCTGTATTTTAGCTCACTCCTAGAATGTTCTAGCTCATTCCCAAAATTTTCTAGCTTATTCTCATTATTATCTAACTCATCCCCAATATTTTTAGCTCATCCCCAATATTCCATAGACTTTTCTATCGCATCCCCAATATCTTTTATCTCATCCACGGTATTTTGTAGCTCACACCTAATATTTTCTAGTTAATCCCCAGAATTTTCTAGCTCATCTCCAGTATTTTCTAGCTCATCCCCAGTATTTTCTAGCTCAACCTTAATATTTTCTAGCTCATCCCCAGTATTTTCTAGCTCATCCCTAATATTTTAGCTCATCCCAAATATGTTCTAACTCATCCCTAATGCTTTCTAGCTCATCCCTTATATTTTCTAGCTCT
This sequence comes from Aplysia californica, assembly GCF_000002075.1. Lineage (NCBI taxonomy): Eukaryota > Metazoa > Mollusca > Gastropoda > Aplysiida > Aplysiidae > Aplysia > Aplysia californica. The sequence continues at coordinate 44,879 of NW_004797356.1, read as the reverse complement.
CCCCGACTATTTTCTAGCTCTTCCCCAGTATTTTCTAGCTCATCTGTAACATTTTCTATCTCATCCACAGTATGTTTAAGTTCATCCCTAATATTTTCTAGCTCATCCCCAGTATTTTCTAGCTCATCTCTAATATTTCTAGCTCATTTTCAGTATTTTCTAGCTCATCCTTACTATTTTTAGCTCAACCACATTATTTTCTACTTTATCCCTAATATTTTCTAGCTCATCCGAATATATTTTCTAGCTCATCCCCAGTATTTTCTAGCTTATCCCCATTAATGTTATGCTCATCCTTAATATTTCCAAGACTTTTGTATCTCATCCACAACATTTTTCATCCCATTCCCAATATTTTTATATCCTTTAACATTGTCTACCTCATCCCCAATATTTTTGTATCCCATCCCCATTATTTTGTAACCCATGATCTCGAATACTTTCAAGCTCATCCCCAATACTTCCCAGACTTTTATATTTCATCAAAAATATATTATTATCTCATCCATTATAATTTCTAGCTAATTCCCAGTATTTTTTAGCTCACCCCTCATTTTTTATAGCTCATCTCTAATTTTCTTTAGCTCATCCCTAATATTTCAAAGCTCATCTCCAGTATTTTCTAGCTCATCCCCGGGTTTGTTTAGCTAATCCCCAGTATTTTATAAATCATCCTTTATATTTTCTAGCTCATCCTAATTATTGTATAGCTCTATCCCCAGTATTTTCTAGCTAATCCCCAGTATTCCTCATTTTTAGATCATCATCCCCAGTGTTTTCTAGCTGATCCTCAAAATTTGCCAGTATTTTCTAGCCCCATCCTCATTATTTTCAGCCTTGTCACAAATCTCTCCCAGTGTTTCCCCAGCTCATCTCCAATATTTTCTAGCTCATCCCCCTTATTTTTAGCTCACTCCCAGTATGTTCTAGCTTATCCCCAGTAGTTTGTAGCTTAACCCCAATATTTTCTAGATCATCCCAAACATTAAATAGCTCAACCTTGATATTTTCCAGCTCATCTCCACTATTTTCTAGCTCAACCACATATTTTCTAGACCATCCTCTATTTTTTCCGTCTCATCCCCAATATTTTCTATGTTATCCCCAATATTTTGTAGATCCATCCCCAGTATTTTCTAGTTCCAACCCCAGTGTTCCCCAGAATTTTCTAGCTCATCTCTAATATTCCCCACTATTTTCAATCTCCATCTCAAGTATTTTCTAGTTCATCCCGAATATTCCCCACTATTTTCTAGCTCCATCCCCAGTATTCTGTAGCGCCATACCCAGTATTTTCTAATATTCCCTGGTATTTTCTAACTCATCCTCAATATTTTCTAGCTCAAGTCTAGTATTTTCTAGCCCATCCCCAATACTTTGTAGCTCAACCTTATTATTTTCTAGCTCATCCCCGGTTTTTTCTAGCTAATCCCGAGTATTTTCTAGTTCATCCCTTATATTTTCTAGTTCATCTCTTATATTTTCTAGCTCATCCTCATTATTTTCTAGCTCCATCCCCAGTATTCCTCATTTCTATATCATTCCTTGTATTTTCTAGCTGATCCCCAAAATTGGCGGGTATTTTTTAGAGTAGTTTTTTTAGACCATAATTATTTTTTCGAGCGTTTTCTAGATAACCCTCAGTATTTTTTAGATCATCCGTAATATTTTCTAGCTCATCTTCAAAATTTTCTAGCACAAACCTAATATTTTCTAGCTCATCTCCCGTATTTTTAGCTCACTCACTGTATGTTCCTAGCTCATCCACGGTATTTTCTAGCTAATCCTAATCCCCAGTATTTTGTAGCTCATCCCCAATATTTTGTAGATCTGTACCATGTATTTTGTAGCTCATCCCCAATGTTCCCGAGTATTTTCTAGCTCATCTCTAATATTCCTCATTTCTAGATCATTCCCAGTATTTTCTAGCTGATCCCCAAAATTTGCCAGTATTTTCTAGACCATCTTTATTATTTCCTGGCTTATCCCAAATTTTCCCCAATATTTCCCCAGCTCATCTTCAAAATTTTCTAGCACAAACCTAATATTTTCTAGCTCATCCCCCGTATTTTTAGCTCACTCCTAGAATGTTCTAGCTCATTCCCAAAATTTTCTAGCTTATTCTCATTATTATCTAACTCATCCCCAATATTTTTAGCTCATCCCCAATATTCCATAGACTTTTCTATCGCATCCCCAATATCTTTTATCTCATCCACGGTATTTTGTAGCTCACACCTAATATTTTCTAGTTAATCCCCAGAATTTTCTAGCTCATCTCCAGTATTTTCTAACTCATCCCCAGTATTTTCTAGCTCAACCTTAATATTTTCTAGCTCATCCCCAGTAATTTCTAGCTCTACCCTAATATTTTAGCTCATCCCAAATATGTTCTAACTCATCCCTAATGCTTTCTAGCTCATCCCTTATATTTTCTAGCTCTCCCCGACTATTTTCTAGCTCTTCCCCAGTATTTTCTAGCTCATCTGTAACATTTTCTATCTCATCCACAGTATGTTTAAGTTCATCCCTAATATTTTCTAGCTCATCCCCAGTATTTTCTAGCTCATCTCTAATATTTCTAGCTCATTTTCAGTATTTTCTAGCTCATCCCCAGTATTTTCTAGCTTATCCCCATTAATGTTATGCTCATCCTTAATATTTCCAAGACTTTTGTATCTCATCCACAACATTTTTCATCCCATTCCCAACATTTTTATATCCTTTAACATTGTCTACCTCATCCCCAATATTTTTGTATCCCATCCCCATTATTTTGTAACCCATGATCTCGAATACTTTCAAGCTCATCCCCAATACTTCCCAGACTTTTATATTTCATCAAAAATATATTATTATCTCATCCATTATAATTTCTAGCTAATTCCCAGTATTTTTTAGCTCACCCCTCATTTTTTATAGCTCATCTCTAATTTTCTTTAGCTCATCCCTAATATTTCAAAGCTCATCTCCAGTATTTTCTAGCTCATCCCCGGGTTTGTCTAGCTAATCCCCAGTATTTTATAAATCATCCTTTATATTTTCTAGCTCATCCTAATTATTGTATAGCTCTATCCCCAGTATTTTCTAGCT
>NW_004797356.1:36471-41686 GCF_000002075.1 Aplysia californica | reverse complement strand
TAGCTAACCCACAAAATGTTCTGTCTCATCCCCAGAAGTTTCTAGCTCAACCCTGATATTTTTTAGACCATCCCCAATATTCTTTAGCTCATCCCCAGCATTTTCTAACTCATCCCCACTATTTTCGAGTTCATACTCAGTATTTTCAAGCACATCCCCAGTATTTTCTAGCTCAAACTTAATATTTTCCTGCTCATCCGTAATATTGTTTAGCTTATACCCAGTATTTTTTAGCTCATCCCTAATATTTTCTAGCTCATTCCCATTTTTTTTCTAGCTAATTCCTAATATTTTCTAGCTCATTTCCAGTATTTTACAGCTCATTCGTAACATATTTTAGCTCATTCCCAGTATTTTATAGCTCAACCTTAATATTTTCTAGTTCATCCTTAATATTTTCTAGCTCATCCCCATTTTTTTCTAGCTAATTCCTAATATTTTCTAGCTCATTTCCAGTATTTTACAGCTCATTCGTAACATATTTTAGCTCATCTCCAGTATTTTATAGCTCAACCTTAATATTTCCTAGTTCATCCGTAATATTTTTTAGCTCATATCCAGTATTTTACTTAGCTCATCCCTAATATTTTCTAGCTCATCCCTTATATTTCCTAACTCATCCCCAGTATTTTCTAGCTAATCCCCATTGTTCCACAGTACCTTTTAATTCATCCCTAATATTTTCTACCTCATCCCTATCATTTTATAACCCATCCCTAGTATTTTCTATAACATGCCTTATATTTTCTACCTCATCCCTAATATTTTCCAGCTCATCTCCATGATTTTCTAGCTCATCCCTTATATTTTTTAGCACATCCGCAGTTTTTTCTAGCTCATCCCCTGTAGTTTCTAGCTCATCGCTAATATTTTCCAACTCATCCCTAATATTTTCTAGCTCATTCCAAATATTCCCCACTATTTTCTAGCTAATTCCTATTATTTTCTAAGTCATCCCTAATATCTTTTAGCGCATCCCTATTTATTTCTAGCTCATCCCTAATAAATTCTAGCTCATTTCCAAAGTCCCCTGTATTTTCTAGCTCATCCCCAATATTTTGTAGATCCATCCTCAGTATATATTTTAATTCCAGCCCCAGTGCTCCCCAGTATTCTGTAGCTCTTTCTCAAAGTTCTTCATTATTTTCAAGCTGATCTCTAATTTCCCCACCTTTTTCTATCTCATTCCCATGTATTTTCTAGTTCATCCCAAATATCCCCCACTATTTCCTTCTAGCTCCATTCCATTCCCAGTATTTTCTAGCTCATTCCCAATATTTTCCAACTCATCCGTAATATTTTCTAGCTCATCCCAAATATTCACCACTATTTTCTAGCTAATTCTATTACATGTACTGTCGAACCTGCCCTGACGGCCACCTCTATAAGACGGCCACCTGTACAAACGGCCACTTTCCATTTCCCCCCTTGCGTTTTTTCTATACAATTTAACTGTGTAAAACGGGCACCTGTCCAACGCGGCCACCGTATTTTAACACACAACCCCTATCACAGTAAGCAATAACCCCTGTCTAAGACGGCCACCTGAGTGACTCCATTACGTTTTGTCATAAATTGTGCATTGGCCCATGGCGTTGTGGGCGAGCCGTCATAATTCAATCACCTGTAGTTGTTAGATAGTCCCTCCAACCGATCATGTTGCGTAGGCCCCTCCCACTGTTGACCAATAGCTACCAATTTTCAGCTGCTTGTGAGGTAAGCGAGTGATCCCTCATAACCCATAAGCCCCGCCCAGAACTCATACACAAATCGTAAGTGAGATGACATGGTCACTGTTTACCCAGTCTGTAACAAAGTAAAAAAAGGACGTCAACATGAACTTGTGACAGAAGCGTCGCTTGTTCTCCGAGTGGTTACGACCCGTGTGTTTGTTTTAACATGGCACTCGGTCTTCCTCTTCTGATACATTTCGTTTTATTGTCACCCTTGTGCAAAATCAGCAACAAAATAACAATTACAAACAAAATACAAACCACCACCACCACCACCACCAACAACAACAACAACAACAACAACAACAACAATAATGGGGCTACTTTTGATCGGGACCTCAGATGGGAATGGTTTGTTTTCTTCACCTTGATCAGTCCTGCCTAAGACGGCCACCTGTCTTATACGGCCACTTTTCTCCTGACAATGGGTGGCCGTCTTACACAGGTTTGACTGTATTTTCTAAATCATGCCAAGTATTTTTTAGATCCTTCCTAATATTTTCTAGCTCATTTCCCATAATTTCTAGCTTAGCCCTAACATTTTCTAGCTCATTCCCAGTATTTTATAGCTCATTCGTAACATATTTTAGCTTATACCTCACGCCCAGTATTTTTTTAGCTCAACCTTAATATTTTCTAGCTCACTCCCAGTATGTTCTATCTCATCCCCCATATTTTCGTCTCATCCCCAATATTTTCTAGCTCATTCTCCTTATTTTCTGACTCATCCCCAATATTTTTGTAGCCTATCCCCAATATTTTTTTAAAAATCACATCCACAGTATTTTCTAGCTGAGACCGAATATGTTTTAGCTCATCCCCAGTATTTTCTAGCTCAAACCCAGTCTTTTCTAGCTCAACCTTAATATTTTCAAGCTCGTCCCCAGTACTTTCTAGCTCAACCCTATCATTTTATAGCTCATCTTCTTTGGTATTTTCTAGCTAATCCCCAGTATTTTCTAGCGCATCCTTAATTTTCTAGCTCATCCTCACTATTTTCTAGCTCCATCCCCAGTATTTTCTAGCCCATCCTCGTTATTTTTTGGTTTATAAATCACAAATATTCGCTAGCATTTCCCTAGCTCATCTCCAATATTTTCTAGTACAAACCTAACATTTTCTAGCTCATCCCCCGTATTTTTAGCTCACTCCCAGTATGTTCTAGCTCATCTCTAGTATTTTGTAGCTCAACCTTAACATTTACTAGCTCATCCCTACTATTTTGTAGCTCAACCACAGTATATTTTTCAAGACCATCCCCAATATTTTTCATCTCATCCCATTTTTTTTTCATCTCAGCCCTAATATATTCCAGCTCATCCCCAATATTTTTCGTGTCATCCCCAATATTTTCTATCTCATCCCCACTATTTTTTAACTTATCTCCACTATTTTGTAGCCCATCCGTAATATTTTCTAGATCATCCGTAATAGTTTCCAACTCATCCCATATAGTTTCTAGCTCATCTCAAATGTTCCCCACTATTTTCAAGCTCATTCCTATTATAAATTTCTAACGCATCCCAAATAATTTTTACCTCGTCCTTATTTATTTGTAGCTCATTCCTAATAATGTCTAGCTCATCCCCAGTTTTTTTCTTGCTCATCCTCAGTGTTCCCCTGTATTTTTTAGCTCATCCTCAATGTTTTCTAGATCTATCCCAATTATTTTCTAGTTCCAGCCCCAGTGTTCCCCAGTATTCTGTAGCTCATCTCCAATGTTCTCCAGTATTTTCTAGCTCATCTCTAATATTCCCCACTATTTCTATCTCCATCAAAAGTATTTTCTAGTTCATCCCGAATATTCCCCACTATTTTCTAGCTCCATCCCCAGTAATTTGTAGTTCCATAGCCCAGTATTTTCTAATTCCTCCCCAATATTCCCCAGTATTTTCTAAGTAATCCCTAATATTTTCTAGCTGAACCTTATTATTTTTTTCTAGCTGATCTCCAGTATTTTCAAGTTCATTCCTTATATTTTTTCTAGCTCATCCTCATTATTTTCTAGCTCCATCCCCAGTATTTTCTAGCTCATCCCCAATTATTTTACAGTTCATTTATTTCTAGTTCCAGCCCCAGTGTTCCCCAGTATGTTGTATGTAGCTCATCCCCAATGTTCCCCAGTATTTTCTAGTTTATCTCTAATATTTTTAGCTCGTTCCCAGTTTTCTCTAGCTGATCCCCAAAATTTTCCAGTATTTTCTAGACCATCTTCATTATTATCTGGCTTATCCCAAATTTTCCCCAATATTTCCCAAGCTCATCTCCAATATTTTCTAGCTCATACCTAATATTTCCTAGCTCATCCCCCGTATTTTTAGCTCACTCACAGTATGTTCTTGTTCATCCCCAGTATTTTCTAGCTCATCCCCAGTATTTCTAGCTCAACGTTCATCTCCACTATTTTTTAGTTCATCCCCAGTATTTTCAAGCACACCCCTCGTATTTTCTAGCAGCGCCACCGTAATATTTTTTAACTCATGCCCAGTATTTTTTTAGCTCATCCCTATATTTTCTAACTCATCCCCGATATTTTCTAGCTCATCCCTAATTTTCTAGCTCATTCCGGAATTCACAGTATTTTACAGATCATTCGTAACATATCTCATCCCCAGTATTTTCTACTTCATCCCTAATATTTTCTAGCTCATCCCAATATTTTATAGCTCAATCTTAACATTTTCTAGACCATCCGTACTATTTTCTTACTCATGCCCAGTATTTTCTAGCTCATCCCTTATATTTTATAACTCATCCCCAGTATTTTCTAACTCATTCCCATCGTTCCACAGTTCCTTCTAATCCATCCCTAATATTTTCTTCTACCTCATCCCTATTATTTCACAACCCATCCCTAGTATTTTCTAGCACATACCTTATAATATATTTTCTATCTCATCCCCAATATTTTCCAGCTCATCCCCAGTTTTTTCTAGCTCATCCTCAGTATTTTCTAGCCCATCCCTACATCATACATGAGTAATATTTTCCCACTCATCCCTAATATTTTCTAGCTCTTCCCAAATATTCTCGACCATTTTCTAGTTCTAGCTAATTCCTATTATTTTCTAACTCATCCCTAATATTTTAAGCTCATCACTCTTTATTTCTAGCTCATCACTCTTTATTTCTAGCTCATCCCTATTAATTTCTAGCTCATCCCCAGTATTTTCTCTCTCATCCTCATTGTTACCCTATATTTCTAGCTCATCCACAATACAGTAGTCTCCACCTAAACGCACGCCATACAAAAGCACGCTCCGCTCAAACGCACACTTTCGTCATCTGAGGGTTTTTGACTATATAATTTAGACGTACAAACGCACGGTCACTCCCTCTAAACGCACGCTCCGATCCGCGAAACACGCGACAAGTTAAGCTTGGTTAGGGGAAATTTTCATGACAACCTGCACAGCCTGCATAAGGCAAGCCTAGAATTTACTAGAAAACCGGATATTTGGTGAGAGTGCCCCTCACGCCGT
>NW_004797356.1:26253-35918 GCF_000002075.1 Aplysia californica | reverse complement strand
CGGGAATCCTTCACAAAACAGTCACGTGTCGTCACATTATCTGCCAAAATGACCCCCTCCTCCAAGGGAGATCACTAGAGTAATAAGGAATTGAGATGACTGTGTCCCTTCCTCCCCTTGCAAAGGTTCATGTAAACGCACGCTCCGTATAAACACACGCTGAGGAGCCCTCCCGAGCACCGTGCGTTTAGGCAGAGACTACTGTATTTTGTAGAGATCCATCCCCAGTATTTTCTGGTTCCAGCCCCAGTGTTCCACAGTATTTTCTAGCTCATCCTGAATATTCCCCACTATTTTCTATCGCCATCCCCAGTAGTTTCTAGTTCATCCGGAATATTCCCCAGTATTTTCTAACTCCATCCCCAGTATAAAATCTAGCTCTATGCCCAGTATTTTGTAACTCATCCCCAATAAATTAATAATATTCCCCAGTATTTTCTAGCTCATCCCCACTATTTTCTAGCTGTCTCCTAATATTTTTAGCTCGTTCCCAGTATTTTTTAGCTCATACGTAATAGTAATATTTTCGAGCTCATCCCAAGTGCTTTCTATCTCATCTCTAATCTGAGTAATGTTTTTTTTTAGCTCATTCCCAATATTTTCTTGCTCATCCGTAATTTAAAAAGAACTCATCCCAGTATTTTCTACATGATAGTATTGATAGGCGAACATCGTAACCTCTTGACCTGTGTGGTGTATAGTCGTGCGTGGATCTTTGCTCACTCCCCCCCACCCCCAAACCCCCTGTCTGGACGAGACACTACGCCCACACAAACATGGCTGCGCACCGTGCAGAAATCGGGGGAGATGAGGACGGAACGATCAGAGACAATGGGTGAACCTGCCGGTCGCTCATCTAGATCTTTTTTTCCCACATATTTTTCTTTACTATTCATGATGACTGTAGGCCTATTGTTTTCAGTTATTATACAATTAGCAATTTTCATTGATTGGCACAACTTTTAAAAAAATATTGAGCCTGAGATTCGCTATCTAAAAAGTCCACCGCTAATGCTATTTTTATCAAAGTAAGAAAATGGCACAATTTGATAACGTAAAAAATAAGTTTAAAAAAATGTATTCAGAAAATAATAACGAAAAATTGTTATGTCCTGAAAGTCTGAGCAGAGGCTTATAAACTCTGTTCTCTACTAGTAAGTTTGCGCAAAACAGATTTTAGAAAAAAAAAAGTTGGATCTAATAAAAGTAAAAGTGATTGATATATATGATAAATTTTGTTATTATGAACTCTGGGAAAAAAGTTAGAATGCTGAATCTAAACTAAAATTAACTAGAACTGTGCAATTCAAATTTTATTTAATTTCAATTCCAAAGCTCAAAGGCATAGCAATTTAAAATCTAGCAGATGTAGTTAGTAGGCTCTCTCTCTGGCTGCTGCTCGCCTACTACTACTTCACTACTGATTTTAGACAGGGAATCTAGATTAATTAGCTATCATCTGCACCTATTCAAAAAAGCGAAATATATGGTAGAATAAAAACAAAACTGTGAATTCTTCTGTCAGTTAGTACATCACAAATGCCATAGTATAGCCGCATGTATTAATCTGTCCCCGCAGTTTTATGAGGAAAAAAAATTCTGAAATTATGCAAACTGAGCCCAAAAATGTGAAACTATGCGATTCTGTTAATTCTAACAAAGAATTATACTGGAAAATAATCAGAAATTATGCAAAAAATGATCAAATTTGGCAAAATTATGCGGGGTGCATAAAACCCAGGGGACAGATTAATAGTTGAATAATGCCATGCCGAAGCATGATCGCAGTGTGCAGGTGAGAGCTGGGGCGCCCGGTCACTGACCAGTCCATTCGTCTTTTGAATGCATTTTTATGGAAAGCCCTAGAGATTAGCGTTGCAAAAACTTCAACCTATACAACTCAGACCTCAAAAGATGCTGGAAAGTAATAATACTTGAAGTTTCATATTATATTTATTTGCAGCCAGTTAATCTTTATTTCGAAATGTAAAAATTGCTTTGTTTTCAAAATCTAAGCAAATATTTCCAGTTCTACCAAATCTATTTTCACCGAAGACCGCCATTTTGAATATCTTTCTTTTCCCTTTGAAAAGATTAAAGATATAGATCTAGACCTGTCGGATGTGGCAGTGCGATTAACAAAACTGCGAGTTTTTTAGACCCATCAAAACACAAAGCTTCACGGCCGATCAAAAAAGTCGATTCGCCCTGTCGCGTGCACGTTCACTAAATTGCCTACTACTACGAGAGAGTGCCCCCCGACACGTTGTGTACATGCTTTTTATACACCAAATTTCACCCGGAAGTCAATTCGGAGGATTTGACCTTTTCACTTGACTAAAGTGTGCCAAAATGGTTGCCTAGCTTTTGTCCCTTCATGAAGGAAAAAACCGAGCCCTCATTCAAACCATTGGGATTGAGCAAAATTTTCCAGTATATATTGTGCATTGTTTTTCATTATTTTATTATTTATAAGTTATACACTTAAGACAAAACTGTAATAAATGAGAAAGGTGACCATTGCAAAAGTGGTACGAACTCAGTTGCGTGAAAAGGGTAGTTTAGCATGTGTGGCCTAAATAAGGTTCCGCCAGGGGGTAAACCTTATTGAGGCCATATGGCCTAAATAAGGTTAGGTGGGGAGGTTCACCTTACTGAGGCCATGTGAGGCCTAAATAAGCACTCCCTTTCTCTTTTTGCCTCAACACCTTCTATGCCCATTTAAAAACACATTTTTGTGTGGATTTCACTGAAAAACATTGAAAAAGCATAACAAATGAAAATTTCCAGTTTCCAGGGACCCTTCAGCTTTGGAAATCACAAATTTTACCTCTAAGACCGATGGGCCCTGGGAAAGACAGGCAGAGCAGTTTTCAAACATATGACCACAACGAAAAGGAATGACAATATCAACCGCCTTCAGAGAAAGAAACAGACCACGATCTTCCGCCTACGAACAGAACATATACAGCTCAACTTCCACCTGAACAGAATAAACCGGGAACTTCCCCCAATGTGTCCCTTGTGTGACTATGCATATGAGACTGTGGATCATCACCTGTTCCACTGCACAGCCCTAAATGACATCAGAGCTACCCTTCTCCCTCCGAGACCTAACATTGACAACACACTCTATGGAACTTTACAGCAACTGCAGCAAACCTGCACTTATCACTACATGGCATTGGACAGAAGGGCGACAGCCCAGCTGTTGCTGGATCGATAACAACAACAACAACAACAACAACAACAACAACAACAACAACCTCTAAAACCATGCGACCCCGACCTCTTCAATCTCAAATATCTGGACTTCTACTCAAGATAGGAAAGTATTTTTTTCTTCAAAAGATCAGTGGAACTCGGATTCAACGAGGTAGCCGGTCCTGACCTAAAATCTCGTTGAATCCGAGTGTTCGTAATAGCAAACACGAGGTTTTGTATAGATATAATAACAGGCAGTGAGCAAGTTATGTATAAAGAGAAGTCACAAGTAGTGCCTGAAATGTCTGCATATTAAGAGCTGCGCAAAAAAAAAAAGACCGATTCGTTCAAATGCACGCCTGTGTCATCTCAATTGCTTACCAAAAAGTTGTGTTGCTGTGTAGAAGAGCCTAGCATACAGCAACTTTTGATTCCATAGACCAGCGCAGATTCCATAGACCAGCGCACAATTCATTACATAGATCTACGTCAAGACTAGCTTATTATTGTGATAGTGATCAGTTGCCGAGTGGAAAAGAAAGACTGTGACGCATTTGTATCTGTGAGGTTCAACGCCCGAGCCGCTAGTGCCACCCCACCTTCTCCCTGACACGCACATACAGTCACATGTGTGCAAGCCGCCCATCCAACCCCGACACACGCCAGAGTAGACACGTGTGCGTGCCAACAACGCATGTGCAATGGATGGTTTCCGGGAATAGATAAAATTCGTTCTGGGAGAAAAATGAGCGAAGCCACGTCTGGGGGGGCTGTTCACCCTGGAAGCGACTTCGTTGAATCCGAGCTCACAGATTTAAGTGCTAGTTGAATCCGGATAATTTTTATTGATTTTAAAGAAGAAAAAAAAAACGGGAATCTATTTCATCTCGTTGAATCCAAGTTCTTGTTGAATCCAAGCCCGTTGAATCTGAGTTCCACTGTACCACTAACTGAACTCCAGATGCCCCAAAAATGACGAGGGCCTTATTCTACCACGAGGTGACACATATGTACATCACATTTTTTCAGTGTCATATTCATCCTGTTTGTTGAATCCGCTGATATCTTCTTCTTCTGTGTTTGAGTTAAAGGGATCGAGTAAAGCTTCCTCCGTCATTTTGTCCCCAATTTCAGCCTTGGTTTCACTGTGGCTTCAATGCATGCCGTTTTGATTTAAAATGTGATTAGTTAGCACTGTTACAATATGAACAGTAAACACTTTGGCAACAACACTTTACTTTAACATGGAGGGGAAACGTGAACAGTTAGCATGGAGCTAAGAAAATACGAGGGAATAACGCTCCTGCAATCAGGAAAATTCACAAATAAGCCACATTGTAGTTTAAGCCTCAGGGTTCAAAGCAGAGGAAAAAAGTCACAGCTTGTAGACCAAACTTTACAGCAATTACACATATTTATCATGTACACAAAAATGGAACAAGAGTGTATTGTGCGCATTTTTTTTATACTTCAGAATGATGATGCCAAAATCATCAGCAATGACATTCCAAAATGCCCTCAACATCTACGGACAGCAACTTTTTGCGCTGTGAAAGTCCAGTCAAGATCATTTTCCTATCCAGTAGAACCGTCTTGTCCAGAAGCTGCCAGTCGATCATACTGTGTTCGTTCTACAGTTGTTTGTTGACATGATCCACCCCAGAACCACCAGAACTGTAAAATAGCTGTACAACTGAACCACAAAATTAACTCCAGGCTTATTTCTTTACTCTGACCCAGACCGGGAGCCTTTGTCTGAAACCCATTCATTAGATAAAAACTGGCGCTCATTTAACCCTCGGGTCTTTGCAAACGCACAGAGTAAAAATACAGGAGGAATGCTACTAAGTGCTACTTCACAGTAATTTTCACAGCGTTTTTGTCAGAAATTGTGTAGTTGTCCCAGCTCTTCTCTGGATCGTAGGGCTCCCATCTACTCGCGGGGAAGATGTGTTTGTTCCTCTCGTACCAGCTCCTGAGGCAAACTTTACCCGCATGAGATTCACTCTTCTCCACTTTGGCGTCGTTGATCATCCTGATGTCGTCGTGTACGTCGAAACTGAACAAGGGGCCGCTCTTGCCGCGGGCTTTCGTTACGATGAAGTCGTAGAAGGAATAGTGGTGTGGGATGATCAGATCCTCCTTCACGTACATCAGCTGGTCCACAGACACTGGACGTAGGTCGTTGAACTCTTTCCGCAAGTTCTCCAGACACTTCTGCAGGAATTGTTGGACCGTATTGCCTTTCTTCATTCTTGCCTGCGGACAAGAGAGAATAATAATAATAGTAATAATAATAATAGCATCTGAATAGGGCAAATTCTCCCTCACAGCAAGCTCTATGCACTTTATAATCTATACCCCAACAGACCTGATAGCATTTTGAAACAATGTTAACTTCCTGGGAAGCAAACAGTGCATGCAGTCATTTTACATGTGCTATCACACTAACATACTGACAAAATATTTCGCTGTCTATGGCCAGGTACCCATTCATACCTGGGTGAAGTGAGAAAAGTTCATATAAAATGCCTTTCCAATGGACACAATCTCGGGCCCGAGCATTGAACCTGGAGGAACTCGCAACTTCAAAATTACGAGTCCAGTAGCCTACAGACGCCACAATATTCATTTGAATAGGCCACTGTCTACTCTGCCGTACACTGACAAAATTACTTCTTATTCACAGCAGTTTTGAGATGGAAAGGTGTTTTGTCAGCTTAGCCATTTAAAAATGGCATTCTTCCGAAATTTGACTTCTAATTCTAGACCAGTCACAGTTTCACTTTGATTTTTTCACACGAGTACGGTAACTGATCAGGCTATCGATTCTAGCAAATAAAAAAATTTGGCGTCAAAAATTAAAAAGAGGCTTTTTGTCAGCTTAGGGCAGTACGCTGAATTCCCCCTGAATGAGAGCACCTCTTGCCCAAGAAGTGAGTACCCCCCTTGCCTCAAGAGAAAGTGGGCCAACATCCTCGTTAAAAGAGCTACCGTGTTCTCACAAAATTTCCACAACTTTTTAAAAGCATTCTATACTTCATGAAAGAATTTGAAGCAGAAATTTTACATTTCTCCTGTGTCCAGAGCCGTCCCAGTAACTGTAGGTGATAGAGATTTCCTCGTTCTTGATCCTCTCCTGGGTCGCCACCCAATCCTGCCTCAGCTTCTCCCTGAATAACCAAACAGAAACACATCAAAGGTGCAATTTTCACAAGTTCTTAAAAACATAAGTTTTACGCCCTTCAAAACACAACTCAGTTCACTTTGTCTCAAATCACAGCACTGCACACATCATGTTGTTTCCATCGTCTGTGATGTCGTGTATCAGCACTTTGCCGTTGCATGTAGAAACCTCCCCCCCCCCCCCCATTTACTAATTTTTATTGAGTATCTCAGTCTATCTGCTGGGACATAGTGCCCTTCTCAACCAAGGTTAGCTCTGATAGACAGGGTTAAAGGCTCCCTCCTAACTGATCAGAATTGTGTCGATGGATGCCACCAAAAAAAAAGAAAGAAAGAAAAAACAGTTTTCAAAAAGAAAAGCCAAACAAACAAGACCACCACCCATATTTTTCTAAAAACCAAATTTATCTTAAACATCCCTATTGATCGCGTTTGTCAACCAACTGAGCTACAGCCATCAGCATGTCAAGCTCCACTGCTATCAAATGGCATAAAATGTCCATATTCTGAACATCGTATCGAGAAAAAAACTAAATGTCTAATATAGTCTTAGAACATGTCCATAAACATTTTCAAAAAATAGCTTGGCAAATAATGATTGCATCTATCATAACAATAATTAATAAATAGGTCCTATTATCTTAAAGACTTACAGACAATTCCACTTTCACTTAGTTTAAATTCTAAAGTCTATATTCAAGAAGAGCTCTTGAAATATGCACAAAATAAAATCAATGAACAAAAACTATGAAAGCTTTTCAAAATGTCACCAACAAAAAACAAAACAAAACAGCTTGCTGTTCCAAAACTTTTCAGTGAAATAATGGACGACATAGAGAGGAAGCATCCTCTCTAAAACATGTATGCCAAATGGGTCACTGTGCCATATTATAGATAACCTACCTGAGTTTATTTTCTTCTTCATCTCGATCTCTGTCTGGTAAGAAACTGGTGTCCACATCAGGATTCATACCTGGTAATGCACAGGGGAAAAAATCAAGAAGAGACAAACATTCCCTTAACAGGTGTTGAAAGGTTTAATGATGCTGACATAATTTTCATTATATTACTACGGTTGCAGTTCTATGTTGTATATAATTTTTGCATAGTTAGAGTTGAGGGTTACATGCATAATGTGAAAAAAAGCTAATAAAATACTATTTGGGAAAGGAACCGCAAGCAGACCCTTTCATGGATCCTGGAGAGGAAGGGAGGAGCAGCTATGGCATTGTACCGCCAGCAATAATCCCTTTTCTCCAACCCAGTAAGTAAGTAGTAAGTACTATTTTGGAAAGGAAAAAAACAACAACCTCACCACCCATGAAATTTTTCCAAATATGGAGTAGAACAAACTTTTTCAACTATCTGTTCACTTAAAAACTACATGGCAAGCAGAACTCAAAATGAGAATCAGTTTTTTTCTGAGTAAAGTTTTCAAGACCTGAAAACGATGAGACACTTACCAAGTCTTTTTTTCCGTTTCCTTTCTTTTGCCTCTTCACTGGTTTCCTGCCTCTCAAAGGGAGAAAACTTTTCTTCCATGTCTTCATCTTCTGCGGCCACCTCGTCATCATCTGGGACCTCTGTTTTAACATCGCTCTTCTGGTCAGTATCTGCTTCGGTAGAATCAGTTGGGCTGCTAGATTTTTTCGGAAATTTACTGGGCTTAGCGAACTTGCTGGGTTTTGAAAATTTTTCCTCGTCATCATCGTCATCATTCTCTTCCTCTTCTTCATCCAGGTCAAACGACAGCATAGTGATCTGTGAATAACAAAGACCATTCTCTTTTCATGTTTCTCTGTGTGACTCTTATCATAAATTACAGTTTAGCACAAACATACAAACACCTACACATTAAACAGATTTTTAAAAATACAGGTACACATATTTTCTCTGTATTTGAAATATATACATGGCGGAATCTGTTACAAAAATATTTCCTTGATCCCCCAATTCCAGAATGTGTGTGCCAGAATGTATGTAGAAACTGAAAATCTTCCTAAATGAAAAGTTGTTATCTCCATTTGTCTTTCAAGCTCAACACTAAAAACAAATGATATCAGAGTAGAGGGAAGAGCAGTGAGAGACACAGACAGACAGACAGACAAGTAAAGAGAGATGAGTAAACATTGAAAGACATACAGACATAAAGGTTCAGACAAATAAAGGGACAAATTGACAGAAAAACAAAAATAGAAAGAGAGGGAGAGAGAGAGAGAGAGAAAGAGAGAGAGAGAGAGAGAGAGAGAGAGAGAGAGAGAGAGAGAGAGAGAGAAAGAGAGAAAAAGAGAGAGCAAAAGAAGGAAAAGGGAATGGGAGGGGGAATGTCTAAATCGTTTTTTTGTTTTTTTATTGTAGCTGTACGACACTTTCTTTTCCATGGGCTAGTAGCCAATAACGTTAATTTCATTTTTTCTCCGAAACATACAGGTGTCAAACTAAACACACTGAGACTCGAGGCAACGTTGCAAACCATTAAAGCATTCATCATCAACAGCAGCAGCAACAAAAACTTCATAGATATTCAATGAAAAATCTGTCACTAAAAAAGTAAATACATTACCAAACATGTGATAAGAGTAGACGCTGAAACGCCTTATTATTATAATAATGTCCTTCAAGGGTTGAAACAGTCAACTCAGACAAAACTGGCCCGTTATTTCAGTAGTCATGTGAAGTGAACTTTCCATCAGAAGGGAAACTTGGCTTCATACATAACATACTTTAATAATATTTTAAGCTTCAACATGACAGTAAAACATGTACAAGCTTCAAATCTTAGCTCTTTCTAATTAATAATAAAAATAAACAGTAAACTAGGCTAACATTCAAATGTAGGGAAAAATGACACGCAAGGCTCATTTTATTAAGTACAATGCAAAAGAACAAAATGTAAGTGCAAAGATAAAAACACACTGCATATATAATTATATATATATTGATATATCTCGCTTCTTCAACATAAACAAGACAATCAAGATTCATATACATTTACATATGTCAAATGGGGAAAGACTTAAAAAACTTTACCTTTCTTTGATCTCTCTTTTTCTTATCCTCCTTGGCCAGCTCAATCAGCCGTGCCTCAGCGTGCTTGTTTGCTAGCTGCCTCTCTCTCTCTTTAATCACATTTTCCTGACGAGCTTTCATCTCATCCAGGGTGACCAAACCTGTGCAGAACGAAAGTTTGCAAAATCAGACAATGCAGTCACCCACGCTCTGACGGCCACTTGTCCAAGACAATGACTTGTACAAACGATCATTTGCCACTTCTC
>NW_004797356.1:3974-26153 GCF_000002075.1 Aplysia californica | reverse complement strand
CCCCCCCCCCCAACCCTTTCATTGTTCTATAATTCTGAGGACACTGCCTAAGATGTCCACCTGTCCAAGAGAACCACTTTTTTCCTTGACAATAGGTGGACGTCTCGAACAATTTTGACTGTAATACCATTATACTTACACTTTATCTCTCTCCACAACAAAAGCGAAGTTACCATCATTGTTGAGGCATATATCTGATCAGTGATTTGCTGACTTTTAGTCAGTTTGAACATGTCAGCCCTCAGCTAGCTATACATACTACATACAGAAGACTACATATGTGACAAATGCCTCATCACTGAACTCTTCAGACAGAAAAGAAAAATGGTACAGCTTTCAATTCCACATTAGATTATCCTACAATACTATCACTGATACCCTAACAAATTTAAGAAAAGTTTGTACACTTTTGTAATTCCATCTCATTTATCACCTTGAAGGTGTACACTAATTCAGGTAGGTTCATACATTTTACAACAAAATACAGAGGAAACCTGATATAAAAGGGATGGTGGGACCAGAGAAAAGGTCCTGTTATATCCGATCCCGGTTAAATCAGAAATGCAAAGGGAAGTAAGAATTTGTGTACTAATCCAATTGTATTTATTCATGCCTCATTTCCCTTGCCACAAGTACCCATTGGCAGGCCTGCGCATGACAATTTATGCGTGCGTGTAGCTAGGCTAAGGGCTACAAGACCGAAGTCTGCAGCACACCGCAGCCCTCTCTCGCTTCACCCAATGCTTGTGCTTGCAGCAGTAGCGTGGCTTGCGAGGGCTTGCTCAATCACTGCTTTACTCTCTCTCTTACTTTTTACACGTTGTTAACGAGCCTTTGTCCCTGCTATAACCGTTTGGGCTCTCATGATGCCCTGTTATTGCCAATAATTTTTAATAGAGACAAAGAGTAGGAAAAAATGGGGATTTAAAAAGTACGTTATTACCTGGCCTATGGTTACAACTAAGTCTACTCATTAAAAAAAAAAACATTACCAAGGAGAAAAGACAGATAGTCTCTGTAATTACAAATAAATGGAGACGGTAGGGTAATGTTTCTCGGTTCTTACTCCAAAATGCATTTTTTAAAATATAATAAAATAGTTATAAAAATAGGCCTTTTTAAAAGATTTTATTTTATTATTATGTACACTTTTGAGATCACAGGTGGTACATATATATGTGTGTGTATGAAAAAAAGTAATATCCCCATATTCATATGTCCTTTCTCCTGATGCCATGCTGTTTAACGAACAGGGAAGAGTATTTCATGGAACTGCAAACAAATTTGTGGCTGAAAATTTCTTAAAAGCAGTCTTTTAAAAACTTCATCTTACCAATAGTGCTCGACTTGAGGGACTGTTCAATAGCATCATAGTGAGTGGCAAATTTGTTGTGAATGCTGCCAATAGCAAGTTCTTCTTCAATCTTCTTTTTCTTCGCCTCTGCTTCTTCTTGTTCCAAAGCTCTTTTCTTCAGTAGAGTTGCTGCTCGCCCAGCCTCCTTTGCTGCTCCTTTGTAATGGGCCATTGTCTCAGTGCTTTGAGTCTATCTGAAAGGTAAAAAAAGACATCCACTCCAAATTGCTATTCTTCATCAATATACTGAGCCCTGGCTAGTTTTAAAACTTTCCCTCTTACTCTTTAGAGAATCAGGTAAGGAAGGTTTAGTTGGGTTCTTTTTGTTAACTTTAATGAGTTTTACTACGGCACTTGCAACACATAGATCTTCATGTAACATCAAGTGTGCAAGATTAGAGGTGTTCCTAGAGAGTAACATTCAAAGATATAAAAGAGAAAATTTAAACGAGCACAGATGTCTGATTGGAAAGAAGGAGCAAAGGAAGGGTGTACAAGTGTTTGCATGGATCTGCGTATGTGTAAGCATGGTTTATCATCATCATATTCATGCACTACCAGCCCACATGTAATATCACAAATCTCAGCTTGACTTTACTGCAAGCGCAAGTACTTGCAAAGGATGCCTGAACTGAACAGCTCTCTTTACTCATTATCTGCGTGGGGGCTAAACTCACATGCAGGGGCCAGTTTTCGGAACTAAATCTAAAAATAACAAAACCATTACTAAATTGGTCATTAAATAAAAACAAGTGAACCTATTTTGTAGTTTTTCATCTAATGAATGAAATTCCGATAAAAGAGACTTATTTTCTGAAACTGCCGAAAAGTAATTTGATGTCGAAGTCAACGTAAAGGAATGTACCTGAGCTGGCTCACCAGTACAGCGGTTCCGACCCCGAGCCGTCGGGAGCAGCTTGCCAAAGATAAAGAGTTAAAGTTAAGACACCTTTAACCTTTCATAACATTGGGTCGATTTGCGCTTCTTCCAGCAGTAGATTCAGATGAGGATAATGCTATGTTAAAAACCAATTGTGGTAAAAAAAACAACAACATTAAATGCAAATGCATGCAAATGAAAAGAGTGCATTTTCACACCATTAATTAATATAATTTCGGCAAATACTGCAAATATAAACGAAATCATCCATGTGCATTTTCCAGCGCTTTTTCGGTAGTTCCCAACCCGCAATTGTTATTGGCGGGTTTCGGCCCCGAGAGTAGGGGGGTTTCACGGTGGCTTGCCCCCGTGACCTTATTATCTTATAAAAATAAGGTGGGGGTTTCCCCCTGATTATACCATAATTTGATGTTTTGCAGTTGTTAGGTTTGATATCTCAGCTCGCCGTGCATCAAACGTATAGATCTAGATCTAGATTTTAGATGTAGATCTAGATCTCTAGGCTCAAATAAGGGGGGTGGGAACTACCGAAAAAGCACCCATTTTCCATCATCATGTGTCCCACTTGTAAAAATAAGTAGAGATTCTAGATCTAGGCTAGGCCTGCCTATTGACAGCAAATAATAGGCTAAGTAGCCTAATGGGCGCTTTTTCGGTAGTTCCCATCCCGCAATTTTATTCACGGGTTTGGGCCAAAAGAGTAGGAGGGGGGTTTCAGGGGGGCTTTAGGAAGGGGGGTTTCAGGGGGGCATGCCCCCCTGAATTTTACCGTAATTTAATGTTTTGCAGTTGTTAGGTTTGATATCTTAGCTCACCGCGAATCAAACGTATAGATATCTAGATATTAGATCTAGAAATCTAGAATCTAGATGTGTAGGTCAGGCTCAAATAAGGGGGGTGGGAACTACCGAAAAAGCACCGCCTAATGTAGGCTATTTTCACACTCAAGAGTAAAGAGACTGAGAAGAGATCTAGATCTAGATCTAGATTATAGATCAAATAAATCAATCTACAGTCTAGAATCTAGAAAATCCTCTGCTGGCCTAGATCTAGGCTAGGCTAGTTCACTCAACTCTCTGGTCTGTATCACAGACACAGGACAGGGGTAGGATTGTAGATTAGATCTAGATTTCTAGATCTAAATCTAGATCTAGATCTAGATAATCTAGATCTAGATCAAGATCTACTTATCGTACTGATTTACGAAAGAGGAGAACATGGGTTCTCACCTCCAGTGGTATCACAAATCTGATCCAATTATAATTAATTTTGACACTTCTTTTGTGTGTTTTTTAGCTGTGTAGTGTTGTCTTGTCGTAACAAAAACAGGAACAGGAAATACAGAGGAGGCGTCAACTAACCTACAAAATTTACAAGAGTAATTTCCCATGGTCCATAGAAACAAGCAATGGCGCTTGTGACGCGCTTACAGGCGTCCCAGAAGCAAGAAACTACGAATGATATCACAAGAAATTTACTATCCTTACAATTTGAAAGTGCTCTTACGGACGAAGAAAGAGAGTTCTTGGACTTACGAGCACGAAACCATGCCATCTCTGTTACACAATGTGCTCTTGTCACCGTCATGGTGGACATTTTCAAGAAAGCCAGGTATTGCAGAGTATTAGTATTAGCAACCGAGCAAATTGTCGAGGGCTTAAAAGATATCTTCGTCTACCATGGAACCTGGCTGGGAAATATGAGACGTGGGAAGCTTATAAAATCCATTTGGAAAGCATCAGAATAATTTGATCATTTATACGCTTCTTATGTTTCAGAGTGTTCAGAACGACGTAGGCCTATAGCCATCATAGCCTATGGAATTATCCCTGATGATTGCATTTTTTAAGGAGAAAAGGCTATTTAATAGGGAAGTGTGTTTTTAATATTGTTTTATTAAGAAAATACATATTTTTATTTCTGATTTTATTAAATTGTGCTTTCAATTTTTATTGAAAAATAACTTTTTTCAACAACGCAGGGAAATGAAGATGAACATTGTGAACCCAGACAAGAAAAGAACAACCCAAATACTGCAGGATGAAGGGGAACGAGACTCCCTCATTGTGGGTATCATTGGCTGTGGGAGACTGGGCAGTCAAATTGCCCACTGTTTGCTGACCTATGGGCAGATTCATCCAAAGAAATTGCAAATTTCTACACGCCGGCCTGAGACTCTCGGTAATTTTGGGACTTCTCTTAAAAAACATTTTTAAAATGTGTTGATGTTTCCAATTCAATTTTTCCTGTATTGACTTCCCATCCCAAGAGCATTTGTTGTGGTCTCAGGGAAATGTCGCTGAGATGTATACATATTGATTAATTGTGCACTTAAATTCCAAATTACTGAAATTTAGCGGGAGGGGGGGGTGAAAACATCAAGATTTCAGCCTGTCTTTAAATTGCACAAAATATTAATACACACAACAAAACATACCACGGGCAAGCTGTTTGACCTTTCAAAGCACAACTCAGAAAGCAAAACTTTTCAGGAGAGAGAAAAAAATCATTTCATTTAGTTAAACAACTGTACTTGCATTTCGTTTCTTTCTTGCTTTTTTTTTCAACATTTAGAATTCAAATTTTGACAATATCTTTCTTGGGCACATGCAACCTATACCACAGATTAAGCTAGCATCTGCGTTTGTCACGGCCGCGATTTTTGACATTTTTTGGTCCACGAATCGCGGACTCGATTTTTGCATTTTTTTAAAAATAACCAGAAAAAACCCCAACCCCCAAACAAACAAAGCTACTTCATAATATATTAGATATGTATTTTGATAAGTTTTGAGATGTCCATGTGTGTCTATTTTCATGCTGAGAGTATAAGAACATTACTTATATACTGTTTAAAGTACCGTTTGTCTTTTATTTTTCCCTCTTTGTTGTGCTTTAATTTGTTGTTGTGTTAAATTTTTTTAAAATGGTTCTGATGTGTTGTTTTTCTTTTCTTTTCTTTTTTTGTGTGTTTATACAGCGTAATGTCATTTAATGTGATGCTGTTCCTACCCTTTTAAAAATATAAATGTGTTATGTTAGAGCGTGTCTCCACCAAAACCGAATACTGATACTGGCACGCCCCTTGTGTGTGATTCCATAATTTATATGTAGTATCCTGTAGGCCTACTTTTTGTTGAATTACTCCCATTTAGGGTTAAAACAGCCGATCTTTGGATAGGAGGACAAGCGCCCTTATTTGTTAATTTTTGGGTTTATTTACCCATGCTGTTCTAATTCTAATTTCATTCTGTTGTGAAACCTTTATTTTTCACGTTTTGACACTCTGGGTGGCTACAAATGATATTCAGGATGCTTAAAACAGAGCACAAGAAATTCTGGTTCTTAAAATTTTTACCTCTACATAAATCGTCCCAGAGAGTTGAACGCTTGAAAATTACTGGCAACTTTTATGGCAACTTTTGCCACTTTTTGTGGCAACTTTTGGACAAAAAAAAGGCAACAAATGCAGATGCTAGGTTAAGAATTACAGCAATAATAAAGAAAAATCCCATTTTAAAGCTTAGTAAACCAATTTTGAAGAGCTGGCTAATGAATAGAAGACCAAAAGCTTAAACTATGTATTTTTGGGTGACTGCTTGAAAACAAATATAGAAACTTTTGCTTTTCTCTCACAGAATACCTTCAACACAAAGGAGTGGAGTGTTACTACAATAATGAACGCCTCATATCTTCTGTTCACGTGGCAATATTCTGCGTCCTGCCCTCACAAATGCAAGGAGTGGCTGAAGACATCAAGGATTATGTTTCTTCATCTTTGATCATGATCTGTCCATTCAGCAGTCTTTCTCTTCGAAGGTTGAGGCAAATGCTTCGCAGTTCCAATGTCATTCGGCCTGTACTACACTGGGACAAAGGACCCCAAGACAGACAGTACAACCACAGCGTCAATATCAACACTGCCCTGGAAAATAAAGAAACTTTGCTGGGAACCTGCCCTGTTGGTGTCGATAAATCAAGTAGGTTAATTGGATCAAATGTATTCCCATTCTCCACTAATGTATTTTAAACTATAACTATAAAAGCATTTTTCTTTTTCTTTAAAGCGTACCCATGCTAGAGTTGAGGGAGTTACTGACTGTAAGATCTTCCTCTCATAGTGCAGTTGGTTTTAATGTACTTGTCTGTTTTATCTACTTAGAAGAATATAGAATAATCCCTTGCTGATGGGCAGACACGTGCCGTTTTAAAAGATACGGTACTCTTTATATTTATACTGACTAGAGTGGCTTCAGTTTTGGGTCGGAATTAATTTTTCAATTTTACCCACAAACCATAAGCACTTGTTTTATTCATCATTCCAGAAAAGGACCTCTATTGTTTTGTTGAGTTTGTCCAAAGTCCTATAGCCTATGCGGAGACTGATAATCAAAAAGGGACTCTATTGCCTACAGATAGCCAATGTTATCATGACCTCAAGAATTGACCTTAAACTGTTTTCCTAGTTGTTTTCTTGTGCTGTTAACTAAATCTGATTATCAGAATCGTTTCAAGCTACAGGCTGGTGAATTAAAGAAACAAGTTTTCATTTAAAAAAACAATAGTTCCATCTTTTCTAAAATATCATTTTCCACACTACTTATGCAATCTTAATTGATCTTCAATTTTGATGTCTTCATGCAGTCAAATTAGTCACTAGGACATTTTTTTGACTTTTATTAGTAATCATTTTGATGGTTCGGCATTCTTAAAATAGTGAAAATATTACTTTAGAAAATTGACTGAAATCAATACTTGGAGCCTGTCCCCTCTACCCCTGAACTTCAATTGAAGTTGAGCCCCATCATGTTCAGTACCAAAATATTCACTAGGACTTTCCCTATACTATAACTATAAATAAAATTACACTTGAATATCTACATCAGCAAACAAATCACACTACTTATGCAATCTTAATTGATCTTCAATTTTGATGTCTTCATGCAGTCAAATTAGTAAAATTTTAAAGCCTGTTTTCTAAACATTATATCCTTATATGCTACCCCACTAAAAGTGCAATATCTCAAAAACTGTTAGAGATATGTAAAAAAGAAATTTAATCACTTTGGTCAGCATTGAATTTTCTATTAGGGACCCCACGCCCCTCTTTATCTAAATTTTGTTTAAAATCTGACTTTTAGTGTCTTTGTTCAAGCACACACACACACACACATATCAACCTCTCACTTGCAGTGCAAGATGTTGTCTTCTGTCACTTTTCTAAATGGCGTATGTTGGAGTCTTAGATTGTGTTAGTATGTTCTTGCTTGGTGAATTTGAAAGCGATGAGTGGATCCCATCCATCTTATGGTTGCATTATATATCATTTCAAATTTATTAATTTTTTTTTTGTTTCTAATTCGATCTTGTCAGATCTGGTAGTGTGGTCAGATGAAAGACTTTTTGACATCATCGTCCTTGCGGTGATCAACATGTGTGCAGATCAAGGAATCACTCAGGCCCAGACTCTCACTGTCATTCACGCTGCTGTCTTCGGGGAGACTCACAAGAAGCCCCTTGCTTGTGAGCCCTTGACAGTGTCTTCCTTTGATCTCCCAGAAGGAAAAGAAACAAGCATGTAAGGCATTAAAATTAAGGGGTTGCCATTTTTTTTTTCGATGAAGTTACTTTCTTTTCCCATTTTACCTCTGTCAGCCAGCTGCAAGTGTGCCGTAGATAGCATTAGGTACAAGGGACAGAAAAGGGAATTACAGTTAAACTTATTCTTACTGACCACCTGATTAAGACAATCATCTGTAAAAATGAGCACTTCTATGTCAGCCCAAGTGCTTTTTCTATATTATAATGATACTGTCCTTGAGGACCATCTGTCTAAGATGACCACTTTTCTCCTCGACAATAGCTGGTCGTCTTGGACATGTTTGACTAGAATGGTGAATTGGAATGAACAGGAGCTGATCAAAAGAGTTGTTATGAAGTCATGTGGTCCTTATTTGGGATAAGCATTTTAACTTTCTTAGACAATTTTTTACTGATGGCTACTCAGTACTCGTTTTACTTTTGAAAGGAATTGTCAAAGTCAAGCTGGGCATTTTACTTGTGTAAGCGACAAACAACGCAGCTCATGAATGTTTTTGTTATTTTCCTAAACTTTTCTCAGTTTTCATTATATGCCTCATTTTATTTTCTTTACTGGATTCTCCAGGCCCTTCCCATTCAGTGACTTGGTGGATGCACATGAAAGTGGCTCTCCTCTCATGAAAAACATTCGGAGCAACGAGGGCATAGTGGAAGTGTTTGTGAAAAGATATTGTTTCCTCTTTGAGGATTATATCCACAAAAGGGCCTATGGACAGTTGTCCTGAAAAGTCCTTTTTCCTTATCTTTTTTTATGTTACTACTATTTCTGCTGAGTTGATGTGCCTCCCCCTCCCCTCCCCCAACTCCTGAATAGTAATTCTTATATGTACTGCTATTATGAGCATGTGATAGTGCACTGCAAAAACAACAACCAAGGTGACTTTTGCCTCTGAAGTATCTGTCAGTCAGCTAAATTTGGTCATATCAAAGCCTTAATTATTTTAAAACAGAGAGAATGTGTGTGTGTGTGTGTGTGTGTGTGTGTGTATGTGTGTGTGAGAGAGAGAGAGAGAGAGAGAGATAGAGAGTGAGAGAGAGAGAGAGAGATAGAGAGTGAGAGAGAGAGAGAGAGAGGGGGGGGGGGCAAACGTGTATGAGTGTGTGTGTGTGCGTGCATGTGTGTGTGTGAGTGTGTGTGTGTGTGTGTGTGTGTGTATGTGTGTGTGTGTGAGAGAGAGATACAGAGAGAAAGTGAGAAGCAAAGAGAGAGAAAGGAAGAGGCAGAGGCAACAAGTGAGGAAGAAGGACAGTGGTACAAAGAGAGAAAGAGAGTGTATGAAAAGACAATGAGAAAGAGAATGAGCAAAAGTGAGAGAGAGAGTACATATACAGAACACATGTGTCAGGAAGCGATGGAATCAGGCGCTCATCAGTTTCTGGTAATATGAAGTTATTGGTATCATCTTAAAGGTTGTTCATTTGTATTGCTTTCGAAGAAAAAAATATCCAGTTATCTTGAATGCAACTCGAGATATTTGCGACTGAATGAGGTAGGGTTCGCCTGGTTTCAGAGGTAAATTAGTGGAAAATGGCGGCCAAAGCTTTGTTATTTCCTTAGCTGTTAACTTGAGAGTCTGTGGAAAATGAAAATTTACATTTTTTGTGCCTTTGATCAACATTTTTCAGTGTAATCCACACAGAAATGTGTTCTTTAATTTCAATGGGCATGAAAGGAGTTGAACCAAAAAACGAAAATTCGATAACAAATTCCCAAACCTGCGGGAAAAAATGCCAGTTTCTTCAGTTTCTTTATTTTGACGAGCGCCTGATTTCATCACGCTTCCTCACATTTGTACAAAGTGATTAGACTCATTATTGTGTTTTAAGTTTTGATGCTAAATCCCATCAAACAAAAGAATGTGGCATCAACTATTTCTCCGAGTGATGTTTCAGTACATGTATCGATTAAAACTGTTCCAATAAAAGAAAAGAACTTCCAAAAAATGTCAGAGTTGTAAAAAGTTTTATTTTTCTATGTAAAAAGCATAATTGTATCACTAATTCATGGGCAGGCCTGCGTAATTGTGGCTTACAAATGCTTTTACCTCTTACAGAGTTCCATGGACAACAGTCGCACATACACACAGACCCAAACATTCACTTGTCTTTATTATACATGAACAGGAATCATGCATATAAGCAGGTATCATTCACGCTACTTTCTTTGCCATTAAAGAAATAAAATTAGCTGAATATGCCCAACTAGTAAAAAATCATGCTCACTTTCAGTTCTCTACTTTAATTATAGCATTTCTGTGCAAAGAACATTCTGAGTAAAACAACTCAAAGGTCTAGACAATGCACACAGTCAAACCTGTGTCATTCTTTCAACCTCTTCTATCATTCTACTCCACATAAGAGGAAATTCAGGAGGGTTGAATAATGCCACCAGTATTGGAAAATTTACAGAAATGCAGCCTACATTAAATAGGGGGGGAAATTTCTTGAATTAAAAGATGCAGAAAGAAAAGAGAGCCTGTTGATTTGTGCAGGTGCTTTGTAAGAATACTCTGCATGTCTTAGTGAGATGGCATCAATCACGGCTTGCTAAAATTGAAAGTCTCCGGATAAAACCCGAAACATCGTATTATGTCAACACTTGTTTCCACATAAAGCCTTACCATAAAGCAGAATAGAGAGCGATGTACATTAAAGTCGTTACTTTAAAAATACAGATGATCAGACTTGACCACCATGCAGTATTTTTTTTTTAAATATGAAAGAAACAGGAGCCGCCTAAAGGGGTGGGTGGGCGGCGGGCGGTTAAGGAAAATATTTGAGAATGGGCTGATGACCAGTGATTTAGTGTACAAGTATGTCATGACGGACGCTGCAAGAACCTAGCCCTTGCTACAGCAGCTCTCATTACAAAATGTATGCAGTTGGTTTTATGATCACCACTGTGATGAATTATACATGTATTGTATATTATCGTAAACACTTGGGGTAAACACATTCCAATGCTTCAACGCACATCTCTGAACTAAAAGAGAATATAGATTTTAAAAAACACAAAAAAAAAAACAACAACAGACATTAGAACGACAAGGCAAACTCATAAAACACAAAACCCACAAGTATAAATCTTACACATTGCAAAATAACACATTCAGAAACGTTGCATATCCAAACAGCTAAAGCCTTTAATACATGTCATATAAAATAACTTGAAGTACATTTTCATTCCCCCCTCCCCTCACTCTTTCTCTCGCACAAACACACATTCATACACACATACACACACACACACACACACACACACACACACACACACACACACGCACATGCACACACACACACATGCACACACATATGCAAACAGTTTATAAACTCGGCCAGAGCAAAAACAATATATAATGATAATAAAGATATATTTATATATCCTGCTTCCTGCCACAGATACTAACCTTCCCTCAGGGAACACAATCCAAATTTACTAACAGAATAAGAAAAGATTTCAACACCAAGATCAACACCAAAAAAAAGCGAAAATATGAGTACTAACCAAATACTCAGAATCCAAAAACACTAAAGAAGTTAAAATTTAAAAAAACAACAAACAAAACAAACAAACAAACAAACAAACAATTCGAGAAAAAATTAAAAAGGGAAATTGTTTTTTGAAGCGAGGGTATGAATGAAGGATGGGGAAGGGAGAAGGAGGCTTTCAATACTTATTACAACACAACAGAGAGAAGGCTAGTAGCTTTGACAGTGGGCAACATAGGTATGATACACATCAGCACCATCAGAAACGTGGCTCCTGGTGGCCGAAACCAGCATCAAGAGATGTGTGAGAGAGTACACGACGGGTCGGGGGGGGGGAGGGCGTGCTATACATGTACACACTCGTGTCATTTACCTCAACACAGGTCATAGGGGGATGGGGCTACACACTTTCGTACCTCGTCACACAGTGAATATTACACTCCCATCACTCACCCCCCAACAATGTGGTTATGTACACATTAGGAGCATGACACAAGCAAAGGAGCATTTACGCTTTAAACAGACAAAGGAGGAAAACATTTGGTGAGGTTCTTGTTTCAGGAGCCTGACTATAAATTCTATGATTCAAAGAGGCATTCAGCTGTATTTATTGTTACAAAACCCCTTCTTAACAGCCATCTTTTTCTGGTTAAACTGGAGGATGGGGGTGAAAAAACCCACCATGGCTGAAACCCCCATCATTAACACCACCACCTCTTTGTTGCTTCTTTCTTGCGTTCTTATTCATTAAAGAAGGCTAAGTTCAGTCACAAGCATGACAGTTAACTGTAGAAATCAATAAAAGGGTTGTTCAATAGGAACAGATTTTTCCAACTGGAATTATAATACAAAAAAGAATAACTCAATCTGGGCATCAATATCAGGGAACTGGGTTATCATTGCAACAATGATCCCGCTTTACAGATTTTGTCTACCCTCAAAGTAACGGCCAAAACTCCTGTCTCCATTAACATTATATAAAGAGAGACGGGGTCGTGCTATGATGATAACAATTTTCTGACACATACATAATTGTTCAGCAAAAAAACTTACAGTAACACAATCCAATGCTGTTTGTCATTCACTTGCATTCAGAAGAGGGGACAATTAATCGTATTATACACAACAAATGCTGTGAGCCCTGCTGCACAAAAACATTATGCCAGTTCTTGGATTGATATTTGAAACTACTCGGGACCATGATCAACACAGACTACACCTAACGCATGCACACACTTGAAATGCAGACCTCTGCTGTCTAAACTACGACACATGCAAAAGACTGTCGTTTATAGTAAACAAAATCAGAAATTCACTGTGAGCAGATGTCTCTTTGTGAACAGTCAAAGCTGCAGCCAGTTTCAATTTAGGATTTTGTTTCTTATAAATGCTTAGGCCACAGTAAAAATAGGTCAGTGCTTCCTCACGCATAGATGTGACCATTTGGCAGAACATTACAGGTACAAGACTCAAGTTGACAAAACAACTGGCAATAATTACAAAGTCCTTTTAAAAAAAACAACAACACAGAAAATCAAAAGAGAGCACACACTTACTTACAGACTTCCTAGTGCTAGAATCAAAATACAAACAGCAAAAGACATTAAATGAAGTCATAAAAATTTTCAGCAGAACCTCTCATATCTTCTTGAACACACTCCATTGATTACAAAGACTTGATTAAATATACATAGCTATGTACACATTATGACCTTGCTAGCTCGCTGAATGGACAAGCCATTGTTAGATAGTGTACATAGACAATTTCATGCTGCATGAACAGAGCAGAGATACAGCCAGGGCATTCAGGCTGGGCCCATGCCATTCCCCTTGATTCTTTTCCGAAGACGTTTTCATCTTTCTGGTATTTTCCTCATTCCTCATAACTCGTAACTGCACCTTCTATTATGAGGTTCGCAGTCTGCAAATCTGACCTAAAAATGCACTACAGTGAGACATTTTTAGCAGTTTTATTGTCAAATTCATTTGAGTCAGGATGGAGGCAAGCGGTTTATCTATTTTTGAAAACCTAAAAACTAAAGAAAAAAATAATTAGAAAACACAAAATACACTAGTTGGTTCAAATATTTAAAACAATACAAACTTTGTTGGGGGTTTTTTTCTCCAAATACACAAAGCTTTCCATAAGCAAGGAGTTTGTGCAATAATCAAACATTCCTTCTTTTGTTTGAATCTTTTTCAAGGTTACCATACAAGCTCAATCAACAAACCTTCTGAAAAAAACCTCTCTGAACCTGTTCCACAACAAATTCCTCTCAAAAAGTCCTCAAAGAAAAATGACAAACAGTCTACAGGCTGAAAACCCTGGCCATCTCATGAATACATTGATTAAGGGAGAAACATAATTTACATGATAAATTATATCAAAAGAAAAAGTCAGTCGATAACAGATTTGTCAACAAGTGAGAAGGCAAATGACAATTGCTTACAAGTTCAACATAACAATTACCACTTGAAACTCTCAACCAGTGGCTCATCACCACAAGGGCAAAAGTTAGCCACGAAACTCACCCAAGCCAAAGACAAGCAATAAGTGTGCACTGCGCAAACATCCACAAATACCATCACTGAAAATGATGCTGACGTAGTTGCTCACAGAGGAAACTTTGAGGACTCACTCCCGCTTTCTTTCTTTAGTTTTTTGGAGGAAAAAAGAAAGCAATAAGCACTTATTTGTAATATACTGCTGTTATTTATTCAAGCAGACTTTTTTCTTATTTAATTGCACACATAAGATCAGAGTAACAAATGGCACCACATAATGGACTGGAGTCACTAAGTTGGATGTGCTTTAGATTACTGACAGTCAACTTTTGACTCATTTCTCAATTCTCATCCACTAAAAACATAAAAGGAATCAAAGTCAAGCACTGCTAGGAGAAGCATCTGTAGTGAGTTTGGATTTAAAATCAAAGATCACATGCCAGATTGACAGTTACACCTACAACTACACTCCAAGATATGAAGGCAGATGCACCGTAAGATGGTATTTTCAGTAAAACAAACACAAATATCTTTCTTCAGAACACATGTGGGCATGCCTATGAAGAGAACCCAAACATAAGTAGACGTAGATCTGAGAAGAAGCTGAATAGCCAAAATAAAGGGAATTTCATCAGGCCTGGAGGTAAATACTGTTCCATCAACTTTGGACATATGTCATATCTGTTT
Source organism: Aplysia californica (assembly GCF_000002075.1). Lineage (NCBI taxonomy): Eukaryota > Metazoa > Mollusca > Gastropoda > Aplysiida > Aplysiidae > Aplysia > Aplysia californica. The sequence goes on along the minus strand of NW_004797356.1, from coordinate 11,616 downwards.
CATTCTCTGAAGTTCTACGATGAAATACACCAAAATGTTCATCATAATCTCCCTACACAAGAAAATACGAACCTGCGCAGAAAGTACACCATGTAGGCATATCTGAATACATTTCGAAATACTCATTTCCCCCCTAAGATCCATCACTATCAACATCAAGAACACCTTCTCAGGCACACCCACAAGAGTTTATCACAGAAAGCACAGCGAGAGCATTTTCAGAAACCATTCACTCGGAGTAGAAATACAATGTTGCAGAGTAACAAAACCAGTAGGAAACAGCAAACTTAATTATAATCATCTGAAGAACAGATGCATTGTGGAGCCAAGGCAAAGACAAAGAATGGATACAGTTCCTGAGGATTTTTTTGTGATATCAGACCATGTCAGGGGGAAAGAGCCCTCATTTGAAATGGCTTTGGACCAAAGGAAAGCAGATAAAATTCTTTAATTCACCTTCAGGAAAAATGAAGTATGCCTACAGGAGTGCGGATTCTTCTCATACAGGTCCATTCCATAAAGCTATCAATATTCAAAAAGGGTTTTCATTACACAAAACTTATCAATCTATAATGCTCTTTTCATGGAACATTTTCAATGTAATTTCCTTCTGGATCACATTTTTCCTTCCTTCATTCCACCAAACTGCGCCACATAAATCTTGAGTAGAAATCACTTGCAGCTTCAGAAAGGACCTCATACGGACAGCATTTCCAAACATAATAACAAAAACTGTTCCACATAAACAAGATATTAGAAAAATTTGTTTTTCAATAAATATTTTGGTTTACAGAGGCAAACAGTGAAACATGACATAATTAAGTCAACAGCTTAGTTCAGATTATGGTTCCAAAACCAGACCAGTTTTGCTTGCTTTTTCACATAGACGAGGACAAACACAAGAGAAAAAGCAGACAAGAAAAAAAAAATAAAGCACTGGTAGAATGAAGAATGTAAAAAGATAAATCATAAGGCATAATTTGCATAATCAGTATCAGGATGGAATAAATCCTTACTTCTCCAGACTTTAAAAAGTATTGTCTTTTGCTCTGGAACTAACTCAGACCTAGAAATCATTTGCAAGTGGAAAATATTTTAAAAGTGCAAGAATGTACTTCAATCAAAAAGCAACGACATCAAATGAACCATCATAATTAACTTTATACTTACTACAGATTAGAAACACTTCTGGGAAAGAACATAGTGTTCATTTTCTACTGCTTACAAGGAATTTTTCCATCCCAATTGTAAACACCACTTTACAGTAGCATAAGTTAATCTATAATACCAGCACATGATGCAAATATCTTTTTACAATTTTAGCTTTGTAAAGTGAACTCAGAACAGTATTAGGGTTAAACCAGACTACCTCCCAAGCAATCTAAACTGTGCTGATGGGAGTGTATAAGACTTATAAACTAATATGGATTCCTGCGGTAAAGCAGATATGAGCAACAGCTTAATCCTTTAATCCTTCCCAAAAAATTGCAGCTGAGAGCAGTTCACCACCTTCCTACACGTTCACCTGCTGTGGTTTTGCTCTGTCCCTGGCCTATTCCACCTTCACTTTCTTTCATCAGATGGGCCATTACGATCTGTATTTCTACTCAAAATCATTTAGAAAGTAAACGGCTCCTTAAGGGGAATACTGTCTGGCATGCCATGATCCAATATGCCATATTGAGAAACATTCCAGGCAAAGAGAAGCAAAGTGGTAAAAAATCACCTAGAAAGGCCATAGATGTGCGAAGAGCAAATTAAAATGATGATACTGAAAAAGAAAAATACAAATGGGAAGCATAACGATCATGTAGAAATGGTGGTCAAAGATGTAATGAACCGCTCAAGGCACACACACACACACACAAACACACACACAAACACACATACAAGATTCCATCAGTCACCGAGACCAAATGTACAACTAAACAACAAAATGGCAGTGGTCTGCACCAAGTGACATCTATAACAGCAGATCACATCATTGCAAAGGACATTTTTGTTTTTAAGAATTATATATATATACAATATACATATATTACCACTGTAAACAAATTGAACCAGAGTAGCATTACTAAAGATCCAATTCTGCTGGTACTAGCACATTTCTGTTTGCACAAGTACAAGTGCAGTACCGGTACTGTTTGCATTATAACTTATAACAAGCAGTACAGTTTGTACATGTATTACAATTTACTACAAGTACAATTCTACTTGTATTATTGCAAACAAAGCTATTTGCATTACTATAAACTTCAGCTCAAATTATGTCAAACAAAGTTCAGTTTGCATCATACCAGTTCTGCTTGAATTAAGATAACAAAGAGGGCATTTCTCGCATCTTCACAGACACAGTCCTGTTTCTATTCCTACAAACACAGGACAACTATGGCTGAAATGTCTTGACATTTAGGAGACTATAGAATACTACAAGCCATTGTAAATAGTAAATCAACGAACATTTTGCTTCAACACCCAGTCCACACCAACTCGTTTTTACTAACGCCACTCATAACAGCGCCACAGTCAAAATCTTTCACCTGCATTGCAAACGTTGAAAAAAACTGAAAAAGTAAGGGGACAAGAGAGTAGGGCAGTCATACGCTGAAGATAGAAAGACAAAAGTCTGCACAGTTCAAAAGAAGCACGTAGATACAGGGTGGGTAAAACAACTCAAAGAGAGACAAACAAAGATAGACAAAATCTGACAGAAATACAGACTAGACAAGGGATCAAAGAGGAGGAAGAGGAGAGGCGAACAAACATCTACAAAAGACATGCGAGAGAAAGAGAAACAACGAACAACTGAAGAAATACAACATAAGAGAGGTTATAGGTGGCAGACACTGCATACAGCTGACCACAGAAGACAATGACGGTGATGACGAAGATGATAACACGCAGTCTACTCGTGCCATCCACCAGTAAGCTTATGAAACATTTCCTCGTTCAACGACTGATTCTTTTCGGAAGAGCGCATGGACAAGAAGATGTATCCTCCGATGAACTCATGGAGGGTCTTGCATGAACACTCCATAGAGGCGAAAGTTACTTTGTCCTGTTCAAAGTCTAGAATAACGTTCTCTACTTCCCAGTTGACATGCCATGACTGCAGGGTGCTGTAGCGCCAGGTCTTCAGGGAGTCCCCAGAGTTTAGATCCATGCGGATGATGCGGTTCTGAGCTATACCCATCAGCTCCTGGATGGAATTACAAAGAAAACCAAGAAAGGGTTACAAGTTTGAAAGTCAAAGTTCATAAATGGAAATAAAGAGAGAGTAGAGTTGGATCTAATAAATGACTCAAGAGTGGATATTGCACAATGGTAAAAATTTGGGCCGTCACAAAGTAAAGAAGCAACAATTCCCCCCCAACTCCCACCCAAAAAAACCCAACAACAACAACAAACAAAACAACAAACACTATGCCTTCTCAACTATTATAGCCTCAATCCACTTCCCAATTTCCTTCTGTCAGTCTTCAACACTCCATCTCCCTTTCTTCCCAATTTCTTTTCTCTACTTGTATGCATTATGTGTATAGATGTTCAAATACCAACTCTTATGTATATACACAAACACATATTATGACTCCTTTCTTTCTCATATCAATACATTATGAAACATTACAGATATACATATTTTTGATTGTCAATGAACCACATTTTAGTTAGTCTGATAAGGGCTACATTAAGTAAAGAACAGGCTTCACTCATTTGATAATGAGACAGCACAGAAGTAGACAAAACTGACAACACTAGAGAACCCACAACCAACAAGCAGATTGATGATAGATAAAACATACGAAAAATTATATATTTTAGCAAGAGTTCTACGTCATTTGCAACACAATCAGGTCATATAAGAGCAAAAAGACAAGGAGTTACAAGAGTAGAGTAACAAACACAAAAAAAGAAGGCTTAGAGATAAAGACAATTGTTGTTTGATAGGCCGACGTCATCTATTGAAGCAAACCACACCAAAGCACCGACTAACCACCCACAATGTAAGAAAACGAAGCTTTGTACAATCCATATATATTGGTAGATACAGTAAAGGGGCTTCCAGTACACACCTCTTTCTTGCCATTCGACATCTTGATGCGGAAGTAAGTGATGCCATACTCCGGTAATGACTGCCAAGCCTTGATGTATGCCAGTTTGGCTTCCATCAAGTTCATCTCCTGTACACTAGAGTGGGCCTCCATGATTCTCTGGATCAGCTGGAACATTTCAAAATGAATGTTGAACACACGGAAACGCAAACATAATTTCACAAAACAACTTAATTTGTTTGTGTACTTTGGGGACAAAAAATAAGAACAAATCTTTGTGACTGAACAGAAAGATCTCAAGAATTTTCTGTTTTTGTGCAATAAAATAAGATAATATTATTTATTCTTTAAACAGTTTTATGCGCATAAATCTAAGTCTAAGCCATCAAAAAGTAAAAGATCATTTAATGAAGTTTTGACAGTTGATTATTTTCTTCGTATTCCAAAAATTGTACACAATTGAAAATGAATACTGTACAAAAGCTGAAGCCAGCAGACTATTGATATTATGTAGACAATAAAAACATGGTCAAAACTAGGCTTTGTTCCAGGACTCACACACACACAAACACACACACACACACACACACACACACACACACACACACAAACACTCATCCAAAACACACACACACATACACACACACACACACACACACACACACACACGCACTCACACTTTGAACCCTCACATTGGTAAGGCTTACCACACACTGACAGCAAAAAAGCGTAGTTACCACCACTCACCGATTTCGACTTGATTTTCTTGAAAAACCTGGAAGCAACATAATCCTCCGGTTGTATATCGGCCTGGTTAGGTGTGGTTGAGAAAGAAGTTGTGTTGGAGCCAGGGGAGACCACTGGATGCTGCATTCCCAGGAAAGACTGCAGAGCCTGGACCTCAGCCTCGTAGGAGCTGTCGGCCATGGTCTTGCCCTTAGATGCCAGCTTGCAGGCAGCCATCCACTTGCAGTACTGCTCTTCCTGCACACGAGACAAACATTCTGGTTGGTGGGTTTGTAAAGAACTTTATAATTCTGTCGACTACAGGTGATATGATGTCGTCAGGGGAGTGAAAAATAGATATTATGCTCATCCGATGTTCAACTTAACTGTTGGAAAATTGTAAAGCCCCAAAGAAGAAGTAGAGCTGGGACCCGCGAAAAATATCAACTCAACTGAATATCAACTCGAGCGAGTTCAACATAAACGGAGTCGACTGTTGTAATGATAATAATAGTAATAATAAATGACAGTTTAGCCTTTATTAAGTAATGATTACCTCTAATAACCAAGTAGGCATTCTTGTTGATGGTTTTGTGAAATTGGGTGTTAATAAAGAAAATAAGAAGCAAATTAACAGAATAATGGTCAGAAGTGCTGACGACAATGATGAAAGAAGTAAAAAATACTGGAGAAGGGACATAAACAAATACAACAAAAAAATACAAACATAGTGTGTGTGTGTGTGTGTGTGCATGTGAGTGAGTGAGTGCGTGCGTGTGTGTGTGTGTGTGTGTGTGTGTGTGTGTGTGTGTGTGTGTGTGTGTGTGTGTGTGTGTGTGTGTGTGTGTGTGTGTGCATGAATGTGTCTATGTTAGCTTATAAGTGTGCATGTGTTAGGCACGCGCATGCATGTGTGTGTGTGCGCGTGTGCGTATGTGTATGAGTGCGCAACACACATGCATGTGCCTGCATGAGAGAAAGAAAGAGAACCTCACCATATCAAATCGTAGACATATTTCTGACATTCCTTCAGGCTCTGGGACAAACAGCTTGATGCCGTATTTTCTGGCCGATAGGTTCACATCAGGTTGAGCCTCACAGCCTGGAAGAAATAAAACATACAACAAACTTGAATAAATTGCTTGTCTAATATGCGATTTAAAAATTTGTTAATTAAAAAAAAAAAATTGGGGGACGGGGTGGTGTTCATACTTTGTGGCGTTGGTGGCCTAGTGGTTAGGCTCTCGGACTCGCAACCGTAAGGTCGTGGGTTCGAATCCCGTCAAGGGCCCGACGTTGTGTCCTTGGGAAAGGCACTTAACACGAATTTTCCTCACTTCACCCAGGTGGGAATGGGTACCTGGCTATAGACAGCGAAAGATCTTGTCAGTTTGTTAGTGTTTGAGCGCTTAATCGGCTGCTCGCACTGTATGCTTCCCAGGAAGCTGAGAATGTTTCGGAGTGTTCTATGGTCTGCTGGGGTAATAATATAGTGTAAAGCGCATAGAGCCTGCTGCTGAGCGGGGATATGCGCTATACAAATGCTATCTATTATTATTATTATTATTAAATAAGATCATACATATGAAGCACTTTGATCTTTCATGAAGGTAATTATAGTATCAAGACATGAAGAACACTCTTGTGTGTTTGAGTAAAGAGAAGTACATCATCACAATAATGGTCATTCAGTGCTGGCTGGTAAAAAGTAAGACAGTCACTAGTCAGACACAACAGAGGGAAAGTAAAGAAATAGGACCTACCTACCAGTGGCGGCTTCAAACCACCTCCCCCTAATGATACTTTTCAAACAGAACGGTATATGATTGGTATCGAGGTATTGCCTGTAAAGTCAGGGTAAATCATAGTATCGCTGGCTGTGGTGTGGTATGATCTGCTACGATATTGCTCAGTATTGAAAGCTGTTCTTTTTTTTAAAAAAAGTTTTAGTGGAGGTTTTACGGCGCTCGCAAGTGCATAAGGTCTTATGAGCGCCAGAAGATTAGAGGTGTTATAAGAGAGTAAGAAACATTAAAAAGAAGAAGGGGAGATAACGACGATAGATGTTTGATAGGAAAGAAGTAGCAAACCACACCAGAGCACCCGCCAACCACCCACGCATGCTGTCCAGTATGATACTGAATGGTATAATGCAGAAAAATAAACGAGTGGTATAACACGACACATCATGCCTAAATGGTCCTTTAATAAACATAACGCCGTATCTAAATCAGAGAGGCTAAGAGTGTATCACTCACATTTGAAAAAAACACAGAAGCCCCACAATGTATGTGCAAACTTTTAAAAAAGAAGCCATCAAACTTCAAGAAACAAAGGGGTTTTTTTAACAGAAAGAAAACAGTTTTACATCCCCTTGAATATAGTACAACAGACTGGCTTATCGTTTTCTTTCATTCAAGAAATAATATTAGAAATCTTGGTAAAATAAAAGTACCACAAATACATTCTTTACAGCCTACTGGTTGTTGTTGTCAGCTATATTATTTTAAGTCGAATGTTGAAAGCTGACTTCTCGACCGAGATTGCACCAGCTGTAACTTACTGCTGTAAGCTCGCCCAAGGCCTAAACAGAAATTACTCATTTCGGGGTTCCTTGACCTACTGGGGGGGGGGGGGGGGTTATTTCTGAACCAGGTGTGTGGTGTGTGGGGACGGGGGCGGAAGTGAGGAGTGTGCGCGTGCGTACCTTGAGGCTAGGCTCACAGTAACACACCCGGCAGTGAGTGGGCGTGGTGGGGCTTGTGTCGGATAAGCAGTTTTTAACTCTTTGGTGTTTGCGAGATCATATTTATACACACACACACACACACACACACACACACACACACACACACACACACACA